>NW_005370880.1:82509-142705 GCF_000412655.1 Myotis brandtii | reverse complement strand
GACCCTTTCACAGGGGTCACCTAAGACCATCCTGCATATCAGATATTTACATTACGATTCACAACAGTAGCAACATTACAGTTATGAAGTAGCAACGAAAATAATTTTATGGTTGGGTCACAACATGAGGAACTGTACTTAAAGGGCCAGAAGGTTGAGAACCACTGCGTATATTGTCACTCTCATTTCATTTTAAAAATTATTTTATAATCTGCTTTCTGTCTCTCTGACTTTGACTGTTGTGGACATTTCACATCAATGGATTCACACACCTTAAAAATTATTTTATAATCTGCTTTCTGTCTCTCTGGCTTTGCCTGTTGTGGACATTTCACATCAATGGATTCACACACCATGTGGCCTTTTGTGTCTGGCTTCTCTCACTGACATGTTTTCAAGGTCCATCCATGTTGTAGTGAGTGTCAGCGTTTCAGTCCTTTTCATGGCTGAATAGTATTCCAGTGCAGGGATGGGCCACATTGTGTTGATCCATTCATATTTTGATGGCCACCTGGGTTGTTCCTAGTTGGGGGAGAGGGGAATGGAGAGTGACTGCCTAATAGGGATGGGTTTCTCTTTGGGGTGATAAATGTCTTGGGACTGGGTAGTAGTGATGTTTGTACAACATTGTGAATATGCTAAATACCACCGAATAGCACACTTTATGGTAAAAACAGTGATTTTTATGTAATGTGAATTTTACCTCAATTAAAAAAAAAGGACTTTATAGTATTTCATACCATGGCTTTACCATTGATCAAATGTGTCCCAAATTCATGGACATGTGGGTCCTTCTAGCTTTCAGACAATTGCATTAAATACGCGTTCACACATCTTTGTGCCCAGGTGTATCTGTAGATGTATTGCCTTTCAGGTGCCTGTAGAATTTGATTTTCCTCCCTCTAGCCTTGGAGATTGCACCACGTTTATTCCCACCCTGGTGGCGGGTCATGGAGTGGCAGCCTCAGACCACTCTTGGGAGCATGACCCACAAGGACAACAGCCACCTCCCAGTACCTTACCCTCTGCAAATCTTCTCTCCCAGGTTGCTGACGTTCAAGGCCTTTGCCCAGCTCTTCATCTTGGGGTGCTCCTGGGTGCTGGGCATTTTCCAGGTAGGACCCATAGCCAGTGTCATGGCCTACCTGTTCACCATCATCAACAGCCTGCAGGGAGCCTTCATCTTCCTCATTCACTGTCTGCTCAGCCGCCAGGTATGTAGCTGCTGCCTTCCCTGTCCCTGACTTCCCCCTTCCAGGGGACATGCCTGTGGAGCACACTTCCTGCACCTGGAAGCGACTCATCGCCCCATGTCTGTCTCCAACTCCAGGTACGGGAGGCATACTGGAGATGGATCACCAGGAAGGCCAAACCCAGCTCCCAGTCCCAGACCTCAGGGGTCATACTGTCATCCATCGCCTCCACTTCCAAAGCGGTGAGAGACTGGGTGTTTGATGGAGGTTTTGTTGAAGGGCACGCCTGCTTCTTAGCCATACTAGACACTGCTGTGCGTTAGTACCTACAGTGAGCTAAGTGTGTCCACGTGGATTAGTCCACTGGTGAAGTGTGGGGTTCAGGTGCCAGGCTGCCTAGGTTCAAATCTTAGCTTTGCCTCTTAGTAGTTATGTGACCTAACCAAGAAAAAAATCTTGACTCATATAGTTATAAAATGAGCTTATGTTAAGGATCTTAATTCTACTCACTAATCCAGTGGTTCTCAACCTGGGGGTCGAATGACCCTTTCACAGGGGTCACCTAAGACCATCGGAAAACACATATATAATTACATATTGTTTTTGTGATTAATCACTATGCTTTAATTATGTTCAATTTGTAACGATGAAAATACATCCTGCATATCAGATATTTACATTACAATTCATAACAGTAGCAAAATTACAGTTATGAAGTAGCAACGAAAATACTTTTATCGTTGGGGGTCACCCCAACATGAGGAACTGTATGAAAGGGTCGCAGCATTAGGAAGGTTGAGAACCACTGCATCAGTGAGGGAATCAAACAGATGTTATAACTGGCTCAAAAGAGTAAGTACAGACATGTATATGTATTATGTAATATATGTTATGTATATTTTACATGCATTGTATATAATACCTCTGTATTATATATCATGCAAGCTTTTTACACATTATATATTACACTAGAGGCCTAGTGCCCAGTTTCATGCACCAGTGGGGTCCCTCAGCCTGGTTTGTGCCCTCTAGCAATCTGGGACCCCTAGGGGGATGTTGGACTGCTGGTTTCAGCCTGATCCTCGCAGGCCAGGTGAGGGACCCTACCTGTGCATGTATCTGTGCACCGGGCCTGTAGTATGCATATAAGATCTTTGGTTAATCTCTTCCCACTCTCCCCCTTTCCCCCTTCTCTCTGAGATTCATCAGTCTGTTCCATGTTTCCATGCCTGTGCATTGAGCGTCTGCCCCCTGGTGGTCACTATGCTTCATAGCTACCGGTTGAAAGGTCGCTTAGGCTTTTATATAGAGAGATATGCATTATATAATATATAATGTATACATTATATATGTTGTATACATTACATGTGCGTTATATAATATGTATTGTGATATATATTTTTATATATCACATTTGCATTCTATTTTGAGCCAGTTATAACATCTGCCTGTTTTCCTCATTGATAATTATATATATAAAATATACCATTTAATTATATATAATGAAACTATACATGAAATAATAAATATACATAAAATGATAAATAATATGTATAATTTTACATATATTATATGTTTATTCCACATATGTATACATGAATTATAATACATATGTACATAATTTCACAAATACTTAAATGAATGTGCAAATGGAGGTAAAATTGATTTTTCCACAGAATTATTTTGCAATGCTGACAGTTGTTTAAAATATAGAGCAGTGTGCCCCGCACTCGCCGCTCCCCACCGCCCCCCATCCTTTTCCTCCCCGTGCTGCCCAGCCGGAGCCCAGCCATGCAGCCACAGCTGTGGGCACTATGGGCTCCTGAAAGTGCACCTTTTAAAAGCAAAATGATTTATGCTAGCTCTAACGATGCCATTAAGAAGAAATTTACAGGTATTAAACATGAGTGGCAAGTAAAATGGCTTGGATGACATAAAGGACCGTTCAACGCTGTAGCAGCCAGAGGGCACTTGTGAACAAAGGAGTCAGGTCTCCTCCTTTCTCTGCCGACAGCCCGCCATGGCTCCCACCTTTCTCAGAGTAAAAGCCAAAGTCCTCCGATGGCCCACAAAGGCCTTTCCGCTCTGACTCTTTTTCTCCCCGACTTCACTCTGCTCCACCCATACTGGCCTGCTCAGGATTCTTCAAACATGCCAGGCTCACTTCCTCCTTAGGAACTTGGAATTGGAAGCTCGCTGTCTTAAATGTTTCTTGTCCTGCTACCCACATGACCAACTCCCCCACTTCCCTCACCTCCTTCAAATCTTTATTTCAGTCATTTCTTATCAGCGGAGTTCCTCTGGCAACTCTATTTAGAACTTCCTCCTCTTCTTCTACCCTGGTGTTCATGTCTTCCCTGACCCTTTACCCTGACTTTTTTTGCATGGCACCCTACTTTCCAACATACTATAGCTCCTTATTTATTTTATTATTCATGGTCTTCCATCTTCCACTAGAATGTTTTATTTTTTTTTCACTGATATATTACAAGCACGCGAAATAAGATCCAGTGGTTTAATTAAATAGGGAATTGTTTTTTTTTGCAAGAATGCAAGCCCAGAGTTAGGGGTTGCTGGTATTGGTTCTATTGCTTGGTAGTCTTATAAAGGATTTAGACTCTCCCTAAATTGCCATTCCACTATCAACATGTTGGGTTTTCATCAAATTATTTTCATGGTTGCAAGATGACTGCCATAGCTCCAGCCACCATGACCATGGTCAAGGCAGGAAGAAGAGAGATGGGCAGAAGCCATAGTCTCCTTTCAGTCCTCTCCCAGTTTAACAGGATGCAAAAGGTTTCCCAGGAACCCCCAGCGGATTTCCAATTCACGTAAATGATCAGAACTGCATCACGTGACCACTCATAGTTATAAAGGCATTTGATAAATCAACTATTTGGCTTTCTAGCTGAGCGAATGGGAGTTATCATTGGTGAAGAGTTTGAGAATAGCTCTTGAGTTTGCCAATGAGGCCTGCCATGCTAGGAATAATCACTGTTAACATTTTAATGCTTATCCTTCTAATATTTGTTGCTGTATTATCTCTATATTTAGAAGCCCTATGCCCCTTATAGATATGACCCCTGGACTTATATTTGTACTAATTCTGCTGCTGATTCTGATTTCTCTTCACAGGCTTAAAGCCTTTTCTTGCTTTTCCAATACGGTATGGAGCAACATTGGAGAAAAGCAAGTGTCTACAGGAGCCTGTCCCGAAATCTTCTCTTCCTGGCTTAATGCAGAAATACAAGATCACACCAGCCCAAGAATATCCTGGGCAACGCAAAGCATAGATGGGTGGGCAGTCTCCCCATCATTTTGTGTTCTAGTGGGAAATTAGAGTTTTCATTCCAGATGACAATTTCACCGTCTGTATCCTGCAAATCTTTGCCTTTCCAGAGTTTTGTGAAAATAACAGATCTCAGTGCAATGGCGTGAGCAAGATAATCTGGCTGCCATTTTGGTTTTTTCTTATGTTCATTGTTGTGTGGCTCCAACCGTACCCCTCTAGCACCTACCACGTGCCTGACACAGCACAATGCTCAGTAAAGGATTTGCCACGTGACTGGCTTACCCTTTGACAAACACTATTCCTACTTTCAAAGAAATGGTCAGTAAAACTATAATGACAGTCCCAGGGGGGCAAACAAAGCACATAGACATATAGGCTACTTTGACAGAAACACTTGAGAGTTATGTAGGTAAGTAGGAGTGGTTGGTGGAGCAGGACTCTACCATCTCGTGAAGGGTTGAAACTTGATGACAACAGCCTTTGGAAAGTGTTTTGGTTTCCTGGGACCTTTTAGGGAACCACCATTTCCCTTCCTTCCAGGAACTTTTTTCTGAGTTGGCCAGGATTTTCGCTGCTCACAAAGGTATCACTGTCCCACCTTGCTCCCCCATAAAGCCTGAAGTGCCAGGGAGAGAAGGAAAGGAAAATTTTAACTGTAGAAATCCTCCCTTCAGTGGCCTCTCCAGTACCTCCCTACTCCAAGGGTTGTCCATGGGTCAGCATCACCTCATTAGAAATGCAGGATCTCAGACCCCACCCCAGATCTGCACAACCAGAACTTGAATTTTACCGAGATCCCCAGGGAATGTGTGCTGTATCCCTGAATGAATATTCTAGAGTATGCTAGAATATTCTTCGGCTTGCCATGATGTTAGCCAGAAAGGAAACATCTTGAGTTTAGAACTTCTACCTGCCACTCCCTCTGCATAGGATACCTTTCCTGAAAATTTGACAAATTTCTGCCCTCACTTTGAGTCTCAGCTTAGTCATCACTTCCACCAGGAAGCATGCGCTGAATCTGCAGTAGGATTAGATGTCACCTCTGTGTGTCCTCTAAGGCTCCCTGCTTTTGAGCCCTGTATTAGAATTTTTCCTTTTCTAGGGTGTTTCCAACATAGATCCGTGAGTCCAGAGGATTATATTTAGTAGAGTCTCCATAAACATAGGATGAATAAATGATTGCTCTCCATTTTGAAGACAAGGAACCTGAGACTCTGAGAGGTTAAGTAACTTCCTCAGCTGAGCTGGGTTTCGAGCTCTTGACCATGGAGTTCTTCTTCCCAACCCCTTGTCCCTCTCCTTCTCTTCCTTTGATCCTATAAATTCTTAGTTTGGGGATGCAGAGAAAGATTAAATATTTACTTTGAGTTGCCTTACTATTTAGGATTGAATTAGTTCAGTTATGATCATGTATAAGACAATCTGATCATGAAACTTGATGGAGGCTCAGTCTTTGTTATTTGTGGCACTGACGGCTTGAGAGGGGAACTGAGACATCTGATCATTTATGATAGGTTGGCCTTTAATGCTTGGCTTGTCCCGAGTGTTCAGTGCAGAGGGGATAGTTGTAAGGGATATTGAAGCAAGAAATGGCATGGTTTCTTAACCATAGCCAACTGTGATAGGGTGAGTGTGTCAGTGGCCTCAAGAATGGTCTCCATCTCTCCCTACCCTACCCCTTTCCCTGTAACTGTAACCACTCTCTGCTCTGACTCTGGCTTGGCCTTGAAACTTGCTTGGGGCGATGCAATTTTAGCAAACAGGAGTCCAAGAGAGGTTTCAACACTGGATGTGCATTCCTCCTTGCCCTTTACATGACTGGCTTTGCTTGCTTTTGCACTCCTGCCTCCATGAGAGCGCGCCCAGGCTAACCTGCTGGAGGCATGTGAAAAACAAATGGAGGATCCACCAATAAAGATTTTAAAAAACAACAACACAAAAACAAGTGGAGGAGGGCTCAGTCATCCCATTATGGCAGCTGAGACTGTCCTTACCCAGCCACCTAGCAAGCGTATAGCTGACTAGTCTCAGGACTGAGCCGGCCCGAATCAGCACCTGCCCACCCATGGACTCAGGACCAACAATCAAGTATCAAGGTTTTAAGGCAGAGTTTCGGGAGTGGTTTGCTATTAAGCATTTCTGTGGCAATTGCTCACTGATGACAACCAACGGGCTGTCAACATTTTGCATTTGACTGCAGCGATTTGAGTCCAAAGAAGGGTTTGAGTCTTCATTTCCTCTTAGCTATCAGGATGTGTGAATCTGTATGCGTGAACGAAGTTCTTTCTGACAGGAGCCTCGCACAAGGCTTTGTCTCTACCCGTGTTACATGTTGCTCTAAAACAGTTGCCCTCAGGAACCCTGTATTTCCTATGTAATTGAATAAAGCTGTGACCTCCACTATAGGAATTTTTCTTATTATAACATCAAGCTACACTTGGTGAGTTCCCTTCCCCTGTGGTCTCACTTGCCTCCACTAGAGGGAGAAGAGACTCAGAATAAAAACTGCATGGTTCTCAAATTCCATAAATATGAAATAGCTTTGCCCTCCTGTAATGCAAAGAATTTACAGTGTCCAAAAAATAGTGACCCATTCTCTCCAGTGATATTTTTTGAGCACCTACAATGTGCCTCTCCCCCCTGAATAGCAAAATAGTTGAAAAAAATTGAAAAACTGAAAAGGATATTAGAATATAAAACATTATTCAAAATTTAAATTTTTTATTTATCCCTCAAACCAGAATTTATTAAAATTTGACTTCTTGGTTTGGTTGGAAGCAACTCATCAATAATATTTTCAAAATTAAGTTCCAGAAAAATATTAACCATTAAAAATATACTTGCCTGGCTGGTGTGGCTTAGTGGTTGAGCATCGACCTATGAACCAGAAGGGTCACAGTTCGATTCCTGGTCAGGGCACATGCCCAGGTTGTGACCTTGGCAATCCTTGCTTATAATCCTTGATTATAGCCCTAGCTGGTTTGGCTCAGTGGATAGAGTGTCGGCCTGTGAACTGAAGGGTCCCGGGTTCAATTCCAGTCAAGGGAACATGCCCGGATTGCGGGCTTGATCCCCAGTAGGGGGTGTGCAGGAGGCAGCCAATCAGTGATTCTCATCATTGATGTTTCTATCTCCCTCTCCCTTTCTGAAATCAAATTAAAAATAAATTTTAAAAAACACACAACACACACAAAAACACTGATTATAGTAATAACCTAGTAGTCATATATGTCCATAGGTAGAGGGAAAATCATGACATAGCAGAGCCAGATGTCTCACGCCCACATAGGAAATTGCCCTGCAGGTGACCTACAATAGGCACGCCTATGTTATTTTGAAAGCTTTATTTTTCCCACTTGTCCTACGGAGACCATCTTTAACTCATCAAACCTTTGGAACTTCGTTGTTCCCCTGATGGTTGCATGGTAATCTATGGTTCACATCTCATAATGTATTTAACCTGAGTTTGCATCATTTCCAACTTTTCAGTGTTATAAACAATACTGTAACGAACATCTTCGAGGTACATTTTAAACATTCTATTTAGATGCTTCTGAAGTTACTAGCAGTTATTCGTGGGAGGAAGCTTACATGTCTCGATATCTGGTTAGAGAAAAACAACTGCACAAATTGGCCAACTGTCAAAAAGCAAAGTATGAGAAATACAGTAATTTGGAGATAACTTAAGATCTACTCATGGAAAAGCTTTCCGTTGTGGGTTCTAAGTCATCTGGTTGCCTCCTGTCTTCAAATTTCTGTTCCATTGTACCTAAAGTTATCAATCTTTTATTTGTAATACTCAGCTGGGCAATCAGATGTTCATGTTCTGTCCCCAGCTTTCCCACGAGTTCCTTGACTGAGTTATCTCAGTATGCCCATAACCACACAGAAGATTAGGTTCACTGATTAACTCAATAATATTTGTTAAATGAATGTGTCAAGGAAGAGGAGTCAGAACAGGGCACTGTTTGAAGGATGACTCTCGGTTTTACAAAGACAGCCATCGTTGCTTAAAGACAGGCATATGTGAGAACTGTAAAGACAGCCATCGTTGCTTAAAGACAGGCATATGTTCTGAGAACTGTATCGTTAGGTGATGTTGTCATTGTATAAACATCACAGAGTGCACTTACACCGACCTAGCTGGTCTGTGACCACCATTGTACCTGTGGTTCAATGTTGACCAAAATATCATTATTATGCAGCCTATGGCTGATATGTCTTGTTTCTGCAGTTACCCAAATACTCTTGTTTAAGTTCCCACTAACAGCACTCTAGTAATTTCATTACAAACACCATTTCTAAAATGACAACAGGCAACTCAGGTCAGGTTCCTTGAAAGACAAGGATTTTGTTGCCTATGACTCACGGAAGGAGTGCCCTGAGAAGAGAGAGAGTGACAAAAGCAGAAAGGGGTCAGAGAGGATCTGGGTTCTTCCTGATCCCACGCTGAGCTCTGGAGCATGAATAGCTTCTCAGCACCATTCCCGTTTTGAGGCAAGGAGACCAGCCTTTTCAATCCTCCTGTCAGTCAGTCATTGGCTGTGTGATGCCCTCATGGTAGGGAGGTGTTAACAGCTCCCATTCAGCTGAAATCAATTTTCTCTACAAGGGAGAGCTGGCTCTATTAGGGAATTAAGGATGGACATCAAAAATACTGACTACGGTCCGGGCCAGTGTGACTAAGTGGTTACAGCATCTGCCCATACACCAAAGGGTCTCAGGTTTGATTACTGGTCAAGAATATATACCTGGGTTGCAGGCTCAATCCCTGTCCTAGTCAGGTTGTGTACAGGAGGCAACCAAATGATGTGTCTCTCTCATACCCATGTTTCTCTCTCTCTCTTTCTCTCTCTCTCTCTCTCTCTCTCTCTCTCTCCCTCTCTCTCTCTCTCTTCCTTCTTCCCCTTCTTCCCTTCCACATCTCTTCAACTCTGCCACATCTGGAAACCTGCATTTGAAATTGGGATTCTTCTCAATTACCCCTATTTTTCTGCTCATCAAAATACAGGGACACCCGGCCGGTGTGGCCCAGCTGTTGAGTGTCAAACCATGAACCTAGAGGTCGCTGGTTCGATTCCCGGTTAGGGCACAATGCCAGGGCTGAATCCCAGTAGGGGGCATGCAGGAGGCAGCTGATTGATGATGTTTCTCTCATCACTGATGTTTCTATCTATCCATCTCCCTTCCTCTCTCTCTAAAAATCAATAAAAACATCAAAAAATATTGACTTCGTTGCACCATCCCCACAACTATCAAAAATGAAAAAAAGTCTTATTGATCACTTAAATACTTGTTTGATGTTTATTGTAATGAGACTTTGAACTGCATTAAAAAATGTTTCAAATGATGCTGCAAATGTCTTAGACATTCGGGGAAAGCCGTCCTCTTACTAAAAGATCTTAGAGTTTATATCCACTTAGCTTTATTGAACCTAGAATGCAATGGCTTTTATTTTTGCAAATATACCATTAATAAAGTGCTTTCATCTGTAAAAAAAAAAATTAAAAAGGGTCCGGAGATATTTCTAATGCTGATCTTGGGAGGAGCATGCCTTCTCTTTTGAAATTTTATAATGTACGACACCTAATAGTACTTGCCATTTCACCTTTGAATAATACATCACTTCATAACCAATATTTGGTATATACCCATCTGTGCCCTTACTTCATGAATAATTCCCAATGTTAATAAAATTATCCATTCCATGAGTAATTTGAAACTCTCAAGCTGCAACTGTCTGTGCTGCTAATACGGACTGGCTCAGTTTACTCAGCGAGCTTTTTTTTTTTAATATATTTTATTGATTTTCTACAGAGAGGAAAGGAGAGAGATAGAGAGTCAGAAACATCGATGAGAGAGAAACATCGATCAGCTGCCTCCTGCAC
Source organism: Myotis brandtii (assembly GCF_000412655.1). NCBI lineage: Eukaryota > Metazoa > Chordata > Mammalia > Chiroptera > Vespertilionidae > Myotis > Myotis brandtii. The sequence continues at coordinate 132,332 of NW_005370880.1, read as the reverse complement.
ATCTCCCACCGGGGATGTGCTCACAACCCAGGTACATGCCCTTGACCGGAATCGAACCTGGGACCTTTCAGTCCGCAGGCCGACGCTCTATCCACTGAGCCAAACCAGTTTCGGCCTCAGCGAGCTTTTTGACCACAGGATCTCAGAATGTATTCTTTCCTCTTCCCTATTTCTCAGAAATATCTCATTTCAGGAGTTTGTGGGTGTTGCTGGGTTACTATCTGGTCTCTGCTCAGGGTCAGTTTCCACCATCCTTCTTTACATCCTCATCAAAGCCCCTCACATGCCTTCTCCCCAGCTATCTGCCCAGCTCAGCACAGCAATCTCCATCCGTGGCCATGTCAAGTCCACTGAATGCTGAGATTCATCCTGACAGGTTCACACCCTAGCGTGGGGCTGCCACCGTCTCCTGGGCTTCGGAGCTGTTGTACTTGGGTATAGAGTCACCTCTGATGCATAAACACCACGACACCATCTCTCATTCTACCCGTTCACTTCAGGGGCCTCCAAGTAGCCACTTAGGTCTGCTGGACAGACTGTCCACCCTTCTGTCTTCTCTCTCTTTTCTTTCCAGTGGAATCTTCTCAAAACCTCCATGCATATCTACTCCTACAGGTTTGGGAGGTGATGTAAGGTGTATGCCAATTATTTGCCAAAGTGTTTAATTCTGTCTGGTCCAGCCCAAACACCAGTGACACATAGACCAGAAAATCCAGGGGTCTCAAAGATGCTAAGAAAATGTCACAAAGTCATTTATTTATTTGTCCTACAAATATTTATTCAGTATCGACTCTAGAAACTGCGGCTACGATGCTAGGCAAGTTGTACATTGTCTTTTCTGCCATGGAACTTGCATACTCATGGGTGGGGAGACCCAATAAACAAATATTGAAGATCTAAGTGGGCTGGAAGTCTTCCGTGGACCCCTCCAAATCCATGCAGATGAGGCCTCGAATGCTGACATCTGATTATAACTATGAACTTTCTTGGACTCTGGTTCCCAGGGCTTTTGGCCCATGGGCAACACCAACAGGATATTAGAAAAAGGGAGGTGGGAAAGGTCTTAGTTCCCTCCCTGTGGGTCGCCATGGACTGTCTGTTCTTTGAATGATGACTCCAGCTTCATGATCTGGTGCTCCCAGTCTTAACAATTATAATTTCTTACTCCTTGTCCATTCTGATGTTTCCTCAATAGCATTGCATGTAATTCCTAAACATTTTCAGCCTACCCTGTGATTTTATTCCTACATGAAATGAAAAGAAAATATAGAAAGCTTCTGTTATGAAATTTTGGGAATTAATATGTGCATTTTTTTGCATGAATTACAATACATCCTGCCCTTCCCACCATCAACTTTAGTGTTGTGATAACTACATGATCATTACAGAGATAAAACAAAAGCCAATGTTGTCTGGATTTTATGGAAAATAACGTCTAGCAAAATCCATGGGTAAAGGGTAGGATTTTGCCCAAATCCAAACAGGTCAACCAAGTTCCTTGTTTAAGCCTGAATGGAATCAGTAGTTTATTTATTATTTCTTTATTTTTTATTAAGAGAAAAGTCACATAACATGAAATTTACTATTTTAACCATATTAAAGTGTACAATTCAGTGACTTTTAGAATAGTCAAAGTGTGCAGCTTTGTGGAGCCATATTTTATTTATTTTAAATTAAATTTATTGGAGTAACATTGGTTAATAACATTATGTAATTTTCAGGTGTACAAGATTCTAATTTGACATCTGTGTACCGTATTGGTTGCTTCCTACCTGAAGTCTAGTCTCTTTCCATTTCCATATATTTGACCCCTTTACCCACTTCGTCCACCCCCACCCTGTTTCCTGTCTGATAACCATCATTCTGTTGTCATCCATGAGTTTGCTTTTGCTTGTTTTGTTTGTTTTACATTCCACATAGGAGTGAAATCATACACTTCTTGTCATTATCAATCTGACTTATTTCACTTAGCATGATATTCTCAAGATCCATCCATGTTGTTGCAAATGGCATTACTTCATCTTTTTATGGCCGAGTAGTATTCCATTGTACATATGTACCACAACTTTATTCATCCATCTGTTAATGGACCCTTAGGGTGTTTCCATGTCTTGGCTACTGTGAATACTGCTGCAGTGAACATGGGGGTACATATATCTTTAGGAATAAATATTTTTATATTTGGGGGTAAATAAATACCCAGGAGAGGAATTGCTGGGTGGTGTGGAAGTTCTATTAACTTTTTGAGAGACTTCCATACTGTTTTCCAGAGTGGTTACTCTCATTTACATTCAGTGGTTCTGTTTTAAGCCATCTCAGGTACCTAGGACACTTGGCATGAAAGGTTTGTTTGAAACAAAAGTGACCATGTATTCTAAGGGCTAGATTTAGTTGATTTCCAGTGAGCCGGTGGGCGAGAAAAGACATTTTGTGAGCTGCTCACCAGGACCTTTCGGCATCAAGTCTAGGTCGCCATTCTGATAGGGGGAAAATACTGGGTTCTGTGATTCTTGTGTCCTGTTCTTACAGGGTGGGACATCTTCGCCGCATTTCTATCCATTCCTCCTGTGAAATACCACTATTTCAAGGCACAGAAAGTTAGTTTGCTGAGAAACAACTGTTAAATGACTGGCAAAGAAGGAAGTGGCATTGATGTTTTGTGCTTGAGTTCTACAGTTTGGTGGAAGATGATATTTCCTTTTTTATTTCCCCAGAAATGTGGCTTCCTCTTTTGTTACAGTTAATAAAACAGGGTTGGCTTCTGGTTAGAATGGGTAGAGCTGGTTATAGTCCTAGGGTGTGTAATGGTTGTCTACTTGGCAAGAAGTCGTGGACCCAGACGAATGGGTTAAATGAAGATACTATTTATATAGGTGTGACCAGATAAAAGGTGTGTGGGGTGTTTCCATACCAGCAAGCAACTCTCCAACACCAGGTAGGTGTCCTATAATTCAATTCAGTTCTGACACCATCTACCTGGAGACAATGTCCACAGGTTAAGGGTGTAGTCCCACAAGACTGCCCCCCAGCCCTGCCACGGCAGACACCAATCTGAAGTCTGGGTTGTCACCTGTGCTTTTTCAGGTGTACAAGATTCTAATTTGACATCTGTGTACCGTATTGGTTGCTTCCTACCTGAAGTCTAGTCTCTTTCCATTTCCATATATTTGACCCCTTTACCCACTTCGTCCACCCCCACCCTGTTTCCTGTCTGATAACCATCATTCTGTTGTCATCCATGAGTTTGCTTTTGCTTGTTTTGTTTGTTTTACATTCCACATAGGAGTGAAATCATACACTTCTTGTCATTATCAATCTGACTTATTTCACTTAGCATGATATTCTCAAGATCCATCCATGTTGTTGCAAATGGCATTACTTCATCTTTTTATGGCCGAGTAGTATTCCATTGTACATATGTACCACAACTTTATTCATCCATCTGTTAATGGACCCTTAGGGTGTTTCCATGTCTTGGCTACTGTGAATACTGCTGCAGTGAACATAGGGGTACATATATCTTTAGGAATAAATATTCTTATATTTTGGGGGTAAATAAATACCCAGAAGAGGAATTGCTGGGTGGTGTGGAAGTTCTATTAACTTTTTGAGAGACTTCCATACTGTTTTCCAGAGTGGTTACTCTCATTTACATTCAGTGGTTCTGTTTTAAGCCATCTCAGGTACCTAGGACACTTGGCATGAAAGGTTTGTTTGAAGCAAAAGTGACCATGTATTCTAAGGGCTAGATTCAGTTGATTTCCAGTGAGCCGGTGGGCGAGAAAAGACATTTTGTGAGCTGCTCACCAGGACCTTTCGGCATCAAGTCTAGGTCGCCATTCTGATAGGGGGAAAATACTGGGTTCTGTGATTCTTGTGTCCTGTTCTTACAGGGTGGGACATCTTCGCCGCATTTCTATCCATTCCTCCTGTGAAATACCACTATTTCAAGGCACAGAAAGTTAGTTTGCTGAGAAACAACTGTTAAATGACTGGCAAAGAAGGAAGTGGCATTGATGTTTTGTGCTTGAGTTCTACAGTTTGGTGGAAGATGATATTTCCTTTTTTATTTCCCCAGAAATGTGGCTTCCTCTTTTGTTACAGTTAATAAAACAGGGTTGGCTTCTGGTTAGAATGGGTAGAGCTGGTTATAGTCCTAGGGTGTGTAATGGTTGTCTACTTGGCAAGAAGTCGTGGACCCAGACGAATGGGTTAAATGAAGATACTATTTATATAGGTGTGACCAGATAAAAGGTGTGTGGGGTGTTTCCATACCAGCAAGCAACTCTCCAACACCAGGTAGGTGTCCTATAATTCAATTCAGTTCTGACACCATCTACCTGGAGACAATGTCCACAGGTTAAGGGTGTAGTCCCACAAGACTGCCCCCCAGCCCTGCCACGGCAGACACCAATCTGAAGTCTGGGTTGTCACCTGTGCTTCTGACATACTGACTGTTGACAGGAGGTTCCCATGACTCCCTCCTTGAGTTCCATTAATTTGCTAGAGCATAACTCAGAAAAACATGTTACTTATTAGGTCACCAGTTTATTAGGAAAGAATAGGACCCAGGAACCGCCAGGTGGAAGGGATGCAGAGGTCCAGGTATGTGGGAAAGGGTGTAGAGCTTCCATGTCCTCTCCAGGCACCACTCTCTCCCAATCTCCAGGTGCTCAGAACCTAGAAGCTTCCTGAGCCCTGTTCTGTTGGTTTTTATGGAGGCATCATTATACAGGCATGACTGATTACATCATTGGCCATTGGTGAGTGGTTCAATGTCTATCCCTTTGCCCTTCTGGTGAAATGGTGTGTGTGGGGTGGTGGTGGACTGAAAGTTCCCACCCTCTATTCTGTTCTTGGTTGGGTCCCCTGGCAACCGGCCCCCATCCTTAGGTGTTTCCAAAAGGCACCTCAGTAACATAAACTCAGCTGTGGTGGAAAGGGACTTGTTATGAATAACCAGACACCCATTTCACCTTTATGGCTATGAAGTGATATCCAGAACTGAAGACAAAAACAAATACTCTAACAAAAGATGCTCCCATTGATCTTATCGCTCAGGAAATTCCAAGGATTTTAGAAGCTCTGTGCCAGACACAGAGCATAAATGAAGATACTATTTATATAGGTGTGACCAGATAAAAGGTGTGTGGGGTGTTTCCATACCAGCAAGCAACTCTCCAACACCAGGTAGGTGTCCTATAATTCAACTCAGTTCTGACACCATCTACCTGGAGACAACGTCCACAGGTTAAGGGCGCAGTCCCACAAGACTGCCCCCCCGCCCTGCCATGGCAGACACCAATCTGAAGTCTGGGTTGTCACCTGTGCTTCTGACATACTGACTGTTGATGGGAGGTTCCCATGACTCCCTCCTTGAGTTCCATTAATTTGCTAGAGCATAACTCAGAAAAACATGTTACTTATTAGGTCACCAGTTTATTAGGAAAGAATAGGACCCAGGAACCGCCAGGTGGAAGGGATGCAGAGGTCCAGGTATGTGGGAAAGGGTGTAGAGCTTCCATGTCCTCTCCAGGCACCACTCTCTCCCAATCTCCAGGTGCTCAGAACCTAGAAGCTTCCTGAGCCCTGTTCTGTTGGTTTTTATGGAGGCATCATTATACAGGCATGACTGATTACATCATTGGCCATTGGTGAGTGGTTCAATGTCTATCCCTTTGCCCTTCTGGTGAAATGGTGTGTGTGGGGTGGTGGTGGACTGAAAGTTCCCACCCTCTATTCTGTTCTTGGTTGGGTCCCCTGGCAACCGGCCCCCATCCTTAGGTGTTTCCAAAAGGCACCTCAGTAACATAAACTCAGCTGTGGTGGAAAGGGACTTGTTATGAATAACCAGACACCCATTTCACCTTTATGGCTATGAAGTGATATCCAGAACTGAAGACAAAAACAAATACTCTAACAAAAGATGCTCCCATTGATCTTATCGCTCAGGAAATTCCAAGGATTTTAGAAGCTCTGTGCCAGACACAGAGCAAGACCAATGATACATTTCTTATGATAAATTACAATTTTACAGCAGGGCTAAAGGGAAGCGACAAAGGATGGTGGGGGAACTCTTATCAATCTTTGGCTTGAAGGGGCAAAGGGAGGGAGCAGTTATAGAAACCTGGAAAGGGCCTTAGCCTGTAACAGAAGAATCCAGTCACCTGGGAAAGAAATACTCCATCTTTCTCTCTCCTCCAGTTCTCTTCTCTCCTTCCACAGCTACCATTGGTCAACCCCAGCTGAAGACAGAGCACAGGGCGGTCCTGATGATGCAGTCTGGACAGGACAACCTCCCAGTGCAAGCACAGGAGGATGGCGAGCAGTTTCTTTACAATTGCCCAGAGTGACTTGTTACATGCTTGATAAAGTTTGAGAGGTGGCCACACCTCTGTCCCTTAGACTGAGCATTTTCTCCCTTGGTTTGTGAGACCAACTGGAATCCTGTGATGATGACAACCTACTGCTCTACCAAGGGAAGGTGAGGCACCTGAAGAAGGCCTTAGAGAGGAAGGTCATCAACACACTCCCTTGTCTGATGGCTTCTAGTCTTGTCAGTTTTCATTTGTTCATTGGCTCATGGGCCACTTCACTATTTATATGAATCCCTCATTGTGGCTTTGCATCCAAACTCTCCAAGAGAGACATAAGCTGGATGGATTGGTCAGTTAACATCCAATAGAGAGGATGGCCTTAAGGTAGACTTCTCTGCTGGGCCACCTCGTAGATCCAATCAGCTGTGATTGGAAGTTGAAGTCATGTGGTACCAGGCCTGATCACATGTGTGCAAAGTACTCCTTCCACTCTACTTTGTCAACTGAAAAATAATATCAATTAGGTGTTTTGTCACCAAAAGGGATTTATTCAGGAAAAAGAAAGGGTTGTAACCAGTGCATGCAGACATGGCAAGCCACACGCATACTCAGGCCTGTGTGCCAAGATGGAGGAGTATATATAGGAGGGAAAATAAAGTTAAGGGGAGGGGAAATTAGAACCATAGAGCTTTATTATAGAGTTCTTCCTGTAGTGTTCTCTTGGTTACGGTGTGAGAACTTCCATAAGCCCTAGTTCCTCCCATAAATGCTCCTGACTAATTATGTTTGCTTTAAGTTCCAGTTAGTGTTTATCAACTTTGTGAAGAATATCAGTTAGCGTTGGCTGTGTAACAAATCACCCCCAAATTTCTTTTGCTTGAAACAACAGCTATATTATTTTGTTCATGATTTTTGGGGGGTTGGCTAGACATTTCTTCTGATGTAGGCTAGCTTGGCTGGTCTCTGATGGGCTCTTTTCTGCATTTGGGGCCAGTTGGTGGGTCAACTGGTGGCTGGATGATCTAGCATGGCCTCACCTCACTCCTACATTTGGTGGTTGGCAGGGTGGCAACCAGAGTGCTGGATTATTGACTAGTGAGACTTGTTTCTCTTCCACATGCTCTCTCCTCCTCCAGAAGGTAGTTTAGGCTCATTCACATAGTGATCTCAGGGTTTCAAGTGCAGCAAAAGAGGGCAAGCCCCAGTTTGCAAACACTTTTCAAATCTGTTTGTTGTTTCTTTGGCCAAAGCCAGCCACGTGACCAAGTTTAGAATCAGCATGGGAGGACTGCACAGGAAGAAGGGGCATTCTGACATCTGTTTGGGCTAGTAATCTGTCACATGCAGAATTAAGCTGTGAGCACTTGGGAGGCTCAGAATTTCGGGGACTGTTGGTTTAGGCATTTCAGGTTAGCATTCAGACTGTTCGCTTCAGCTCAGCTGACAAGGGAGGCTTAAACCCTCTCTCCTTTGCCATGCAAAAGAAACCTTTTGAGCAGTGGTTCTCAACCTTCTTAATGCCCGAACCCCTTTAATACAGTTCCTCATGTTGTGGTGACCCCAATTTCATTGTTACAAATTAAACATTATTAAAGCATAATCACAAAAGCAATATGTAATTATATATGTGTTTTCCGATCGTCTTAGGCAACCCCTGTGAAAGGGTCATTCGACCCCCAAAGGGGTTGTGACCCACAGGTTGAGAACCGCTGCTTTTGAGTATCACTTGCAGCAAATACTTTGAGTCTGACATGGAGGGGCTGAGGACCAGCCCACCTAGAGAGCTATATACAGGTGATAATTTAAATATATATTTTTTGATAATTTAAATATTTTATAAAAAGAAATGGGACACTTAAAAAGGAAGATATTCATGTTAGAGATAATAAGGTGTGGACGAAAGGGGTCACATGCTAACCTGACAAACTCAGGGAAGGCCTGCATGGCAGTTGTGCAAACTCAAAGACCTAAAATAACCACAAAAGATGGTCTGGAAATTAAATATGTAACTACAAACAGGTTATGGTGGGTAGTCATGTCCTAGGCCAGTATTTTCCCTGACAAAGATCAACTTAGATCTTTACTGAACCCATTTGTCTTTTTGCCTCTAAGATAACATATCTGCGAAATGTCTGGGTAACTTGTAACTTCCCTTTTTTCTGGGCCCCTCAGGGAACAACAAATGGCACCAGGACATTCTCTCATTGTTATTGTTATCAATTGTTAATTATGTTAAACTATGCTCTATCCATCTATGTAAAAGAAGCATAGGTCCATCATTTCATTTTTTACCCTATTCTAGAGGTTTCTCCCCTCCCACCCCCACTTTGCTTTATCCCACCTCCTTAATCTATCACCAGTGGATTTCATGTAACCCATCTACGTCCCTTTCCTTTGATTGCAATGTATAAATACAGATGTAACCTGCCATCCTCCGGAGCATTATCTCAATTCATTGAGGTTCTGCTTTCCAGCATATGTTAACAGTGTGGTCAAATAAACTCACAAAAATTCTTTACAGGTATCAATGGTTTTTTACGTTAACACAGGGTTATAAGAAATACTTATAAAACCAAGATAAGGAGTAAATCGCTGGGTGTGTATTTCGACTTGTCAGAGTAGGGGATATTGGCCATAATTTTTCTGGATCTTACCAAGATTCTTCTAATACTAGTACAAATGAGAAGAAAATTTCAGGACACCATGCTAATGGGACCAGTCAAGAATTTTACCAGCCAAATAGGTGAGTGTGATTATGTTGGGTAACCCTATCTCAAAGACCAAGAATATGGGCGTGCCATTTTCCCAAAGTGGTAAACTGAGGTGGAATATGACAAAAGGAAACTGGGTAACACAGTAGATACACTGGTTCTCTCCAATACTCTGGCCTTCAAGTCTCTCACTAAGAAGTTCACCAACCTAAGGGAACATCCTCGAAGCTGAATCCATTTCCTTGGTGTAGGTGGAAGCTGGCACCATTCTCCATTACCTGGTTTCCCCGTTGGACACCATCACCATTTCCAAGTTCATTTCCTGAGGCACTTTATATGGTCCACCCAGGTAATGTACTACATAATGGTCCCTGCATTATGCAAATTCCCCTGCCAACACCCCAGCCTGCTCCGCCCACAAGGCTCCTTGAGAAACTGGAGATCGAGATAATAAACCATGTACTTCCTTTTTCTCTTAGCTCTGAGAAGCTCCCAGACTGGGTGAGAATCAAGGGATTTTCATCTGTGGGTAAGTAGAAACTGGCTAAGTGTTTTTTCATAGAAAATATTTCCTGTGTAACCTTGGGTCTAGAAAAATGTTCTGCATTGGAAAAATTTCCAGGAGACTCATTACAGGTCCTGTGGCTTTATTTCCTGAAAGCTGCTTTGGGGGCATCTCTCTCAGGTCCATTTGCCCAATTCCGCTTGGGTGAGGAGTGGGCCCGAATTGCTTTAATACGCTCCAAAGAGATTGAGTTGCTTAGAGGGCACTAAATAAGAAAGGTGCAAGACATCGTCTGAAGCAGATGCAGCAGATAACGCATTTGTTATTAAAAATGAGAAAACAAGATCTAAAAGTATGACTTTCCTGGGGTCCCACAGTGAATTACCAAACCTTTTCACACACCACACCCCTCACCCCCATAAACACATCAGCACACTCAGTGGCAGGCGCACGGGGAAAGGCTGGTCTATTTTATTTACGGACAAAGGATCTACAGCAGCGGTTCTCAACCTGTGGGTCGCGACCCCTTTGGCGGTCGAATGACCCTTTCACAGGGGTCGCCTAAGACCATCCTGCATATCAGATATTTACATTACGATTCATAACAGTAGCAACATTACAGTTATGAAGTAGCAACGAAAATAATTTTATGGTTGGGTCACAACATGAGGAACTGTATTTAAAGGGCCAGAAGGTTGAGAACCACTGATCTACAGGTTGGTGTTTTTTTTTCCAGCCAGCTATTGTGACCCCATGGTAGGGTAGGGGGTTATGAAACCAATTTAGTGAGTACCAGCCAGCATTTTAGAAGGAAGGAAAGGGCTGTTGTTATAAAATATCAGAGGCTGCATATAGTTGATATCGATTTGCGCAACTTGGCTCAGTTCTCTTTCTTTCTCCCGCTATCTGGTGCAAAATGTATTTCTTACACTGGGTCATGGCCAAAGCTCTCCGCAAGTCAGACTTGACATTTATGGGAAATCAGCCAGACGCAGAAAGACAAAACCCGTGAGACCTCACTGTGAATGGCAGTAGTCACACTCACAGAATCCGAGAGGAGGATGTGGGTGCGGGCCTGGGGAGAGGGAAATACGGGAGGTAACAGTCAAAGGGTATCCAGTTTCAATGATGGAAGACGAATACATTCTGGAGCTCTATACAGCATAGTATGCACAGCTAACACTATTGTGCTGTGTATGGAAAATCTACTAAGAGGGTGGATCTTACTACATACACATCACAAAAGGGGCAGGGGGACACACTTTGGGAGGTTGAAACTGGGCAACCAATGGGTCTGGGCTTCCTGTCACTACTTGAGTCAATTAAGCAGAGACAGGGTTGAATCATATTTGAGCGTTTATTCCAATACTGCTGGCAGTATGGGAGAGAGAGCAGCAGGTCATCCATGAAAATCTGCTCTGCACCCCTCCATAAGCCAAATGCTTACTAGTATATGGGGTAGAAGGACAAAGATCCCATGGGGAAGTAGGCAAAAGGTATAAGAATAGGTATGCAAAAGGAATAAGAATGGGTATTACAGGCATGGGGAAGTAGGCAAAGGAATAAAAATGTGTAAATTGGTTATAGATTACAGGCAATAAGGGCAGGGATTGCAAAGGGTGGGCGCAACACGGTTGTTCATCTTTCCATGGTGACAGGCAGATCTCAGACAGGGAGAATGGACAGCATTCCAAGGTAAACGCCCAAATCCTGGGACATACACCTCTCAGCCAGGTTAGAATGTGCTTTCTCTAATGAGAACAAAACAATCACGGTTAACAGATCATGATTAATATTTCTTAATAGCTATAGCTAGTCCCCGCTATTCTATTTCGGCCCCTAACACTGTGATGGATATGTTTATGGCCCGATGGTAGTGATGGTTTCATAGGTGTGTTCTTTTCTCCAGACTCATCGAGGTGTGTACATTGAACATGTGCAGCTTTTTACATGCCAATCATTCCTCAGAAAAGTGGTTTTACAGAAAACAAAAACATCCAAAGCAGCACTGCTAGAGGTCTAGCTGTTCCGGGAAACATTATCACCTCCTTCACATAAAATACCCATTTAAACTGGTTTCAAATGAGACCTCAAAAAAGAACTGTCCTTATCTAGACAGGGTGTCTTTATGCCTGGAGTTTCCTCAGTGTGTTTTAGACTATGTTTTTGGGAGGAAAGAGACACGAACCCAAAAGGGAAACAAATGTAGGCAGAAGGGGAGGCATGTAGGAAGTGACCTGGAATAACTCCTCAAAGTTGGGTCAGAATCTGATTTTCAGTCAGGGAGTGTACCCACTGGTTCTGCATTTAAGGCAAAAGTGGATTTGAAAGACTTTAGGTGGAGCCCGTGACCTCCAGTTTGGCACAGTTCCCAATTCTCCCCACAATGGACTCATTTATTTGTATTCCATGTTTAGCTCCTAGGAGGCATGGGGGTTTAGGGTCTTGGTGTTGGGGTTACACAACAGCTTTAGATTCAGCCTAACTTTGTCCAAGTCTCAGTTTAGCATTTTTGTCGTAGCATCACCTTGAGCAAGTGATACAAATGATAGAACCTCATTGAGTCTCAATTTCTTCATCTGAGAAGTGGGGATCTTGAGAAGATCTACATCATAGAATGCTTGTGAGCTTTCAGTGAGATGATAGTGAAACTGGACAACCCATGGGTCTGGGCTGCCTGTCACTACTTGAGCCAATTAAGCAGAGCCAGGGTTGAATCATATGTGAGCATTTGTTCCAGTAATGCTGGCAGTATGGGAGAGCAACAGGTCAGCCATGAAAATCTGCTCTGCACCCCCTCCTAAACCAGCTGCTTATATGGGGTGGGACAAAGATTACATGGGGAAGTAGGCAAAAGGAATAAGAATGGGTATGCAAAATGGGTATTACAGACATGGGGAAGTAGGCAATGTGGGCTGGGGCAGGACTCCATGTTTGGGCAATAAGTTGTTAATCTGCCCATGGTAATAGGCAGTTCTCAAATGGAAATGGATCACATTCCAAGGTTGACTCCCAAGTCCCAGGGGCGCACATCTCCCTGCCAAGTTAGGATGTACTTTCTTTTCTTAGAACAAAACAATCAAGGTTAACAGAGCATGATTAATATTTCTTTTTTAATATATATTTTATTGATTTTTTACAGAGAGGAAGGGAGAGGGATAGAGAGTTAGAAACATCGATGAGAGAGAAACATCGATCAGCTGCCTCCTGCACACCCCCTACTGGGGATGTGCCCGCAACCAAGGTACATGCCCTTGACCAGAATCGAACCTGGGACCTTTCAGTCCGCAGGCCGACGCTCTATCCACTGAGTCAAACCAGTTACGGCTGATTAATATTTCTTATAACTATAGCTATAACTATATTCTATTTCTGCCCCGAACAATAGCATCAACACTCTTAGTAAACTCTTGGCCTGCCATAGACATTTCATAAATGTTCTAAAGTTATAATGAAAGAGCTACGAGAACTATCTGCAGCAAAATTTGATTTACATGTTTGATGTCAGTACATAATGCATGAGTAGCCTGTTCAGGAACATCAGGAATAAGAGATTTTTCTAGGATGGGCCTTCTCAGGCCACTACTTTGCTCCTGTGGGGGCCTGACATCACCACTGGGTAACGGGGTCAGTCCTTAGCATGCAAGGTCATGGTTATAACTGGGGTCATGGAAGGGTCATGGAAGCTCAATGACCACCAGTGTCACTACCACCACTATCACCATCACTATCACACCCACCCTCATCAGCACCATTACTGTCATTACCAAAACCACTCCCTCCACTGTCACTACAACCATGTACACCGTTTTCACTCACCAGTACCATCATCACCATGGCAACATAAGAGCATCTAAACCTGTGGAGAATTTTTATGAGTTTATTTGGGCCAAACAGAAGGCATGCCTGGAAGCAACATCTCCAAAGATGGAGAAAAATGCTTTCCAGAGAGACAATGTGCAGTTTCTTTTATATGTTTGGACTTAAGGAGGGAACGCAAGGATGATTTGAACATGGGGGGAGGAAGGAAGGCAGGGAAATCTCTTGGATTACAGGGTAGTTAGCAAGATTATGTGCTCCCTTGAGGGTGGTTACATTTCCCAGGGGTCTGAAAAAGAGGCACTTCAAAGGTGTGCTAACCTAGATGCACAAAACAAGGGACAAGGTCTTGCTTACGACAAAGATAAACCTTTTACATGCCTGAGGTGTGACTACGCACCATGATCTGCCCACTTAGGAATTTATAACCAGATCACCCTGTGAGCTTACTTTTGGTTAGATTTGTTACAGAGCCACCATTTCCACCAACACCACCATCATTGCATTCATCACTGTTATCATCTCTATCACCACCACTGCCACCACTGTCATCATTATATCCTGTCCTCATCACAGTTCACGTTATTCAGCATTTATCATGTGCCAGGCAGGTGCCACATGCTATGAAAGGTCATCTCACTGAACCAGGATAATGATACTATGAAGTATGTTTTTCTTAGCTCCATTTTGCAGATGAGAAAACTGAGGCTCAGAGACAAAGTCACCACCTCAGAGTCACTGAACCAGTCACTACAGATTTGCAATTCTAACTCAGGTTGTAGCCCTGGCTGGGTGACTCTGTTGGAGTATCATCCCTTAACACCAAAAGGTGTGGGTTTGATTCCTGGTCAGGGTACATACAGGTTTCCAGTTTGATTCCTGGTTAGGGCGAGTAAGAGAGTCAATGGACTGATGTTTCTCTCTCACATTGATATCTCTGTCTCTCTCTCCCCCCCTCCCTGTCCCTTCTTCTGTCTCTAAAAATCAATAAAAATATATCCTCGGATGAGGATAGAAAATAAGTAAACTCAGATTGTCTTGGGCATTGCCAGCACCCGATAAGAATTGATCCACAGGGAGGTCCTGAAGGACTCCAACCTCCATGATAAAGCAGAATGGTTGTGTCAAAACAGGATAGAGAAGGTATGGAGCTGACAAAGAAGCCGTATTTTAAGCCACTGTGTCTCCTCTCCTGTTAAACTATTCCATGATTATTAATTTCTTATTGCTAAAGTAAGGCATAAAATTTGGAATTACGGAAGTTAAACAGAAGAAATTTAAAATCACTCACAATGCCATTCTCTTATTGACATTTATAATTTCTTTACATGTGATTTTCTATATTTTGCTCCAGTTCCTGCTGTTATCGTAATGCTACGTCACGGTGGCTTTCCATGTTATTTTAATAGCCTCCTACATTATTTTATTTATAATATTGAATTATTTTCATTACACATATTTAAACGCTGCCTTTCCTTCCGCTGACACTTTATGAAACCAATTAAACTCTTTTGCTATATTTTTCCCATTGGTGCCTTTAGCATCACTTTTGGGTGACTTAACCGATTTACAGAGCACTTATCTTTGCTAATGTGCACTGGGACTTTTATCCTAAACCTCAGCTGCCCATCAACATGACCTGATAACAGCGCTTTTTACATATAAAAATGATATTCTCAGGGCAAACTCTGCTACATTGTGTTTTAAAGTCTTCTTTGAAAGGCTCATTCATAGAGATGTCTAGTACTTCCATTATTCTCTCCTCTAGAATAACGTGACTAGGAATGCAAGTATTACAATTTTGATAATTAGACGTAAATAAAAGTTTATGCACAAGTCTTCAGTTTCAACAAATGCTAGGTTATGGGGGGGGAGAGTGACTTCCTTTTTTTAAATATGAAATACCTTCACTTGGTTCAAAATCGAAATGTTGAAAGGGCAGAATGGGAACTGTCTCCTTGCTTCTGGAGAATGCTGTTTCCCAGCCTCTCAGTTTGCAAAGGCAACAGGTGTTATGAATTTCTCAAGCAACTTCCAGGAACGTTTTATGCCAATACGAACTCATTATACATATACGTGCATTTGAGGCACTTATCATGTTTGTGCAAAGGCCTGTATGACCCTGTGTATGCTCAAGTGCACACACACGTAAATTGTAGAGAATAGATAACATTTGTGTAAAATAGAGATGGTTTCCCTGTGATGTAAATACATTAGAACTATATGTACACATATTTCTAATTGCATATAATGTTAGCATCTTCTTTATTATCATCCCTATTATACAAATGTTAGCATACATATGTCTTCCCTTTGGTTATCTATCTTCTTAACAGTACACCTTTAAGACAATCTCTTCTCTCCCTTTTATTTGGGAACTTGTCAAACGTATGCTAATTTAGTGACAATAACATCATGAAAACCACAGGCCCTTCCCCAGCTCTAAAAAAAATGCCCAATTTCATCTCGTGTTTGTTCCCACTCGCTCCCCAAACCTCCCCAGATATCTTGACATAAATTCTATGTGTTACATTATTTCACCTGCAATATTTTTAGTGCATATCTCCAAAAGATCAGTATTTAAACATAGCCCCATTATCATATCTATAGCTTCCTTTGAAGCAGTCATCTGAGTTGACAGGTGAGGCAACTAAGAGGGAACTTATACCTATGGAAAATGCACAATCATTCTTTGATGTCATTACATCTCCAGTCTTTTTTAAAAATCACTTGTTGGATTTGGGGTCCAGTAAGACACTGAAATTTGTTACGTTTTTGTCCCTTTAATGTATGTGCACAAAATCACTTGTTGGATTTGGGGTCCAGTAAGACACTGGAATTTGTTATGTTTTTGTCCCTTTTAATGTATGTGCACTGTTGTTGTTTTTTAAAAATATATTTTATTGATTTTTTACAGAGAGGAAGGGAGAGGGATAGAGAATTAGAGACATTGATGAGAGAGAAACATCAATTTAGCTGCCTCCTGCACACTCCTTACTGGGGATGTGTCTGTAACCAAGGTACATGCTCCTGACCGGAATCGAACCTAGGACCCTTCAGTCCGCAGGCTGACGCTCTATCCACTGAGCCAAACCGGTTAGGGCTGTGCGTGCTTTTTACTGGACAGTGGGTACTGTGAAGCTTCCCAGGCTGGATGGTGCGGGTGGCAATAGACTAGGATTTTAAATTCCAGCAGGATTCCTAGCAGGGGCAGCTTGCGTTCCTTACCTGTTGGGCTGTGAGTGTTTCCTGTAAGCTACTCTGCCCTGATCAGCCTTGCAGGAGCCTGCCCTTGGGGTGATTTCCTACGAGTATAATTGTTGAGTCAAAAGATGGGCAGACAACCTAACAGGAGTGAGAAAGCTCATGTCCAAGGTGATCTAGCGGGTGGCATGGCGAGAACTGTGAGCAGCACCTTGACTGTTGTCCTTGTTGCTGTGGGACTGAATCCAGGAGATGGGAAGCTGGAGACCTTACTACCGAAGCCCTGGGCATGCCATTGCAAGGCCTCCTCCAGGGCTCCCATATATTTCTATTTCACTTATTATCATAGAGTAGATTTAAAATGTATTCATTAAAAATAATCTTTTTTTAGATTTTAGGTGACATAAAAATTTGTTGAGTATGTAGTTATTACTTTATGTACCTTTGTTTTCTTTTAATTTTACCCCCCCCGCCATGTCATAGAATGTCTTACATTTTCTCTGCATTAAACATGCCTTTATGCCATTCCTTTTGAATTTATTCCAGATCACAGTACAACTGACTGTACTCCCTACACTATCATCTACTACTGATAGAGTCAGTGTGCACCCAATAGGTGGTGCTCAGACATTGATAGGCAAGTAGTGTTTTAGGCGTACACTGGCCACACATTTTCTCTGCATTAAATATGCCTTTATGCCATTCCTTTTGAATTTATTAAACTAACCTGTTGAAATAATCCCAATGAATTGGAATTGCTCTGGCTAAAAACATTCCATTTATATACCAATTCAAAACTTAGCTTTCCCCCTCATTATAGATCCTTCTCATTAACCTGCCTCCTGGTGTTTGAGAATTCAAACTGCACAACACTGTTCAAAACTGTAGAATATTAGGTGTCAGTGTCTTTATTCTGTTCAGTACTGCAGAGAAATTCTCTTTTCATTTTTCAATTAGGTTACATTCAATATTATTTTGTATTAGTTTCAGGTATACTGAAAAGTAGTGTCCCCTCGATATTTCTGGTGCCCACCAGGCCCCATATATACAGATCACAGTACAACTGACTGTACTCCCTACACTATCATCTACTACTGATAGAGTCAGTGTGCACCCAATAGGTGGTGCTCAGACATTGATAGGCAAGTAGTGTTTTAGGCGTACACTGGCCACACATTTTCTCTGCATTAAACATGCCTTTATGCCATTCCTTTTGAATTTATTAAACTAACCTGTTGAAATAATCCCAATGAATTGGAATTGCTCTGGCTAAAAACATTCCATTTATATACCAATTCAAAACTTAGCTTTCCCCCTCATTATAGATCCTTCTCATTAACCTGCCTCCTAGTGTTTGAGAATTCAAACTGCACAACACTGTTCAAAACTGTAGAATATTAGGTGTCAGTGTCTTTATTCTGTTCAGTACTGCAGAGAAATTCTTCATCACTGCTCAGCAAAATCATATATGCTCAACGCTTAATCACTTGTATTTTTTCATTTTATTTTTTTCCAGTTTCCTTGCATTATGATATGTTACTGGTTTTTAAGAGCTTGTTTATGACTAAAGATGTTAACCATTTCTCATGCATTGCAAATGAAATACCATGTTGTTAGTACTTTACTCTGGTGTTTTACTTTTTGGTTTTATCAAACTTGTGTATTAAATATAATCATGTTCTGTTAAAAAAAAAAAAAAAAAAAGATGGGCAGAACTTACAGGGTTTTGGTAAACATCAGCCCCCTGGCTCCTAACTCTGTGACCACCAGAAACTCATCTCCCTGTGGCTTACTCATTCCAGGAACCCTCGCCACGCCCTGCTGGAGCGACGCAGACTGTCCCTGGTGTCTCAGCGCTATGGGGGGCAGGTGCCTGCCCCTGCTCTCAGGTGAGTGGGACCAAGAACCCCTCCCTCTTCTCCCCATGACCCCATGTCCCTCCTAGCTTCAGTTGCTTCCCCACATTTGGCACTTTCTCCAGAAATGACTGTGTGCCTGTCCTATTAGAATCTTTTGAGGCTTAGCTGGTGTTATATAAAGAGCTGAGGCCCAGAAAACCTCAGTGCCTGGTTCTTGGATTCCCCAAAGAAATAACCCAGAGGACTCGCTGTGAAATGTGAAAGAAATGGGTTTATTAGGACTTATATGCACAACAGTGGGGCTGATCTGAAGTTCACCGCCACACCGGCTGCCACCGTGAAGTTGAACCACCAAGTCCCATCTGGGGGCGGCTGGCAGGTGCTATTGTTCCACCATCACCCGGACTTTCCCAGCACAGAAAACAGAGGCAAACAGGCACGCAGAGGGAGGGGATGCGCTTTTGAGCAAGCTGTGTGAGATCAAAACTGCTGGCTGTTTTCTTGACTGAGTAGCTGGCCAGGCTCCCAAAGTCTCACAGTTCTTACTGATGGCCTTCATTGTCTTCCCTCAGGGTGGGAGGGGGAGCCGGAGCCTGGGAAGGGGCCCATGTTCCCCTTTCCCATACATCCCAACCCATAATGGGTACCTTCCCTCTCCAACCCCGTACAATCTGCCCGTTATATCTTCCGCACATACCCTGGGGAGGGAGGAGGAGACATCACATTCATATTTTACAGCAACAATATAACATACAGTAAAGGAATAACAGACTTACACATACTAGTATCAGAGTGTACAAAGCAGATCCCCAGCCCCAAGACAACTTTCCAAATCATGTTGAGACCGGACCATTCTGTCAGGTTGACTGAATTTGTTTTCCAAGGCAGCCCAGCAGGAGCAGAGGGGGGCACCCAACAGCCTGAAACATTGGGCCGGGGAGCCCTTCATCAGCCCACCTTGCAAAGCTGTTAGCCTGCACTGAACTCAGGAGAATAAGGCAAATGTTCAGTAGACGCCAACAGAAGCACATCGGTACCAGTGGGTAGTACACAGGCCATCGCTCTATCCTGTGTAAGAACAGTGGCTCGTTCAGGTGTCCCCCTGGCCTCCTGTACCATCCCTTTGACAGGCGATGTCCCCTGGCCTGGAATGCTAGCTGTGAGACGAGGACTACACACCTGCCAGCTGGAATAGCAGTCAGTCACTTACTAGTTATGGGCAAGACCCTCCCCCAAGGGGCTAGGAGAGCGCACCAGCGGGTACCAGTTTGCGTTTCCCAGGGCCAGGCTAATACACTAGCTCTAGGGTTATGTCCTGGGGTGCTGGCAGCAACAGGCTCTTCTCCACTCCCCAACAAGGTCTTGTCTCAGCATCCTGTTCGTTGTTCGAATCTGCGCTCTCGGTGGGCCACCCACCTCTGCTGCTGCATCTGGAACGCTGCAGTTGATCTGGTCGGGGCTTTTCATTCCTGGTTAGTAGTAAGTCAGAGTCCTGGGGTCCATCCTTGTAACGACCCTCCCTCAGTTTTCAGGGCGTTTTCCAGAGTTCTTTATAGCGTTCTACCAGCCCATCTCCTGCTGGACTGCAAGGGCAGTGCAGTCGCCGTTCAATGCTGTGGCTCTCAGCTCAGTCTTGCACGTGACATCTGGTCACTGCCAGCAAGGGACACGGATGCTGCTCCGCACACACAGAACAGCCTTGACAAGCTGTAATGTCAGTCATTTCCAATGGGAGGCCCCAGGCTTTAGCTGTTGCTCACAAGGTTTTCTGACTGGTATGTGTCATTTTCCTGTGTAGCCAGGTCTTCTGCTGGGGCCTCTTCTAGCCATCGGATGGGAGCAAGTGCATTCGCTTCATCATTCCCTGGACATATAATGATGGATGTCCTGTGACACGATATAGGGTCACCTCCTTCGTCTGCACATATGTCAGCCCACATGGTTTGTCCCCACAGGGGTCTGTTGCTGATAGTCCAGTCCTGAGCATGCCACTCAGGGGGCTGTCCTTTGCATGGGGCGTCAGGTGGCACTGGAACCGCACCTGCTCTCACTGGCGAAGGGCCAATAGGCTCTCCCTTGAGTGTCTTTTCAGCATCTCCTTCTGACACCAAGGTGACTGGCCCCAACAGTGCCTGCCATTCCTGGTTAAGTGGGGACGTTGAATGGATCTGTCTCTGCTGCAGGTAAACACTCCATCTCATTATCGCCTGTGTCTGTGCTGCGCCCGATTTCAGGGTGTGAGACACGTCGTGCAGCCACCCCGTGATGGGATAGGTGGTCCGCACCGTTACAGCAAAGCTTCCAGGCATAGGCTGTTGCCTGCAGGGGGTGGTAAGTGGCATTGAGCTGTTTCTCTATTAGGCTGCATCTTTCTTCAGTCCCTTTCCACACCTGGGACCAAAATCCTTTTGGGAGGCAGAGTCTCCCCTGTCGCTGCCAGAGACCCCATGACACCCCCTCCTGGGTTACATGTGCATCCAATTCGCCAGGTAGGGCTGGATCATAGATACCAAACGCCTGTACCTGTTTACCTGCTCTTTTGCCTCAAAAGCCCGCTGGTGCTTCTCCTGCCCGTCCCACCATTGTCCTCTCCTTATAAGAGCATACAAAGGTTGCAGGTGCACTATTCTACAACACATCCTCTGAACACTGTAGTGGGTGTTCACCACCCCAAGTCAAGTCTCCTTCTATTACCATTCATTTCCCCTGTACCCCTTTTACCTCCCCCCTCCTTTTTCTTTCGGTAATCACATACTCTTGTCTGTGAGTTTTCAAGTTTGGAATCAAAGTGATTCTTAATTCCTTAAAGTTTCCTGGTGACATTCAGAGTCTACACATGTCTCCCTCAAACATGACAAGCCAGTCAAAATCTTGGTCAATAAAATCAGTTTTCAACTGTGTCCTGTTATAAAGAGCACATTGTTGAATTCATGCAAACAACCATATTGCTACACATGTCTCCCTCAAACATGACAAGCCAGTCAAAGTCTTGGTCAATGAAATCAGTTTTCAACTGTGTCCTGTTATAAAAAGCACAGATATTCATCGAATTCACACAAACAAACCATGACAATTAAGTAATACTCACTTATTAAGAGTTTCAGAATTCTAGAGGGATCAGGTAGAGAAAACATACAAATGCCTTGTATTGCTTATAAAGGTGTAATTTACCAAACTGCTCTAAGGAAAAAACAAGGGTGCTTATATCTGGAAAACAAAACATTTTTTTTTAAAAAAAATCAGCAATATTTTTAACAAAGTCATAAAACAATAATTATTCTCTTGCAAATTTATTCTCAGAAAACTCTATTTTAGAATAAGTCACAGTTTTTTTCCATGGATCTTTAAGATGAAATCTCTTTGCAAATGCATCAGGGTAAAACAGTGACTGTGAATGACAAAACTTAAAATGACATAGTTATAGATCTGATTAAAATGCAATTGACAAAGAACTCTGCTTTTCTGTAAGATATAACATTCCAAAATAACAATTTGAATGTAAAAGTGGGCCATATTCTCTCCCCCCTCCCTCCCACACACACATGCTGCTCCGGCACAGGGCTGGGGGGCAGCCCTGATCCCTCAAGTCCCGGGACCACAGCAGCCTCTGAGTCTCCAAAAAGATTCATTTAAAATGTTTCCTTCGTTTTGCCAGTGACACTTCCATGCCACTGTTACCAGGACTGAAAGCGGTCCTGCTGGCGTTTTCTGGATCTCCCCAGAAAGCTCACGTGGTGGTCCCCTCCTACCACAGGGAGCTCCTTGTCCAAAGTGGGGTTCCCCACTGGAATCCAACCTGCCCACTAAGCCAGTTGTTATGCAAAGTGCTGAGGGTGAGATCTGAGAAAACCTTGCCTTTGGTTCTTGGATTCCCAAAAAAATAAACAGAGGACTGGCTGTGAAAGACACGGGCTTATTATGACTTATGCCATGGCTAGTGCTATTGTTTCACACCATTCAGACTTTCCCAACACAAGGTTTTATGGGAAAATAGGACCTGCAGGGGGTGGGGGATGTGCTAGTGCCCCCCGCCCCCACCAGCTGCGTGAGCTCAAAACTGCTAGCTGTTTTCTTTGAGATGCTGGCCAGGCTCCCAAGGTCTTACAGTTCATAGTCATCCCACAGGATGGGAGGAGCTAGAACATGGAAGGGGCCCAATTTCCCATTTACCGTTCGCTTGCTCAACCCCAAAGCAGAATTGAGACAATGACTGGGCCTAAGCAGATCCCAGGTGGCACAGGGAGGGAGTAGAGTGTCAGAGAGGGAAGGGAGAGGTGGGACTGAAGAGCATGTTAATGAGGGGTTACTGCTGGGGTAACCACCACTCAGTCCTGCTGGGGACCCTTCAGGAGGCGTTGTGTAATGTGCCTTTGAAGGGCAAGAAGTCCGAGCTACCTATTCTTCAGTCCTCATCTGAAACCGAAAAAAATGACCCGTGTCTCATCCTGTGGGTGGACAGTCAAGGGTACAACTAGAGTTCTAAGAGGACACTGGCCAGAGTCTGTTTTGTTCCATAGGCAGGGATAGGCCCAAGGGTTGTTTTTTATAGCTGCAAATGAAGATATATCCTTCAGAGGTGCATTGCATTAAAGAGTTAGATGCTGCTGGAGCAAAGGCAGTCTTTACTAGCCAGTCCGGACAGTCTCCGGTAAGGTTTTCCTGAAAGTAGTCCCAATATTTTAAAGGAGACGTGGGCCCTGGTTGGTGTGGCTCAGTGGGTAGAGTGTTGGCCTGGGCACTGAAGGGTTTCAGGTTGGATTCCTGGTCAATGATATGTATGTGGGTGCGGGAGGCAACCAATTGATGTGTCTCTCTCCCTTTCCCCCCTTTTCCTCTCCCCCTCCCTTCCACTGTCTCTAAAAACCAATGGGAAAAATATCCCTGGTGAAGATTAACAAAAATAAAAATAAATCAAGGGAGATGTGGGGGTTCACAACTGCTGGGATCTCCAGGAAACCAAGTATTTGCAGTGCTGCAAGAGAGTCATGAATTCCTCTCCTTAGGAACATGGAGGCTATTACTGAACCACTGTTCAGTAATGTTTATAGGTTTGCTAACACAAGGAGGGGGTTGTGAAGGAGCGTGGCTTTTGCTATTCGCACTGGAAGCTAAGCTGATGGGTATATGGTAGGAGCTCCCAGGCTTTGCTGCCTTAACAGTGCAGGGTAGGATGGAAGAGAAATCTCAACAGGAAAAACTAAGGGTCACTATGGTCTAAGCCAGTAGTAGGCTTAGGATGACAAATCCCACAGGGTGACAGATAAGCCAAGGAAGCCGTAACTTGGGAGAAGCCTACAAAGGCATTATCTGTCCAAGCAGATGCCCTCGGAGCTGGAGAGCATAAGAAATAGGAAGGGAGCCCTGACCAGTTTGGCTCAGCGGACAGAGCGTCGGCCTGCGGACTCAAGGGTCCCAGGTTCGATTCTGGTTAAGGGCATGTACCTTGGTTTCGGGCACATCCCCAGTGGGAGGTGTGCAGGAGGCAACTGATGTTTCTCTCTCATCGATGTTTCTAACTCTCTATCCCTCTTCCTTTCTCTCTGTAAAAAATCAATAAAATATATTTTTAAAAAAAAAGAAAGAAAGAAAGAAATAGGAAGGGTGACATTGTTACTCAGCTTTAGTCAAGGTCTGTCGCTGGAAAAGGCATGTCAGATCCCCTTCAGGAGTGCAAATCACCGCTCTGAACTGGAGTTTGGTGTATCCAGGCTTTCACTCCTGCGAGCTAGAGCCGTCCACTGGTTGTTGTTCTGGTCCTTGGGTCCTCTAAGTCTTCAGTCTGTCCCCGACTGGAAGCGGGGAAGGGGAGAGGAGGGGGGAAAGGCAGAGGTTCCTCTGTGGGAAAAGAAGAGCTGGAAAGAACAAACTTAGGCAAGGTTAGCAAAACTAGCCCTAGGTGTTAAACACAGTGTTTAATTTCCGTGTCCTGTTCTAACCCAGTGGGGGGAGTCCCTAGAACAGAAGTTTGGGTTTCCCATAGACAATTTCAAAAGGGTTCAGTGTGAGCCCACATCTAGGGGCTACCCTGATCCCTAATAGGCAAGAGGAGGCACATGGTCTCGTTGCAAATGTGCCTCCTGACAGCTTTGCCCAAGTTTTCTCCAAGGTGTGGCTCATGTCCGTTTCCCAGTTCCAGTAGACAGGGATTCAGGAACCCTGTACTCTCCATCGGACCTGCAGTGCTTGACTGACTTTCTAGGTGACTTCAGATATAAATGATGGCTGTTCTGAATACTGTTAGGGAGTCCGAATCTGGGAATTAATTCCTTGAGTTTTCACCTTTTCGATTCTAGTCAGGTATGTCTCAACCCATTAGGAAAAGGTGTCCACAATAACCAGCAAGTATTTGAAATTCCCGGTGGTTTTAGGCAAATTGGTAAAGTCAATCTGACAATCTTCAAATGGGGCATGTTCCTTTGTATTGTTGCCCCTTCTCGGCTGGGTTGCGTTCTATCTTGGGGTTATTTCTAGCATCTAATTGGCAACGCTGAGTTATTTTTTGAATAGTCTTCTGCAAACGCGGTCCCTTTAAGTAAGGCCGGATTAAATCAGCCAGTGCATCCCACCCATAGTGCATTCCTTCATGCAGATGTTTCAGGACTGGGTATACCAGAGCTTTGGGCATCGCTTCTCCATCAACAGCTAGTGTCAGTGTTAGCAAACCCCCACTCATGGCCTATTCTTTGCCTGGCCCTGTGTAATGAGGTTTCAATTCTGTCAAGTCTAAGTGGGGTGTTAGAGCCCCAATTAAGGGAGTCTCCCTGGGCTGCTTGCTTTGCTGCTTTATTGGCTTTTAGATTCCCTCTAGTTACCTGGGAATTGTCCTTCTGATGCTCTGGGCAATGCATAATGGCAACTTTGAGTAGGCAGAGTAGGCAAATTACCTAAGATGAAATCTCTTTGCAAATGCATCAGGGTAAAACAGTGACTGTGAATGACAAAACTTAAAATGACATTATAGATCTTTCTGTAAGATATAACATTCCAAAATAACAATTTGAATGTAAAAGTGGACCATATTCTCCCCCCGCCCCCCATGCCCCCCTCCCGCATGCTGCTCCGACACAGGGCTGGGGGGCAGCCTTGATCCCTCAAGTCCCGGGACCACAGCAGCCTCTGAGTCTCCAAAAGGAAGACTCAAGGTGTTCAAAAGACTCATTTAAAATGTTTCCTTCATTTTGCTAGTGGCACTTCCACGCCACTGTTACCAGGACTGAAAGCGGTCCTGCTGGCGTTTTCTGGATCTCCCCAGAAAGCTCACGTGGTGGTCCCCTCCTACCACAGGGAGCTCCTTGTCCAAAGTGGGGTTCCCCACACTACATTTCACACTGCCTCCCATCCACCCTCTTCACCTGCCTTTAGCTCTACAGGAATTTCTCTGGAACCCAACCTGCCCACTAAGCCAGTTGTTATGCAAAGTGCTGAGGGTGAGATCTGAGAAAACCTTGCCTTTGGTTCTTGGATTCCTAAAAAAATAAACAGAGGACGGGCTGTGAAAGACATGGGCTTATTATGACTTATGCCATGGCCAGTGCCATTGTTTCACACCACTCAGACTTTCCCAACACAAGGTTTTATGGGAAAACAGGACCTGCAGGGGGTGGGGGATGTGCTAATGCCCCCCGCCCCCACCAGCTGCGTGAGCTCAAAACTGCTAGCTGTTTTCTTTGAGATGCTGGCCAGGCTCCCAAGGTCTTACAGTTCATAGTCATCCCACAGGATGGGAGGAGCTAGAACATGGAAGGGGCCCAATTTCCCATTTACCGTTCGCTTGCTCAACCCCAAAGCAGAATTGAGACAATGACTGGGCCTAAGCAGATCCCAGGTGGCACAGGGAGGGAGTAGAGTGTCAGAGAGGGAAGGGAGAGGTGGGACTGAAGAGCATGTTAATGAGGGGTTACTGCTGGGGTAACCACCACTCAGTCCTGCTGGGGACCCTTCAGGAGGCGTTGTGTAATGTGCCTTTGAAGGGCAAGAAGTCCGAGCTACCTATTCTTCAGTCCTCATCTGAAACCGAAAAAAATGACCCGTGTCTCATCCTGTGGGTGGACAGTCAAGGGTACAACTAGAGTTCTAAGAGGACACTGGCCAGAGTCTGTTTTGTTCCATAGGCAGGGATAGGCCCAAGGGTTGTTTTTTATAGCTGCAAATGAAGATATATCCTTCAGAGGTGCATTGCATTAAAGAGTTAGATGCTGCTGGAGCAAAGGCAGTCTTTACTAGCCAGTCCGGACAGTCTCCGGTAAGGTTTTCCTGAAAGTAGTCCCAATATTTTAAAGGAGCCGTGGGCCCTGGTTGGTGTGGCTCAGTGGTTAGAGTGTTGGCCTGGGCACTGAAGGGTTTTGGGTTGGATTCCTGGTCAAGGCTATGTATGTGGGTGCGGGAAGCAACCAATTGATGTGTCTCTCTCCCTTTCCCCCCTTTTCCTCTCCCCCTCCCTTCCACTGTCTCTAAAAACCAATGGGAAAAATATCCCTGGTGAAGATTAACAAAAATAAAAATAAATCAAGGGAGATGTGGGGGTTCACAACTGCTGGGATCTCCAGGAAACCAAGTATTTGCAGTGCTGCAAGAGAGTCATGAATTCCTCTCCTTAGGAACATGGAGGCTATTACTGAACCACTGTTCAGTAATGTTTATAGGTTTGCTAACACAAGGAGGGGGTTGTGAAGGAGAGTGGCTTTTGCTATTCACACTGGAAGCTAAGCTGATGGGTATATGGTAGGAGCTCCCAGGCTTTGCTGCCTTAACAGTGCAGGGTAGGATGGAAGAGAAATCTCAACAGGAAAAACTAAGGGTCACTATGGTCTAAGCCAGTAGTAGGCTTAGGATGACAAATCCCACAGGGTGACAGATAAGCCAAGGAAGCCGTAACTTGGGAGAAGCCTACAAAGGCATTATCTGTCCAAGCAGATGCCCTCGGAGCTGGAGAGCATAAGAAATAGGAAGGGAGCCCTGACCAGTTTGGCTCAGGGGACAGAGCGTCGGCCTGCAGACTCAAGGGTCCCAGGTTCGATTCTGGTTAAGGGCATGTACCTTGGTTGCGGGCACATCCCCAGTGGGGAGTGTGCAGGAGGCAGCTGATCGATGTTTCTCTCTCATGGATGTTTCTAACTCTCTATCCCTCTTCCTTTCTCTCTGTAAAAAATCAATACAAAATATTTTTTAAAAAAAAGAAAGAAAGAAATAGGAAGGGTGACATTGTTACTCAGCTTTAGTCAAGGTCTGTCGCTGGAAAAGGCATGTCAGATCCCCTTCAGGAGTGCAAATCACCGCTCTGAACTGGAGTTGGTGTATCCAAGGTCTGTCGCTGGAAAAGGCATGTCAGATCCCCTTCAGGAGTGCAAATCACCGCTCTGAACTGGAGTTTGGTGTATCCAGGCTTTCACTCCTGCGAGCTAGAGCCGTCCACTGGTTGTTGTTCTGGTCCTTGGGTCCTCTAAGTCTTCAGTCTGTCCCCGACTGGAAGCGGGGAAGGGGAGAGGAGGGGGGAAAGGCAGAGGTTCCTCTGTGGGAAAAGAAGAGCTGGAAAGAACAAACTTAGGCAAGGTTAGCAAAACTAGCCCTAGGTGTTAAACACAGTGTTTAATTTCCGTGTCCTGTTCTAACCCAGTGGGGGGAGTCCCTAGAACAGAAGTTTGGGTTTCCCATAGACAATTTCAAAAGGGTTCAGTGTGAGCCCACATCTAGGGGCTACCCTGATCCCTAATAGGCAAGAGGAGGCACATGGTCTCGTTGCAAATGTGCCTCCTGACAGCTTTGCCCAAGTTTTCTCCAAGGTGTGGCTCATGTCCGTTTCCCAGTTCCAGTAGACAGGGATTCAGGAACCCTGTACTCTCCATCGGACCTGCAGTGCTTGACTGACTTTCTAGGTGACTTCAGATATAAATGATGGCTGTTCTGAATACTGTTAGGGAGTCCGAATCTGGGAATTAATTCCTTGAGTTTTCACCTTTTCGATTCTAGTCAGGTATGTCTCAACCCATTAGGAAAAGGTGTCCACAATAACCAGCAAGTATTTGAAATTCCCGGTGGTTTTAGGCAAATTGGTAAAGTCAATCTGACAATCTTCAAATGGGGCATGTTCCTTTGTATTGTTGCCCCTTCTCGGCTGGGTTGCGTTCTATCTTGGGGTTATTTCTAGCATCTAATTGGCAACGCTGAGTTATTTTTTGAATAGTCTTCTGCAAACGCGGTCCCTTTAAGTAAGGCCGGATTAAATCAGCCAGTGCATCCCACCCATAGTGCATTCCTTCATGCAGATGTTTCAGGACTGGGTATACCAGAGCTTTGGGCATCGCTTCTCCATCAACAGCTAGTGTCAGTGTTAGCAAACCCCCACTCATGGCCTATTCTTTGCCTGGCCCTGTGTAATGAGGTTTCAATTCTGTCAAGTCTAAGTGGGGTGTTAGAGCCCCAGTTAAGGGAGTCTCCCGGGGCTGCTTGCTTTGCTGCTTTATTGGCTTTTAGATTCCCTCTAGTTACCTGGGAACTGTCCTTCTGATGCCCTGGGCAATGCATAATGGCAACTTTGAGTAGGTAGAGTAGGCAAATTACCGGCCTTAAGGAAGGTTAGAGCCTCTTTTGGATATTTAATGTCTGTTCTCCAAAGTTAGAAATCCTCTTTCTTTCCATATTGCCCCATGAGCACATACAGCATGAAAACAAGTTTAGAGTCAGTATATATACTGAGCCGTCTGTCCTGAGACAGTTCCAGCACTCTGGTGAGGGCACTCAGCTCAGCTTTTTGTGCTGAGGTGCCTGTGAGTAGGGCATGCGCCTCCATTACCTTGCCATTGGTCACCACCGCATACCCGGCTTTTCTTTGTTTATTTTCCATGAAGCTGCTTCCATCAGCGTGTAAGTCCCAGCAGCTGATCTGACAAGTCTGGTCACCTGGGGTAAACCTGGTCAATAATTTCTAAACAGTTATATGGAGGTCCCAGCCTGCCCTCACAGTTGGGAGTGGCTGGGTCCTACAGAGTAACATTCGGTGTCTGCAAGGTGGCATTGGGTTGTCTAACAGGATGGCCTGGTATGTGCCCATTCATCCAGCCTTTAACCAGGAGCCCCCTTTCTGCTCTAGCAGGGTTAGCACCTGGTGGGGAGTGAACACTGTGATGGACGGTCCCAGGGTAAACCCTTCTGCTCCCTGAAAGACATTTCAGGCTGCCGCTACCGCCCTGAGGCAGGGAGGCCATCCTTGGGTGGTACGATCTGATTTCATAGAGAAACACACATTCGGCTTTGGGGAGTTTCCCACCATCTGGATAAGCGCTCCGAGTCCAATGCCCTGCCCTTCATGTATATAAACCTGTAAGCCTGCTGAGGGTCGGGCAATCCTAATGCAGGGGCTGAGGTTAATTTTTCCCTTTGGTGTCTCAAAAGCCCTCTGACATCCTGGGTCCAAATCCAGGGAAGGGCTATGTCGAGCCCTTTCAAAGAAGCATAGAGTGGCTTAGCTATTGGCCCAAAGTTAAGAATCTAAATGTAACAGAATCCTGCCATTCCAAGAAGCTCTCGGAGTTGTCTCTGGTTCTCAGGAGGTTTAGTGGCAGCAATGGCTTCTTTTTTGGTCTGCCATAAGACTTCTCTTCCCTATTTTTTTTTTTCAACAAAAATTCCCCAAAGACTTACTTACTTATTTACTTATTTATTTATTATTTTTGTTACTCCTCACCCAAGGATATGTTTTCATTGATTTTTTAGAGAGATTGGGAGAGGGAAAGACAGAGAGAAATATCGATGTGAGAGAAACACATCGATTGATTGCCTCCTGCATGTACCCCAACCAGGCCTGGGCAGGGGAGGATCCTGCAACTGAGGTACGTGCCCTTGACCAGAATTGAACCCAGGACCCTTCGGTCCTCAGGCGGATGCTCTATTCACTGAGCCAAACCAGCTAGGGCTCCTCCCATGGTTTTAAGTTGAACCCTAAATAAGACACCTCTTGTCCGCAAATCTTAGTCTTGTGAGGGGAAACTTTATATGCACAGGATGCAAGATGGTTAAAGACTTTGGAAGTATTTTTTATTTTTTAAACATAGTTTTATTTATTTCAGAGAGGAAGAAAGAGAATCATTGATTGTCTACCTCCAACACAATTCCTACTGGGGATCGAGCCTGCAAACCAGGCTTGTGAACTGACTGGGAATTGAACCATGATCTCCTGGTTCATAGGTTGATGCTCAACCATTGAGCAACACCTGCTGGACTGACAGTATTTTTTAAACAAGTCTCATAAGAGTTGCCAGTAGAGTCCAATTATAGGTCTCTCAAGTCTTAGGCTAGCAGTTCTCTGAAAACCGTGGGAGAGTTCTTAAATCCCTATGGCAACACAGCCCAGCAATACTGGGTAATAGTTTTACTCACTGGGTTCTGCCATTCGAAGGCAAATAGTAATTGTGCCTGCTTATCAATTGGAATACAAAAGGCATCCTGCCCGGCTGGTATGGCTCAGTGGTTGAGCATCAACCCATAAACCAGGAGGTCACGAGTGATTCTGTCAGGGGCACATGCCTGGGTTTCCAGTTCAATCCCCAGTAGAGGGTGTGCAGGAAGCTGCTGATCAATGCTTCTCTCTTATCATCGTTGTTTCTATCTCCCTCCCCTTCTCCCTTCCTCTCTCTGAAATCAATAAAAAAAACCACAATTTATTTTATTTTTTAAAAAAGAAGGCATTCTTTAAATCCAAAACAAAGAACCAACTACTGTTCCCTGGCACAGCTATCAACAAAGGGTTTGGATTGGGGTCAGCTGGATGAATGTCCTGAGTAATTTCATTAATAGCCTGTAGGTCCTGGACAAAATGATATTTGGCTTCCTAACGGGCAGGATTGGTGTATTATATGGTGATCTGCAAGGCCTAATTAATCCAGCTTTTAGAAGTTCCTGCAGGATGGTTGTATCCCTTCTAAAGCTTCCTTTTTTAGTGGGTAGTTTTCTCCTAGGCACAATTGTTTCTTCCTTTAACTGAACAGATACTGGAGAAAGATTTTCTGCTGGCCCCGATCCTGTGGGCCCATAGGGTCTTACTTGCTCAGAGATTTCGGGTGGGAAAATTCCTCTGGGGGCCTCTGGTTTCAGCAAGGAACATCTGGAGCTTTAGTGTGTGTTCCGGGGGCACCTGCAGGGGGAGCTGTTGCTTCTTGGAGAGAAAGTCACTAGAGCAGGGAACTTGCAAAGCAAATCCCCACCCAACAGAGGAATCAGGCAGCCTGGCACATGAGGAAAGCTGTGAGTTAGCTTTTGGCTGGCCTCCCGCCAGCATTCTAAGGGCTTAAGGCAGCGGTTTTCAACCTGTGGGCCGCGACCCCCTTGGAAGTCGAACGACCCTTTCACAGGGGTCGCCTAAGACCATCGGAAAACACATATATAATTACATATTTGTGATTACTCACCATGCTTTAATTATGTTCAATTTGTAACAATGAAAATACATCCTGCATGTCAGATATTTACATTATGATTCATAGCAGTAGCAAAATTACAGTTATGAAGTAGCAACGAAAATAATTTTATGGTTGGGGGTCACCACAACATGAGGAACTGTATTAAAGGGTCGCGGCATCAGGAAGGTTGAGAACCACTGGCTTAAGGAAAGCTTGCTTTCCACGGTTTTCCTGAAACCCCTGACGCTGCCACGGAGGTGGATGGAGTAAATCACTCCAGTGTCCACAAGGAAGTCTATGGGTTGGTTCCCTACTCTCAGTTGTACCCGGGGCCCCTGTGGGGAGATAGCAACGGGGCCGGGTAATATCCAAGGGAGCCCCTGGGTCCCGTCATTCCTCATCGGAGTCGGAGTCCCCATGCCACGCAATCATGTTTCTAAGCTGATTCCTGTATGCTTTCAGAGCTAATCTAGGGCATTCTCTTTTCCAATGCCCTTCCTCCTTACAATAAGCACACTGGTTTGGGCCTAGAGGCCTCCTCCACTTCGTTTCTTTCCGTCCCCATCCAGGCCCTAAGACAATAATAGTCGGCTGCGGCACTTGCATCTTTCTGCTGTAAGACATGGCAATATTGACCAACTGCTGCGGTTTCATCCCCAATGTTCCCGTCAGCTCTAGAAGCTTGTTCTTAATGTGTGGGACACTCCGGTGGATGAAGGCCAGATTGACCAGCCACACATTTTCAGGCGCTTCGGGGTCCATATCTGTGTATTTCCGGATGACTTGGTAAATTCTCTCTAGAAAGTCAGCAGGGTCCTCGTCGGGTTTTTGCTGTATTGCCAGTACCCTGTCTAGGTTGTTTTTCTTCGTCACCCCTTTCCTTAAGCCTTCTAGTATGCACCTCCTGTAATGCTCCAGGTGCACTAGGCCTCCGCTGGTTAGATCCCAATGAGGCTCTACGACAGGCACTGCCCCCGCTGGGAAAGGGGTTCTGTTGGGGTTCTCTCCATAAAGCCGATAGGCTTCCTCTATGGCCTTATCTCTTACTAGTTTTCTCTCCTCACTTGTTAGTAGGATGTTCAGGAGCACCTCTACATCGGCCCAGTTAGGTTGATGGGTTGAGAAAATATATGCAATGAAATCAGTTGTTTTCTGGGGGTCCTCTTGGTAAGAGGCATTAACACTTTTCCAATTAAGTAAATCCGAAACTGAAAGCGGGGTATGGGCCCAGTAATACTCCCTCGGCTGGCCCATTTGATTCATGCCTCTCGGCAGACATGGCACTACTCCAGTCTGGGGAGCCCCTGGTCCGCATTGGGTGCCCTGTGAGGTCCTAGAAGGGGAGACTGTTTGCCCATCACACGAAGGAGGAGCCTTGGTGGCCTGGGTTCCCTGATTTCTAAGATCTACCGGGGTCCGTGGGGGCGGCAACGATGGATAAACGCCACCTCCCTGCCTTGGTGACCCTGGGTTCCGGGAGCCTGAAAGAGCCACTTCCTCATTCTTTTTCCCCTCCTGCGTCTTACTGTGTGCGAGGGGGGACTTCGGCTTACTGTCTGCAAGGGGAGGCTTTGGCTTACTGTCTGCAAGGGGAGGCTTCGGCTTACTGTCTGCAAGGGGAGGTTTTGGCTTACTGTCTGCAAGGGGGGGCTTCAGAGAGCTTCCCCATGGAACCTTTAACATATTGCCCTCCTTGACTGCATCATTCTTCTTGTGCAGACACATAAAAGCCTTAATATAAGATAATTCACCCCATTTCCCAGACCTCTCACAGAATGACTGTAACTGCAAAATAGTATAGTAATTCAAAGAGCCATTCAGGGGCCATCGCTCTTGGGACTCCAAAACATACGTTGGCCAGACCTTATTACAATAGGAAATCATTTTCTTCTTTGTCATTGGCGGATATCCATAGACATGCCATCTCTCTAATATGCGGCCGAGGGGGCTGTCTTTCGGGATGGACTGCGTTGTTCCCATAGTTACTAGCCAAGGGCAGAACCCGTGAACTGGGAAGGACGCAGTTTTACCAAGTAGGGCTGCCCCTGCCTAGAAACACAGACAGGAACACGATCAAGAACCCTACACAATCTACACAACTGTGACAGCAGCAGAGTCACCTCCGGAGGCTGAGCACCCTGAGCCAGCGGGTTTCTAGTCTTTTACACGTAAGCTTCTGGGTAAGTTGTGGACTTTCCACATCCGTTGCAGTTTGGGCAGTTGGCTGATGCAAGAAGCCAGCGCTGGCGTCGTTACAGTGGTGCAAGCAAAGGAGGTTTATCTGCTCTCGACTTGCCTTCTCACAATCAGAGAAGCATCCAGAACCCAGAAATCCATACACAACCAGACCAGAGCGAGTACTCCTCACAGATCCCCGTACAAGGGGAAGGGGGACTGGATGTTCTCACAAAGCCTTGCCACCCGCCAAGTGGCGCCAATTGGTTCCCACGGAACCCCAGATGGTTCAAATGAACCCAGATGGCAGGGGGCAGCGGGTTTCTGGTCCTGCCCACCAGGCACTTTTCCCAGTCAGCCCGCAGTAATCCGTTTCCTCCCCTCAGCTGGGCGTCATAGGCGACTGGCCCAAGAAAGAGACAGTCCCGGGGTAAAGTCACCCGGCAGCTGCTGAGGACTCTCAAAATCTCAGTCCCCGGCAGCCAGAGGGACCACCTCCGAAATCTGGGGACTTACCGGGGGCTCCCACTTGCTCCTGGCTATGGCTCGTCAAGTCTGAAACTGCAAAGAAATGACCCGGGGCCAAGTCCGGTTCTGCCTGTCGCCAAACTCGAGAGACACGTGCTGGGGTGAAGGAAAGGAGTTTTCCTCCAGTTGCCAGCAAGTGGGGAGACGGGAGACTTTTCTTGTTCTCAAACACCCACCTCGCCGCGCAGTGCAGGAGGGATTTTATGAGGGGTGGGGGTGGGGAGAGGGTGAAACCGGAACAAAGAGACCAGGGGAGGGGCTGTAGGGCTGCAAAGGCCGCGCCCCCAGAGAAGAGGGTCTGGAAGGAGGAGGGGCTGAGGGAGTGTGGCTTCCCTTCCCAAGGTTTATCTCTCGGCCACAGGCCTGATCTCTCAGGCTTTGTAGTTTTGGTTGCCCACATCTGTGGATTTTCGAGGCTGGCGCCAGGCACCCCCTCCTCCCCGAAATAAACTTCCCTCAGACCAGTGGTTCTCAACCTTCCTGATGCCGCGACCCTTTAATACAGCTCCTCATGTTGTGGTGACCCCCAACCATAAAATTATTTTCGTTGCTACTTCATAACTGTAATTTTGCTACTGTTATGAATCATAATGTAAATATCTGATATGCAGGATGTATTTTCATTGTTACAAATTGAACATAATTAAAGCATAGTGATTAATCACAAAAACAATATGCAATTATGTGTTTTCCGATGCTCTTAGGCGACCCCTGTGAAAGGGTCGTTCGACCCCCCAAAGGGGTCGAGACCCACAGGTTGAGAGCCGCTGCCTTAGACTGTGAAAAAGGAGAGAGAATAATACGGGGTTTTATTGACATACTCTTTAAGAAACCAGAAGGTCGGCTACAGCCTCAAAACGGATAGAGTGCCGAGCCTCCTTATCGCTTCATTGGAATGTTAATTTGTGGCTACAATCTCAGGGCTGGACCCGGCGGCTAGGGTAACTCCCAACCATTTCTGACTTGTCCCCACGGGGCTGGAGAAAAATGGGATCTTACAGAGGGAGACGGGAACCTCTCAGCGGTAGGATAAGGGGACAGACACTTCAAGGCTGCTACACTGATGATCGCCAAGAGGCTCCGTGCTCGGAGTACCTTCCTTTAGTAAGTTACAAAGACCTGGACTTACCCAGCCGTGGGCTCTGGGCTTTAGGGTCTTTGTGTGAGGGGGAAGGGCATGAGTAAGAACAGAGCCACAGTTGTCTAATTATTATTCACTTCACTAACCACAGATAAGAAGTTTTCTTTCAGACCCTGGAAACTGGAGGATGAAACAGGCCTGTAAAAGATAAGACACCCTAAAGCCCAGATGGGCCCATGACTCAAAAGAGAAATACATTTTGAGAACAGACCAAGCACAGGACAGGCTTTGATTTGGTTGCTGTGCCCAGACCCTGACCCCCTCCGGGAGTTTTCCTCAGGAATGCTGACCATTCTCTGGTCCCAGGAAGGGGCTGAGCTGTTTGTAACATCACATAGAACAAGCATGTCAGACTCAAAGGCTAACCCGGGCCAACTAAGCCAGTTTTAAGTTTATGAGGCAGGCCCTCCCCCCCCCAAAAAAAAAACCCCAAAAGTTTCAATTTTCATAGAAACGTAAGTTTATTTCAATAGAGACATGCTGAATACAAAGGGCTGAAATAAATGAGTCATCGTTAATGAGTATTTGTTGTGGGCCGCAAGTTTGACATACTCGTCATAGAGGATTAACCACCTTGTTATCAGACTTGGAGCTTCTGAAGGCCCGACTGCAGACTCTACCCTCCCCCGTCCATGTTAGATTTGTAGCTCACAGCTGCACGTAGCTATCTTCTCCCTCGTGTGTGTATATAACTAGCTAACTGGTAAGGGGGGGTCAGAGCAGATTTTTGTGAGTGACCAACTGCTCTCCCATACTGCCAACATCATTGGAATAAACGCTCATATAAGATGCAACCCTATCTCTGCTTAATTGGCTCAAGTAGTGACAGGCAGCCCGGACCCTTTGGTTGTCCAGTTACATTTGGAGTAATAATAATAAAAAAATACCGTCGGATGAGTCAAATACAGGCTAGGAGTTTTGAAAGGAGATCTAAGCAAGCATATTGAAACTGGACAACGAATGGGCCCAGGCTGCCTGTCACTACTTGAGCCAATTAAATTGCAGAGTCAGGGTTGAATCATATATGAGTGTTTATTCCAATAAGGCCGGCAGTATGAGAGAGCAGCAGGGCATCCAAAAAAAAAAAAAATCTGCTCTGCCCCTCCCCATAAACTGCTTATATTGGGTAGAAGGACAAAGATTACATGGGAAAGTAGTAATTGGGCATGGGGAAGTAGGGAAGGTATAATGGTTACAGGTTGCAGGCAATGCGGGCTTGGGGGAGGGGTGGGGGGAGGGTCGAAAAGAATGGGCAAAAGGCGGGCGCCTCGGGACCTGATTGTTTCAGCAACAAAGTTGTTAATCTTTCCATGATTACAGGCAGTTCTTGGAAAAGGAGATTATGTAACCGGACAAACAATGGGTCCTTCTGCTGTCACTACTCCAGCCAATGAAGCAGCGATAGGGTTGAACCAAGTACGAGCGTTTCTTCCAGTATTGCAGGCAGCATGGGAGAGCAGCAGGTCAGCCACAGAAACCTGCTCTGCATCCCACCATGAGCCAGTTGCTTATATAGTAAAAGTACAAAGGAGAAGTAGGCAAAAGGGCCGTTCACAGATGTGCAAAAGGACTTGGGGTCTTCAAAGGGCTGAGTGATATGCAGGGGCTGGATACACGGGGAAATAGCCAAAAGGAGTGCCAGATGGGCAGTTAGCAGGTGAGCAGGCTGGAGGTCTGCAAAGGCCTGCACATGTGCAAAAGGGCTGGGGTCCTTCAAAGGGCTGGTGATTCCGGTTTCTGCAGCAAAGTTGTTCATCTTTCCATGATAACAGGCAGCTCCAAATGGGGAGGAAGGGCGGCGTCTCCGGGTCAGCTCCAGCCTGGGTGGAATGTGCCTTCTTTCATCAGAATAAAACAATCATGGTTAACAGAGCAGGATTAATGTTTCTCACAATACTAGCTGGTTCCCCAAATTCTACTGCTGCCCCCTTTCAAATAGACTGCATTCTGATTTAGCTCCCATATCACAGGGTGTACAACTCTCAGGTTAGGATGTGCTTTCTCTAATCAGAACAGAACAATCATGGTTAACAGAGCATTATTAATATTTCTTAAAATTATAGCTAGTCCTGTAACTGGACAAATGATGGGGGGAGGATTTATAATCTGATAGATAGAGCACCTGAATTAATCTGAAAAATAATCATATTAATTTTAAATCCTAGAATACATATACTTATGTGAACAGGGGGGTTAAGTTTTTCTAAGTTTCATTTCTTAGGCCGGTGCAAAAGTGATTGAGGAGGTGACTCAGCTGTGGACAATGTACCTACAATGTACCCAGTGTTAACGTAAAAACAACAACCACTGAAACCTGTAAAGAATTTTTGTGAGTTTATTTGAGCCAAACTGTCGCCATATGCCGGGAAGCAGAACCTCAACCAATTAAGATAATGCTCCGGAGAATGGCGGGGTTACATCCGTATTTATACATTGCAATCAAAAGAGGGACGTAGGTGGGTTACATGAAATTCATGTAAAATGATGGACACATACTTAGGTGGGTGCACGATCAATTAACATGATAATGAAGGAATTTGTGGTATCTGTCCTGGCGCCCAGCACATTTGGTTGTGCCCCAGGGGCTCCAGTAAAAGGGAAGTTACAAGTTACCCAGACATTTCAAGGGTATGTTATCATAGATGCAAAAAGACAGATAGGCTCAGTTAAGGTAAAGGTTGACCTTGTCAGTGAAGATACTGGCCTAGGAGGTAACTGCCCACCATAACTGCTTTAGTTAAAGCTTAATTTCAGACCATCCTTCGTGGTTACTTTAGGTCTCTGAGTTTGCAAGGCCGCCATGCAGGCCTCCCCTGCGCTTGTCAGGTCAACATGTGGCCCCTTTCGTCCATACCAGCAAGCAAGCAGAACCATTATGCATGGACTCCCACCAGGAGTCCAGACATCCTTTTATCACTTGTTGATCAAGAACAATAGCTGAATTCTGGAGACCTCCAGGGCTGCAGGTAGCTGCATTCCATTCCCAGCCTCACCCCTAGCCCATCCCCCTTTATAATCCTGTCCCCTGCACCTTGCCATAAAACAGGTTTTGGATGCTTGTAAGCTCCCTGTCTTCTTGGTTGACTGGCCTTCTCATATTTGATTCAACCCTGCCTTCGTTATTGGACATTGAGACTGGCAGCCTGAGCCCACCTGGGGCTTCCTGGTAACACAATCAATGGGTTGTCACTACTTGAGCCAATTCAGCACAGTTGAATTATATATGAGTGTTTATTCCAATATGCTGGCAGTATAGGAGAGCAGTAGATTACCCACAAACATCTGCTCTGCCCTCCCCACCATAAACCAGCTACTTATACTGAGTAGGACAAAGCTTACATGGGGAAGTAGGCAAAAGGGTACACCAAATGGGCCATTCACAGGCCTGGAGATTTGCAAAGGCCTGAGGGTATGCAAAGGCTGGGAATACACCGGCCTAGGACCTGATTACCCACCACAAACTGGTTTTTAGTTAAAAAAAAAAAAAAGTTTTAATTTTAGAGCATTCTTTGTGGTTAGTTTAGGTCTTTGAGTTTGTAAGGCCACCATGCAGGCCTTCCCTGAGCTAATAAAGTTAGCATATGGCCCCTTTTGTCCACAGTTGTTGTTGTTTTTGTGGGGGGAGGGGGAGCATTCACAGGGAAATTGCTGACGTTTGAGTATTTTTTACTTACAGACATGGCCATGTCATATGATTCAGCCTAATAGTATTGTAAGCGGAGGTCAACTGAGTCCTGGGCTTGTGCTACCTGTCACCACCCAGCCAAAAAGCAGAGACAGGGATTGGATTATAAATGCATGTTTGATAATATCAGATGCTGGAAATCTGGGAAGGTGACAGGTAAAAACCCTAACATGCACTTTCCCCTCAGGGAAAAGGAATGTGGGTAAGTCCAAGGGGTTCTGGTGATTTGCAGTTCTGGAATTTGAGTCCCTGTAGGGGTCATGGGTCTTTTTCTTTTCTTTTAAAATAGAATTTTATTTATTTTGGAGAAGAAGGGAGAGGGAGAGAGAGATAGAAACATCAATGATGAGAGAGAATCCTGCATGCCCACCACTGGGGACCCAGCCCGAAACGTGGGCAAGTGCCTTGGCCAGGAATTGAACCCTGACCTCCTAGTTCATAGGTTGATGCTCAACCACTGAGCCACAGAGGTCGGGCAAGGGGTCTTGGGTTTTGATGAATGTCTTCCTTACTGGTTCCAGAACAGGATGGCCAGCATTTTGAAACTGGTCAAGCAGTGATCAGGTGTGCGTCATCACATTGTTTCTGAGACCTACTCAATCTCTCTCCACATTCCTGGTGGCCAGGTATGGAAGTTCAGGGCTGCATTAAAAGTCTCTTTGTTCTTCCCTGGTCAACTGAGAACTGCAACAAATCTTAGTCAGAACATACGGTTAAACATATATAGTTAACTAATCAATTAAGTATCCTGTTAGTAAAAAGGAAGGGGAGGGGAAGGTAAGAGAAAGGAAGAAAAGAAGGGAAAACAAAACAAAACAAAACCCAATGATTTTTATTCTACCCTTCCACCCCTATCAGTATGAATCCTTAAATATGATGTTTCTGTTAATACTCACGATATAGAGCAGAGGAGTTAGGATGAGCTGGTGTTGACTGTAACTTGTCCAGGGGACTTGTCTTGTTCTGTGATAATCCAAATAGTCCTTGCTCTTTCCCCTTCTATAGGCTACAAATCCAAGTTACCTGGATTTTATTTTATTTATTTATTTATTTTAAAACATATTTTATTGATTTTTACAGCGAGAAGGGAGAGGGAGAGTTAGAAACATCGATGAGAGAGAAACATCTGTCCGGTATTCGCTGGCACCCTGCCCCGGGGGCGAAAAGACCCCCTCCCTCTCTTGGGCTGGTGAGAAACTGACCTCACCACACTGACGTCCAGAAACTGCCCCAACCCGGTGGAAAGTCCCTGCCGGACAAACGGCTCCTGGAAATGGCCAAAACCGCAGGACAGACCGCAGGTTTCACCTGACCCCGGAAAACCCCCACTGCCACCAGTTTCTGCCAGCATAAAAACTTGCCCCTGCTCCAGTCTGGCGCGGCTTCTCCAGCTCCCCTCCCCGAGCTGGTGAACCCGCCCGTGTGCTCCCAATAAAGCCTGTTTAATCTGGTCTCTGTTTGGACTCACGGTCACGGTTTTTCCTTGCGACGGCGTAAAACCTAAGAACATCGACCAGCTGCCTCCTGCACACCCCCTACTGGGGATGTGCCCACAACCAAAGCACATGCCCTTGACCGGAATCGAACCTAGGACCCTTCAGTCCACAGGCTGACGCTCTATCCACTGAGCCAAACTGGTTAAGGCAAAGCTACCTGGATTTTATTTGTCCCACTTAAATCGCTGAGGGCTGATGTTGGCCATGAAAGCAGCTGCCTCTCGAATTTAGCAAAGGATTCCAACTCAGCCTGCTTGCAGTGAAAGGGATAAGGGCAAATCCTTTTCCCAGTGCTGGTTATTCAGCCCATCTACCAAGAGGGAGTGCTATTCATAAATTTGTGGCAAAGTTGTCTGCATTTCTGAGTTCATCTCCAACTTCAATATGAAGCTCTGTCTAGTCATATGGTAGACATTTTTAGGTCATCCTCACAATAGATCATCCTGAAAACATTCTGATTTGTTCCAAATTGGCCATAGTCTTGGACTCCTGGGATTCTTATGTTCTATGTGTTAGGTTAGGTGGCTCAGGAGGCGGCGTAGGAAATAAAGAGTCCAGTGAATCAGAAAAGAAAGAAAAGGAAAGGGAGACCTACGTACCCCAAAGACAGGGCACGTGGATTCACGCCAACAGGGAGGGGGGCGCTTTTTTTATACTGCGGTTGGGTGAGGGGTGGGGACATGAGCTGAGGTATTCAGCTGAGGAAGTTTCTCCTGCAGGGGGTCAGCAGGGGTATTCAGGAAGGAAAGAGTATCTGTGTGGGGGTCGTGTTGATTCAGGGAGAAGAAGCTGGTATTTCTGTCTGGCACGCTGATCTGTTAGAAATGCCAGGGGGAATCCGTTATCTCATCACAGGTCTGCATGTATCCGATCCTGGGCTCTCTCCGACCTAACACTATGCTATTTCACTCTCTCCTTTTTCCAGAGAATGCACTGGTTATTAAGAGGTTAAACCTGGGCTGTTCGTGTAGCTACTGAGCACTCGAAATAAGACCAGTCCAAATGCATACTGAATTTCAGACTTAATACATATAGTAAAGAATGTAAAATACTTTATGAATACTTTGTTTCATAGTGATGGTGTGTTAAAATAACATTCTGGCTATAGCTGGTTAAATAAAATATATTATTGAAATTGACTTCACCTGTTTTCTCTTTGCCTTTTAAAAATGAGTGGACCACCCTAGCAGGTTTGGCTCAGTGGATAGAGCGTCAGTCTGCAGACCTAAGGGCC
Source organism: Myotis brandtii (assembly GCF_000412655.1). NCBI lineage: Eukaryota > Metazoa > Chordata > Mammalia > Chiroptera > Vespertilionidae > Myotis > Myotis brandtii. The sequence goes on along the minus strand of NW_005370880.1, from coordinate 90,267 downwards.
CCGGTTCAATTCTGGTCAAGGGCACGTACCTCGGTTGCAGGTTCCTTCCATGCATAGTTATTACAATATTATTGACTATATTCCCTACGCTGGATTTTATATCCCCATGACTATTTTGTAATTATCAATTTGTACTTCTTAATCCCTTCACCTTTTCCACCAGTCTTCCATACCTTTCTAGCCATCATCAAACTGTTCTCTGTATCCGTTTGTTTCTATTTTGTTAGATTTCACATATAAGTGAAGTCGTATGGCATTTGTCTTTCACTGCTGAAATATTTCACTCAGGAAAATACCCTCTAGGTCCATCCATTTTGTTACAAGTGACAAGATTTTGTTTTTTATGACTGAGTCATATTTCATTGTATAGATGCACCGTGTCTTTATTCATTCATCTATTGATGGACACTTAGTATGCTTTCATATGTTGGCTATTGTAAATAATGCTGCAATGAACATATGGGTGCATATGTCTTTTCAATTTAGTGGTTTTGGGTTTCTTTGGGTAAATACCCCAAAATGCAATTTCTGGGTCCTTCTTTGTCTTTTGTTTTAAAGTCTATTTTTAACTGACACATGTGGGTGTGGGACCAGCCTGCTTGGTGTCTCCGGCCCTCCTACCAGTATCGATGTAGCATCTCTTTTATGTCCTTAGTTGCAGGACTTCTGTTCAGCTAGACTTCTGGTAGTTCTCAATGAGGATTGCTCTGTAGTTTAATTGTAATTTTAATGTGGTCGGGGGAGGAGATGAGTACTGCCTTTACCTACGGCACCATTTTGGCCATGGAACTCATGGTTTCACCCCCTGAGTTTCAGGGATGGAGAAGGGCTGGAGGTTGAATCAGCCATCAATGACCAATTAGCTAATCAATCATGCCTATGTAATGAAGTCTCCGTAAAAACCCAAAAGGATGAGTTTCAGAGAGCTTCCGGAATGGTGCCCAGAGAGGACATGGAAGCTTAGTACCCCCTTCCCCATACCTGGTCCTACGAAGCTCTTCCATCTGGCTGTTCCTGAATTGTATCCTCTTACAATAAACCAGTGATCTAGTAAGTAAAATGTTTCTCTGAGTTCTGTGAGCCACTCTAGCAAATTCATCAAACCCAAGGAGGGGATCATTGGAACGTCCAATCTATAGCTCTTTATCTGTGGATGTCTCTGGATAGACAGTGGCAGAATTGAGTTAAATTGTAAAATACCCAGTTGGTATCCACAGATTGCTTGTTGGTATGGACTCCCCCCCGCACCCCACCCCCAGTGCACATTAGAATTGGGTGTCAAACTTCTTACAGCTGCAACAGATGTACCGCTCATACTGTAGTAATAAATGATGCCTTTCATGACCCTTGGGTTTATAGTTTGCTTGGAAGAGTCTACAGTAAAGTGAATAATGGCAGATGAAGCCCTGAACTCACCTAGGACTCAGCCAAGCAGAGCCCCAGAGCATCCCCCACCTGAACTATCCCCTCCTCTCTCTATTCTAGGCCTCAGTGTCCTGCTAATTCTGTCAGGATCAGAAGTGGAGAATTCTGGAGGTGAGTCTACGATTGTCAAAGCCCAGGGAAAGGAAATTGGGGTCTGCAACCTACCTCCAAAGGAGGGAGGCGTCCTTTCATTAGGAGAGAATATTAATCCCTGATGCATTCTGCCCATTCCTTGGAGCTCCCACTCCTCCACTATCACCATTGTCACCCATTTATTTAGCTCTTGTATTGCACCAGGCTCAATGCTAAGCAAATTGCATGCTCCAACTCATTCAATCCTCATGACATTCCTGCAAAGATGGTTTTGACATTATCCCCACTTGACCAATGGCCCTCTAGAGAAGTAGCTGACTCAAGGTCACACAGCTGGTGGATATTGGACTTTGCCTGTTTTCCCCCAAAAGCCTGTGTCCCAAATAATTTTGGGAGATAGTTTTGCCTTTGTCTCTCCCCCCTCCCAACCTCCCGAGCAAATCCTGAGCAAGTAATTTATCTGGAAGTTGATCCTAGGAAGCACCACCTGGGAGTGGGAAGTCAGGTTAGAAGGCAAGGAGCCAATATAGGGTCCATTATACAGCAAGTTACATGTGGGCAACTGGAGCTTGATCCCATGGGGACTGTTGGACATAGTAAGAAACATGAACCTCACGGCTATCTTCCCCAATTAAACATTAATTTCCTGTTCCCCTTCCCCCAGCCCTTGGCACCCTCCATTCTACTTTGTCTCTATGAATTTGACTCCTAGTGACCTTACAAGTGGAGCCATATAGCATTCGCCCTTTGGGATGAGCTTATTTACTTATCACAATGTCTCCAAAGTTCATCCATATTGTAGCATGTGTTGGAATTTCTTTTTTTAAAAGCTGGATAATATTCTTTGTGTGGATGGACCACATTTCATTTATCCATTCACCCATTCATGGGCACTTGGGTGGCTTCCATCTTTTGGCTACTGTGAATAGTGCTGCTGTGAACATAGGTAAACAAATATCTCTTGAAGACCCTGCTTTCAGTTCTTTTGGCTATAGCCCATGAATGAAATTGCTAGGGCATATAGGAATTCTAATTTTTTGTTTTTACTTTTTGTTAATCCTCACCTAAGGATATTTTTCCATTGATTCTTTTTTTTTTTTTTTTGAGAGTATGGAAGGGAGGGAGGAGAGAGCAGAGAGAGAGAGAGAAACATCAATGTGAGAGACACATGGATTAGTTGCTTCCCGCACACACCCCACTGGGGCTGAGGATCAAAACTGCAGCCTCGTATGCACCCTTGCCTGGGAATGGAACCCAAGATGCTCTGGTGCACAGGCTGATGCTCTAATCACTGAGAAACACTAGCCAGGGCAGGAATTATATTTTTTAGTTTAGAAATTGCCAAACTGTTTTCCACAAGAGCTGCACCATTTTACATTCCTGCCAGCAACGCATTAGGGTTACAATTTTGCCACCTCCTGTTCTCTGTTTATTTTTGATGATATGATAACTGGTTTTATTTTAATGCACTGACTTTTGTCAGTCATTGATTGAGAGAGCTACTTCTGTGGGGAGAAAGCATTGTTACTGTCATGTGGAGAGCAAAGAGGACTCTGGTTGCCAAAGATAGCCCCAGGTAAAGAAACACAGGCGCTGGAGAAGTTCTACTGTCAAAAAAGTGGTGTTGGTGGCAGAGGTGAGAGGTGGTTTGGGCACTGTGAGCATGTGTGTTCAGTTGTGGGATGGGTGCAAAAAGGACGCCAACAGAGCTATTTCCAGGAAGACATTCTTTTGACCAGAGTCAGGTAATCCTAGGTGCTCAATGAGTATTTCTTGAGTAAATGAGTAAACAAATGAATGAAAGGATCTTGTGTTCTCTGCAGCTTTCTGTCATACATGCCCTGAACATGCCAGGTGCTTCAACAGAACCCACTGTGTTTGCAAAGATGGGTATCAGTCCGTGTCTGGAAGGAGGTACTTCACTGAATTTTATGAGAAATGTGAAGGTAGGATGCAATCCACATTCATCTTGGCATTTGGAAGGGGGCAGGGACATCCTTCTATATCTCATTCCCTGAGTTACCTGAGTTATGTAGGGATGCTAGTGCTGCAAAGATACAATATTACAAGACTAGTGGCTTGGTGCACAAAATTCGTGCATGGCGGGGGGGGGGGCTGTCCCTCAGCCTGGCCTGCACTCTCTCCAATCTGGGACCCCTCAGGGGATGTCCAACTGCTGGTTTAGGCCCGATCCTAAACTGGTAGTCAGAATCTCTCTTGCAATCCGGGACCACTGGCTCCTAACTGCTCACCTGCTTGCCTGCCTGATCGCCTCTAACCACTCTGCCTGCCAGCCAGCTCGCCCCCAACTGCCATTTCCTGCCATTCTCATGGCCCCCAACTGCCCTCCCTGACCAGCTTGCTCGCCCCTCCTGCCCCCTCCTGCCATCCTGATCACCCCCAGCTACCCCCTACTGTCGGCCTGCTCGCCCCCAGCTAACCCCCTTGCCGGCCTGTTTGCCCCCAACTGCCCTCCCCTCCTGGCCTTATCACCCCTAACTGCCTCTGCCTCAGCCCCACCATCATGGTTTTGTCCGGAAGGACGTCCAGAAGGTCTCCTGGTCTAATTAGCATATTACCCTTTTATTAGTATAGATAGTCCCAGAGTCCTTAAAGAAGTCCCTATCCCTATGCATCCTCCTGCTGTCATTCTGGTGCTGGCTTGATGATCCTTGGTTTTTCTTTAGAGGAAGGTAGAGTTCCCAGGACCCTGGGCTCTTGAAGTCTCAGAATTGTTTTGTTTTTTTTTTTAAATATATTTTATTGATTTTTTACAGAGAGAAAGGGAGAGGGATAGAGAGATAGAAACATCGATGAGAGAGAAACATTGATCAGCTGCCTCCTGCACACTCCCCACTGGGTATGTGCCCACAACCAAGGTACATGCCCTTGGCTGGAATTGAACCTGGGACCCTTGAGTCCGCAGGCCGACGCTCTATCCACTGAGCCAAACTGGTTAGGGCAGCATTGGTTTTTATATGTTTGTTTACTGTAAAACTTTATAAGGGGAGGGATCATCTCTGTGTTGTTCATTGTGGTATGCCTAGGACAGAGAATAGTGTTCTCACATAGCAGGTGTTCAATAAAAACAGTGACCAAGAGAACAAATAAATAAATCGGTATCTTGGCACTCATTACCTGTCATGATCTGGCCCCAGCTTAGTGTTCCAGTTTCACTTCTCACTACAACCATCTGTTCCAGCCAAAATTCTTTTTCGATTCCACTAATTCTAAAGGTCAATTTGAATACCAAAGAAAAATAACACTCCTGAATATCTGATTGGTGGAACTGAACATCTTATGGGTGGAATTAATTAGTGTCAATGAAGAAGGTGAAGCATACAATGGTAGACTAGGATTTGTTTTATTTTATCGTGGCAAAATATACACAACATAAAATTGATTTTTAAACCATTTTTAGATGTATCTTTCAGTGTCATTAAGTACATTCACAGTGTTGTGCAGCCATTGTCACCATCCATCCACAGAACTTTCTCATCTTCCCAAACTGAAGCTCTGTTCCCATTAAATACTAACCCCTCCTCTCCTCCTCCAGCCTCTGGCTTCCACCATCTACTTTTTGTTTCTGTTAATTTGTTTCCTCTTAGGGTACTCCTATGAGTGGAACCACAATACTGGATATATCTTCTTTTTTAAAAAAAAACTTTTTGTTTTGAAATGGTTTTAGACCTAAATAAAAATTGCCAAAACAGCTCAGTTAATTCCGTATTTCCTCCCCCTAGTTCCCCTAAGGTTAACCAAAGACATGACCACAGTACAATGATCAAAACCAGGCGATGATATTAACTAAATACCGACTTTTTTCAAGTTTCATTAGTTCTCCCCCTAATGCCACCCCCCCCCCTGCCTTTTTTCTGTTCCAGGAGCCATTTCAGAATCCCACATTGGCTTTGATTGCCATGATCCTTAGTCTTGTGTAACCTGTGACAGATCTTCAGAGTTCCTTGTCTTCTGCGACCGTGACACTTTGATAGGACACCTTAGATGCCCTTTTGCACTTTGCTTTTTTAGCTTAAATGTATCTTAGAATTTACTCCAAATCAGTTCATAGAGATCGTCCCCATTTTCTTTTTTTATAGCTTTGGGACGAACCATAGTTTATTCAACCCTCTCCTAAACATGGGCATTTAAGTTGTTTCGATGTTTAGGCTGTTCTAATATTTGTGGAAGTATGTCTTTAGGGTAAGGTCCTAGATTGAGATGGCTGAGTGAAGAGGTAAATCCATATGTAGCTTGATTAGATATTCCAAATTTAACTCCAGAAAGGCTGTACCAATTTGCATTCTCACCAGCAATGCCTGAGAGTGCCTGTCTTCCCACTGGCTTAGCAGAATGTGTTGTCCAATGATTTAACATCTAACGGTTATCAGGTTCTAAAGCCCCATGTATATTTAGGTCTATTTCTGGACCTTTAGTCTCTTCTACTTGTCTATCTCTTCATGCACCAGTATCTCATCGTTATTTTGTTTTTGTGTTAATCTTTACTGAGGATATTTTTTCCATTGATTTTTTTTTGAGAGAGAGTGAGTGTGGGAGGGAAAGGGAGAGAAATAGAGAAAGGGAGAGAGAGACATTGATTGGTTGCCTCCTGCATGTGTCTTGGCTGGGGCTGAGGATTGAACCTGCAACCCAGATATGTGCCCTTGATCAGACTTGAACCTGTAGGCAAACGCTCTAACCAGTGAGCACACTGGCCAGGGCCCTGACTTTGTAGTATGTTTTGATGTCTTGGAAGGCTAATCCCCACCTCATAGTTTTTCTGGCTATTCTTGCACGATAGTAGCAATTCATCTCACTCCATAAAATACTTGTAGATAGTTTTTATTGGGATCATATTATATTTATAAATTAACTTAAGGAGAATTATCATCTTTATAATATGGAGCCATTTTATGTGAGAATAGATGTCCATTTATGAATGATACTGGGTAGTAGAGATTCCATGGGCAAGGGAAAATAGTATAGTTTTATGAGAATGAAAAATGGTATTTTTCTCTTGATTCACAGATATTGATGAGTGTAAGACCGGGCTGGCAAAGTGCAAGCAGAAATCATATTGCAGAAATGAAATCGGAAGTTACTACTGCAGCTGTGTCCCAAATATTCCTATTCTCAACTGGGTGGCTAGTGTTTTTAAATTGAACCATCCAGATTGTTATGGTAAGAACCTCCAGTGCTCTCCAACATGAACAAGGAGGGGCGAGGAAGACTTTGAGAGTTCCACCAATGTCAGGCCAGGGTAAGAGAGCAGAGATCTGTCCTGGCCCTTGTCCTTCAACCCATCATTGTAATCTTTTCCCAGGAAATCTTGTTTAAGCCCGAGATATCAATCACCATCTCTACATCACTGCCTTACAAATTTATGTCTCTTTCCCGGGCTTCCAAATCGACACCTCTAATTTTCTACTGGACTTCTCTACTTGTTTCTTTCTCTCATTCATTTTAACTGTATATATACTAAATTCCATGAGTTCATACTGATAGCTCCAATCCCAGTTGAACCCCAGGGCTTGATCTAGCTTTCCTTTTTTCCTTCTTTGTAACTTCTTTCTTCAACAACAACAAAAACCTGGCCCTCACTATCCACAACCTATTGCCTTATTTTTGAAGTCTTGGTGTAATTCCGTATTTTGAGTTAGACTGGATTTGATTTCTGACACTACCGCTTACTTTTGGGGAATGAATAACTTCTTTATGCCTCATCTGTAAGTGGGAAGAATAGTAGTAGCCTCGACTATACTGGTTATGTGTTGCTGAGTAACAAATGATCCCAATGTTAGTGGCTTAAGACAACACATCTTTATTGGCTCACGGACTGTGTAGGGCAGGAATTGAAGCGTGCCTTACCTGGTCCTCTGCTTCTAGGTCTCTCACAATTACAATCAAAGTATTGGTCAGGGATGCAGTCTTATCTGAAGGTTTGTCTGCTTCCAAGCTCACTCACACGGTTGCTGGCTGATTCAGTTCTTTGAAAACGATTGGACTGAAGGCCTCACATTCTTTCTGGTGGTGGCTGAGAGGTCGCCCTCGTTCTTAGCTATATTGGCCTCTCTAGCTTACTTTGTTACAACAAGCACATGAGAATAGCCAAGAAGACAGTGTGAACAAAACAGAAATCCTAGTCCTTACTAACCTAACCTCAGAAGTGACATCTTTTCCCTTTTGCTGTATTCTGTTCATTAGAAATGAGTCTCTGAGTTGAGTCGGGAGGGGGTGGTG
>NW_005370880.1:65521-82432 GCF_000412655.1 Myotis brandtii | reverse complement strand
TTCACACAGCAGAATGTGGATAAAGGAATGTGAAGCAGAGATTATTTCAGAGACTTCTTACCCCACATACTGGGTGAAATACCTTCCTCCAAATTCGTGTCCACTCACGGAAACTATGAATGTAATCTTATTTGGGAATAGGGTCTTTGCAGATATAATCAAATCAGGATGAGATCATTCTAGATTAGCATGGGCCCTAAAACCAATATGACTGGTGTCATTATAAGAAGAGGGAATTTGGACATAGGGACACACACACAGAAGATCATGTAATGATAGAAGCATAGATTGGAGTTAGGCTGCCATAGACCAAGGGATAGCAAGGGGCAACCATCGGAAGCTAGAAACAGCAAAGAAGAATATATCTTAGAAACTTCAGAGGGCCACAGCCCTGCTGACACCTTGATTTGGACTTGTATCTTCCAGAACCATGAGATAATAAATTTCCATGTATTAAGCCACCCAGTTTGTAGTGCTTTGTTACAGCAGCCCTAGGAAATGAATACACTCGACCTATCATTATTAAGGCATGTAAAATATTTCTTGCACCTGGGAAGGCTCAATTAATATTAGCTGTTATGCTACATAACTCTGTTCTAGAACCTTCTGAGTTCCTTTCAATGAGCTATGTGTATGATGGCACTTTATATACCATGCTGTGTAGACAAGGGCAAGTATTATTACTGTTTCTACATTATTCATTCAATTATCATCCATTCCTTCGGGAAGTTTTCTCTGCACCCTTGATATTCTGGGGCCTCTTCTGTATACTCCCAAGCCATCTCATTCTATTTGTTAACATCTTGGACCCTTGTAATCAATTAATTGTTTGCCATTATTGACAGCCTGCAAACTCTAGAAGGGAATTCCCTTTGTCACTATGTCGACCTCTATTCATCAGGTTTAGCACTGTGCCTGGCTTTTAGTAATTTCCCAATAAATACTATGGACTGAATGATTGAACTGGAAGCCCCATCTTAATTCTCTTTTTATTTTACTGTAGAAGGCATTTGGGACTTCTTAGAGGGGAAGTAGGATAGGATGTGGAAGCAGCAGGGAAGGATCCAACTTGAGGGTGCTTGGAAGAAGGGATGTGATCCAGGGTGTGTTATCTCCCATATTTGATTCACTGGCTACTTTTCTTTCCCAGAGGGCACTGCTGAGAAGATACAGCCATCAGAGACCATTTGGGTGAGTAAGGTGAAGCTAGATTTGGGAAACAGCTCATTAGTCTTCCACGTCATTCTTCTGCTGAAATGCTACCCTGTGACTTTAAGGATACAGCATAGGAGTGATTTTGTCCTTTGTCCCAGGGGGGCAACATCTGGGGACATTTATGGTGTTACTGGCGTTTAGTGAGTGGAGACCAGGGATGTTGCTAAACACCTACTAATGCCCAGGATAGCCTCCCACAACTATTATCTGGTCTCAAATGTCAATTGAGAAACCCTGGCAAAGGTGTCCTTCAAAGATCTGCATCAAGCATCTAGACTAGAGCCTCATTTCATCCCCTCACCACCTCTCATTCCCAATCTTCCTCTATAAGAAACTCTTTGTAGGTTCCAGATACCTCATTTTTTTTAAGCCTTCATGTTCTCAAAAATACAATGAAGCTCAGGATACACTCTTCACTGGGCTGCCAGTGATAAATGAGAAAAGTCATATCAGGTTGCCAGCACAGAACCTCGCTCACCTTAATAAATGTTATTGCCTTCTGGGTTCACCCAACCACACTCATATACATTCCTGATTTTTTAAGTTTATGTAAGAGTCTACCTAACTAGCTTTATTTCTTTGAAAGACAATTCTAAAGAAAAGTGAAAGCAAACAGTACATTGCAAAAAAGGCTACCCAATTACTTCAAAGCATGGAATTGACCATATGGAATGAGAGTTTGACTTCTCCAGGAAAGCATGAAAATTCTGTGCTTGATATAGGTAAGAAACACAGAGCATTTTTCTTATGGGGGCGGGGGAGGGATATTTTGTCAGACTGCATGTATATGTCATGGAGAAAGTTCACTCAAGGGATTCTTCCCAAATGCAGAAGTTCTGCTCCAAGGAATATTTCCTTGGAAATCTTTTAGATGCTAAGCTTCTTTTGCTAAAAAACGAAGTTTCCCTCCTCACTAAGTACTTTAGCACACATTTTAAAATTGTTTTTGCCTTTAAATATTCTACCATAGAGGTTGAGCTTGCCTGCCCTAGTTCCAGCTCAGAGTTGGGTGGTCAGTGTGTGTTTCTCAGGCACTTTTGACCATTTAATTCCCAACAGCCAGAGAAGTGGAAGGGAGTATCATCTGGTCTACCTTGTATGCAGAAAATGAAATCACCAGTAAGGGGTCTTTCACAGAAGGGAGTTTTTCAGTTCCTTAGGCATGAGAAATGAGCCAAGCAAAACTCACTTTCTTAATGTTTCCAGTCTATGAAACCAAAAGGTGCAATGAGATAAATAAGAAGACTGTTCTGGAAGCTGGAAATAACACAATGGATATTGACTGCAATGATGCTTTCAAAGGAACCACAAGAGGTACTGTGTCTAAGATGGATTCCCTTGACCTTCAGATTCTAGGCCTGTTGTCTCATTTCTAGGTGACTGGGCCAAGATGTGGGGACTTACAAAGTTTTTATTCCAATTCACCAGACTGTAAGCCCCCTCTAAAGTGATTTCTCTTCTGTTTTCTCAGAGAGTAAAGTTGCACTTATCACTTACCGGTCTCTTGGGGATATTCTGAATGGATCCTTTTTCAGTGATAGAATAGGAACACTGGACATAAAACTGAACTCTCGTGTTGTGAGTGGCACCATTGGTGTAAAGGAAAAAGTTTATATGTCTAAACCTGTATTCCTGACCTTCAAACATACTCAGGTGAGCAAAACCCAGAGCTGGTTCTCTATGTGTTACCTTAAATGGGTGTGTTATCAGGATCCTGGCAGCTAACCTAATCCAACTCTGATCATCCAGGGTTCAGAGAACAGACAATAAATATTGAGGCCTCCAGAGAAGCTTTTATTATTACACTAGAGGCTCAGTGCACGAAATTCGTGCATGTGGGGAGGGTCCCTCAGCCTGGCCTGTGCCCTCTTGCAGTCCAGGAGCCCTCAGGGGTTGTCAGTCAGACATTCTTAGCACTGCTGCGGAGGCAGGAGAGGCTCCTGCCACCACCACTGTGCTTGCCAGCCATGAGCCTGGCTCAGGGCTTCTGGCTGAGCGGCGCTCCCCCTGTGGGAACACACTGACCACCAGAGGGCACTTCCTGAGTTGAGCGGTTGTCTTCTGGTGGTCAGTGCACGTCATAGTGACCCATCATTCTGCCATTCTGTTGATTTGCATATTAGCCTTTTATTATATAGGAAGGATTATGCCTAAAAAGGCAATGGGGGGATGAGTATTATTGAACCCAGTGAGGCTGGAGGCATGGAGGAGGGATTGCCCTGCTGGAGAAAGAAGCATGGAAGAAATACCTGGGCTTCTTTAGCTCTCATCCAATGATCTCTCACTAGTTCCTCTCATTGGTCCTACCAATGACAGGCAACCTGGGTAAAGCAGTTCATTAGGGTCAATTTCCAGGGCTCTGAGATGACCAGAGCAGGGCAGAATCAATGAGAATAAAGTCCACACACGTGTAGTATAAAACTCTTCACCACACAGGTTCCAGATGATGGGGCTTTCCCAGCCAGTTTCCAACCCAGTGAATCCTTGACCAACCTATGAAGTTAAAATCGTAAAACCAGAAAGAGAGCCACTTTTATGCTATTCTCTTTCCAGCCTGGTGGTGCGAGAACAAAATATTTGTGTGTGTACTGGGAAGGATCAGAGGAGGGAGGCAGCTGGTCGACGGAGGGCTGCACTCATGTGAGCAGCAATGATTCTTACACCAAATGCAAGTGCTTCCACCTTTCCAGCTTTGCTGTCCTCATGGCTCTTGTTCCTAAGGTACCAAGATTCATGGTCCCTTCCTGTGAATCAGAGTGTGTCCAGGAAGCTGGGAGGTCATCTGCTCCATGTCTTATAAAGACTCTTAAGATGTGGGGTCAAGCAGAAGTAACTTACTTGAGAGGTAGTTCCAGGAAGTACCAGCAGGGGACTGAGGAAGTGAAATGGGAAAAAGGACAGAAGCCACGCAGAGAGCATTACCAAGCCACTGTGGATAATTGGAGTTTATGTCCCTCTGGAGGACAATGGAGGTCAGTGTAGTTCATTCTAACTGATGCATAGCCATTCATATATGAGTGCCTGCTATGCATCAGATGCTGTTATAGGCACTGGAACAAGACAGACAAAGAAATACTAACATTCATGGAAACTACTTCTGAGTGCTGTGTTTTCCAATAGGATCACCAGCCACATGTTGCTATTGGGTATGTGAAATGTGGCTAGTGTGACCGAAGAACCAAATTTTAAATTTTACTTCATTTTAATTTATTTAAATTAAGCAACAGTATAGAGTTCCATTTAAGATGGTAGAGTAGATAGAGGCTGTGCTCACCACCTTCTATAAGTATATCAAAATCACAACTAAATTATAGAACAATCAATCTGGAGAACCATCTGAAGACTAGCTAAACAGAAGTCCTATAAGTAAAGATATAAAGGAGCCACATTGAAACAGGTAGGAGGGACAAAGACATAAAGTTGGCTGGCCCCAAACCCATGTGTGGTGGTGAGAATCCATAAGATATCTCAGCTGCAGATGTCCTCACTGAGGAGTGAGGGGTCTCAACCCAATGCCGGGCTTCCCAGCCCAGAGCACCAGTGCTGGGAAGATAAGCCCATGAAACATCAGGCTGTGAAAATCAGCAGGATTCTGTCCGTCCAGGTCAGACAGGATGCTGCTTAAAACCTAGGTGTCCTCTTAAAGGACCCACAAAATCTCACTTGTGGGCACTCATCTTGACCTCTGGCAGAGGGACAGTGGCTTGGGGGCCACCAGATACATACAGGGAGAAACTGAGTTATGTGGCTTCAGGGTCAGGGCTGGAGGGATGACACAATTGTCTCTGTGTTGAGCTCACTCCAACATATTTGAACCTGAACCTGCATTTGTCTGGTGAACTCCACTTGCCCCAACCTGGGGACTCCCTGAGACCCTACCTCACCCAACTCAAGTACGACCTGAGGCTCTTTCAGTGGCTGAGCCTTATGGGCAGCCAGCAGGTAGTGGCAGCTCTTTGTGACTTTTGATGACTCGCCCCAGGTCTGGTACTGGTGAAAGCTGGCCTCAGTTCTCATTGTGATCTTTTTCATGCACATCCAGGCTTAACACAGGCAGCTACCAACCACATCACTTTGTAGCTCCTAATAGGAAGCCTATTAGGCCAATCATAGGCAGCATCTAACATTGGCCTGCACCAGAGCCCCTCCCAATGGGCCCCAGAACCAACACACCTAGTGGCGAGCTCAGACCACATTAGAGTAGCACCCAATTAGCTCCACAAGTGGCACACCCAAAGATGGTCTCGGCAGGCACCAGGATCTGCTGGGGCAAACCCTACTCCATGGGGTCAGCCAGTGGAGAGCAGCTCATGTGCTGTGGTTGTGGCCAATCCTCACTGCCAGTGAGCCTTAAAGTCAATTCATCCACTGACATTTCAACAACAGTCAAGGCTCAACTTCAATAGGAAGCACACACAATCCACATAAGGGACACTCCTGGAGCACCTGGCTCAGGTGAACATAGAGAGACTGCATCACTGGGCCCCACAGGACACCTACTACATAAGGCCATTTTGCCAAGACTTGGACATGTAGCAGATCTGCCTAACACATAGAAACAGACTCAGACAGTCAAAGGGAGAAGACAAAAAAAACATGAAAGAACAAGAGAAATTTCCAGAAAAAGAATTAAATGAAATTGAGGAAAGCAATCTACCAAACAGAGAGTTCAAAACATTGGTTATAAAGATGGTCAAAGAACTTAGTGAGAACTTCCACAAAGAGATAGTAAGCATAAAAACAGAAATAGAAACTATAAAAAAGAAACAGTCAAAAATAAAGACTACAATAACTGAAATAAAAAAATAGACCAGAAGGAATCAACAGCATATTAGATGAAGCATAGGGTTGAATCAGCAATTTGGAAGACAAGGTAGCAGAAAACACCCAATTGGAACAGCAAAAGGAAAAAAAGTAATTAAAAATATGAGTATAGTTTAAGGGACTATACTGGGATGACATCAGTTTAGCAAGATTTGCATCATAAGGGTACCAGAAGGAGAAGAAAGAGAGCAAGGGATTGAGGGTCTATTTGAAGACATACAAGTCCAGGAAGTACAGAGAATTCTAAACAAGATGAAGTCAAAGCAGTCCACATCAAGACATGTCAAAATTAAAATTGCAAAGGTTAAAGACAAAGAGAATCTTAAAAGCAAGAGAAAAGCAGTTACTTACCTACAAGGAAGCTCCCATAAGAATGTCAGCTGATTTCTCAACAGAAGATTTTTAGCCAGATGGGATTGATGTGAAATATTCAATAGATAATTCTCCACAGAAGTCATACAGATAGCCAATAGACATATGAAAAGATGCTTAACATCATCAATCATCACAGAAATGCAAATTAAAAATCACAATGAGATATCACCTTATGCCTGTGAGAATGACCATCATCAATAAATGAACAAATAATAAGCATTGGCAAGGATATGGAAAAAAGGGAACCCTTGTGCACTATTGGTGGGAATGCAAATTGGTGCAGCCATTAGGAAAATAGTATGGAGGTTCCTCAAAAAATTAAAAATAGAACTACTTTATAATTCAGCAATTCCGCCTCTGGGTATATTTCAAAATATACCCAAAACACTAATTGAAAGAGACATATGCATCCTTATATTCATTACAACATTATTTACAATAGCCAAGATATGGATGCAACCTAAGAGCTCATCAATAGATAACTATATAAAGAAGATGTGGTACATATATACAATGGAATATTACTCGGCCATAAAATAGAATGAAATTTTACCATTTGTGACAAGGATGGACCTAGAGGCTATTATGCTAAGTGAAATAAGTTAGAGAAAGACAAATACCGTATGATTTCATTTATATGTAAAATCTAAAGAACAAAATTAATGACCAAACAAAACAGAAACATAATTAAAAATATGAGTATAGTTTAAGGGACTATACTGGGATGACTTCAGTTTAGCAAGATTTGCATCATAGGGGTACCAGAAGGAGAAGAAATAGTGCAAGGGATTGAGGGTCTATTTGAAGACTAACAAGTCCAGGAAGTGCAGAGAGTTCTACAAAATGAAGTCAAAGCAGTCCACATCAAGACATGTCAAAATTAAAATGGCAAAGGTTAAAGACAAAGAGAATCTTTTTTAAAAAATATATTTTATTGATTTTTTACAGAGAGGAAGGGAGAGGGATAGAGATTCAGAAACATCGATAAGAGAGAAACATCAATCAGCTGCCTCCTACACACCCCCCACTGGGGATGTGTCCGCAACCAAGGTACATGCCCTTGACCAGAATCGAACCTGGGACCATTCAGTCCACAGGCCGATGCTCTCTCCACTGAGCCAAACCAGTTAGGGCCAAAGAGAATCTTAAAAGAAGCAAGAGAAAAGTAGTTACTCACCTACAAGGAAGCTCCCATAAGAATGTCAGCTGATTTTTCAACAGAAAATTTTCAGTCAGATGGGATTGGTGTGAAATATTCAATAGATAATTCTCCACAGAAGTCATACAGATAGCCAATAGACATATGAAAAGATGCTCAACATCACTAATTATCAGAGAAATGCAAATTAAAAATCACAATGAGATATCACCTCATGCCTGTGAAAATGGCCATCATCAATAAATGAACAAATAATAAGCATTGGTAAGGATATGGAAAAAAGGGAACCCTTGTGCACTATTGGTGGGAATGCAAATTGGTGCAGCCATTAGGAAAATAGTATGGAGGTTCCTCAAAAAATTAAAAATAGAACTACTTTATAATTCAGCAATTCCGCCTCTGGGTATATTTCAAAATATACCCAAAACACTAATTGAAAGAGACATATGCATCCTTATATTCATTACAACATTATTTACAATAGCCAAGATATGGATGCAACCTAAGAGCTCATCAATAGATAACTATATAAAGAAGATGTGGTACATATATACAATGGAATATTACTTGGCCATAAAATAGAATGAAATTTTACCATTTGTGACAAGGATGGACCTAGAGGCTATTATGCTAAGTGAAATAAGTTAGAGAAAGACAAATACCGTATGATTTCATTTATATGTAAAATCTAAAGAACAAAATTAATGACCAAACAAAACAGAAACAGATTCATAGATACAGTGAACAAACTGAGAGATGCCAGATGGAAGGGGGATTGAGGGTTGGGTGAAGGGATTACTATAAATTGGCAGTTACAAAATAGTTAATAGGTATATAAAGTATAACATAGGTAATATAGTCAGTAATATTGTAATAACTATGTATGGTTCCAGGTGGATACTAGAATCATTGGGGGGATCACTTTTAAGTTAAAAAAAAGTCTAACTAGCCCTGGCTGGTGTGCTCACTGGTTATAGCATCGGCTTCTACGCCGAATGTTCATGGGTTTGATTCCCGGTCAAGGGCATGTACCTGGGTTACAGGTTCAATCCCTGGTCCCGGCCCCAGTGCGGGTATGTGCAGGAGGCAATCAATTGATGTGTCTCTCTCACATTGATGCCTCTCTGTTCTTATATATGCCCCTATTTTGAAGATGAGAACAGCAAGTCTCAAAGAGGTTCACTCATTCACGTGAGGGCCTGAGCTAGGAAGCCCATCTGACTCTCCATCAGGAACATAACTACAGAGTTGGAAACTATAACAGGTCCCTCCTTTGGTGGCTCCTAGGCGGATCCCATTCTGACTGTGATCACCTACGTGGGACTGAGCCTGTCTCTGCTGTGTCTCCTCCTGGCGGCCCTCACTTTCCTCTTGTGCCGACCCATCCAGAACCTCAGCACCACCCTCCACCTGCAGCTCTGCATCTGCCTCTTCCTGGCCCACCTCCTCTTCCTCACTGGGATTGATCAAACTGAGCCTGAGGTAGGTACTTTAATCAAATTTCCTTGTAATAATCAAATCTATCATCTTGTCTTGAGGAAAGACTGGAAGAGAGGCAATAATCACCTGGGAGAAACTGCAAGAGTCCCGATTTCAGTTCTCCTCCTGTATAATTTTGATAAGACCCATACTTTCTGATGGGCATTGAGCAAAGTGATTGAGAGTCAGACTGATGGTATTAGACCGGTTTACAATAACTGCTGTAACAAATTAACTCCAAAAATTGGTGGCTTATCACAAGAGTAGTTTACTTTACCTGTATGTATCTGTAGAGGGTGAGCGAACATGTTTGAAGGGTGTCTATCCTCTAACTTCAGGCTGAAGGATCATTCATTTTAGCCAACTGAAAAGAGAAAAGAGCATGGAGGAGTCCCACGAGGGAGGTTTATATGGGCCACCTCAGGAAGTGGTACATATCACTTCCTCTCACATTCCATGGTCACACCTAACTGCAAGGCATGCTGGGAAATATAGTCTCTGGCTGGGGAGTCATTTCTTAGAGACAAATCTATATTCTAGAATTGAGGGGTGGAGGGAGGCTTGCATTTTTGGTGGACAGTGTCTTTAACACACAACCAGCAGTTATATCTCGACTCTTCATCCTACTCACTACACGATCTTGTTGAAGTGACTTCCCCTTTTTAATCTTCCTCTCTAAAACAAGGGCATCAGCATAGGGCTCTAGCAAGATAGAACGTAGAGTCTGGATTAATCAACCAGAGAACAATGCTAGCTTTTATTTTTGTCATGATCATGATCATATCATCACATCCAGGAAGAATTAGTAGCAGATGTTCTCCAAGGCTCCTTTCAACCCTAAAGACTATGATCGCACTATCAGAAAGTTATGAAAGCACTATTCCCCACCCCCCACATCCCCACAAAAGGCAGTAAAGTGCTATGGTTAACAGTAAGCATGATCTCTGCAGACAATTTGGGTTTCAAATACATTTTTGTTTTTTATTAGCTTTGTGATCTTGGGAGAAATTTTAACTTCCTGGGCCTCAGTTTCCTTAGTTCAAAACAGGCAGAAGTTGGCCAACTACGGTGCACAGGCTAATTCTGGCCCACCATCTGTTTTTGTAAATAACATTTCATTGGAACCATGACTGCCGATGTCCAAGGGGTAAAGAAGATGGACCTCTCAGCTCAAGAAGAGAGAGTGGATTCTCTTTTCCTGTTCCTTTTTCTTCTATTCAGGCTCTTCATGGATTGGATGATGCCTTCTTGGTGAGGGCAATCTTTATTACTTAGCTACTGATTCAAATGCTAATCTCTTCCAGAAACACCCTCACAAACACACCCAGAAATGTTTCATCAGCTGTCTGGACATCTCTTAACTCAGTCAAGCCAACATGTAAAATTAACCATCACAGCCTCCCACAGGGCAAGAGCAATGGAGCATTTCTATACCAATACTCATTTGTCATGGATTTGAGGGCTGCTCTAATGGCATTCATCCCTTGGTGCTTCTGGCCTGCCCCATGCATGGGACAAGCAGACTTCAATGACCAGAGAAAGCCTCCAGAAAATGTGTTGCCCCAGGCAAAGTGTCATAGGTGCTGGAATTAAAATTCCAGTCAGCATCCAGGAAACGGATAAGTGCTGAGGATATAATCAGGTACAGACAACATCGGCACCACATTCCTAACTCTTCTCTCCCTTCCAGGTGCTGTGTTCCATCATTGCAGGGGTATTGCATTACCTCTACTTGGCCTCCTTTACCTGGATGCTCCTGGAAGGACTGCATCTCTTCCTCACTGTCAGGAACCTCAAGGTGGCCAACTACACCAGCGCGGGCAGATTCAAGAAGAGATTCATGTACCCTGCAGGCTATGGGATTCCAGCTCTGATTGTGGCTGTGTCTGCAATAGCAGGACACAAAAATTATGGAACATACACTCAGTAAGCACGATGATAGCGTTTATGGCGGAAGTGCTAGCCATAATACAACTTCATGAAATTCAGGGGCAAGAGAGCAAACCGATGACCCCACATTAAAAATCTGTGGGTTTTATGATCTGTAGGATTCTGAAATAGTAGAATGTAAAGAATAACAATAACAACAAATCTCAAAGTCCTGTGCTATGTCAGCGATAGTGCTTTCTATCTGCAGACTCTCTACTCTTCTTCCCATGGGGCTGGCATTGTTTGTTATGTTATGCACAGGACAGCAGGGCCTTAGTGTATCTAATAAATGTTCTCAAGGTCATATCTGAAAACAAGTAAGTCAGAATTCCCAAAGCAGTATTTTTAACAGCCATGTTTTGCTGCCTCACTAAAGAAGTTTGTAAAGCCTTGCAAAGTTTGTTGAAGAAGTTAGTATTTTGGCAATGGGGCTTAGGGTAGGAAGTAGGTATGCATGTGCTAAAACAAACAAACAAACAAACAAACAAACAAACAAACAAACAAACAAACAAACAAACAAACAAACAAACAAACAAACAAACAAACAAACAAACAAACAAACAAACAAACAAACAAACAAACAAACAAACAAACAAACAAACAAACAAACAAACAAACAAACAAACAAACAAATATGCATGTGCTAAAACAAACAAACAAACAAACAAACAAACAAAAAACATGTAGGAGGCTGTCCATCTTGAAGTCAGAGAATACCTCATCTCCAGCTTGATCCCTATGTCCTGCCAGAATGGTTCTGGAGATGGTAGGGTAGATGGGATTTGGCAAATTTTCTATAAAGGGCCAGATGGTAACTTTTTTTATCTTTGCAGGCCATGTGGTCTCTGTGGCAATGACTCAGCATTGCCCTTGTAGTATGAAAGCAGCCAAGTCATAGACAATATGTAAATGACTGGGTATGGCTGTGCTTGAATAAAACTTTATTTATAAAAACAAGGGGTAGACTGAATTTGGCCCATGGGTCATAGTTTTGCAACCCTTGGAACAGAACTAAGAGTGGGAGCTTTTCTGACCAATGAGTGTTGGCAATTGCTTGATATCTTTGCCAGTTTTGTACTGCCAGGTTCCCTTTCAGAATAAGTTATACTACCATTGCTAACATAAGCCATGACAGCATACAGAGTCTTATGGTAGTTTTTTTAAAAAATATATATATTTTATTGACTTTTTTTGTACTGCCAGGTTCCCTTTCAGAATAAGTTATACTACCATTGCTAACATAAGCCATGACAGCATACAGAGTCTTATGGTAGTTTTTTTTAAAAAATATATATTTTATTGACTTTTTTTACAGAGAGAAAGGGAGAGGGTTAGAGAGTTAGAAACATCGATGAGAGAGAGAGAAACATCGATCCAGCTGCCTTCTGCACACTCCCTACTGGGGATGTGCCCCCAACCAAGGTACATGCCCTTGACCGGAATCGAACCTGGGACCCTTCAGTCCGAAGGCTGATGCTCTACCCACTGAACCAAACCAGTCAGGGCTTATGGTAGTTTTAATAACTACATTTACATTATTATTTTTATTTCTGTTTTACAACTTTATTGAGATGTAATTGATATACAGAAAATTATACATGTTTAATGAATACATGTTTGTGAGTTTGGACACATGCATACACTGTGACACCATCACCACAATCAAGGTAACAAGCATATGCACACCTCCAAAAGCTTCCTGGTCGCACCCAGAACACTGACACTGAAGCAATCCATGGATCACATTCATACTTCTCAAGTTTTACTTGTACTCCTTTGTGTGTTTAGTTCTGTACAATTTTATGTAGAGGTGTAACCACTACCAAAGGTTACATTCCATATGATTCTCATTGTATAACACTCTTGAAATGACAAAATTATTTTTATTCTCTTTCTTATTATAACACTTATTATTATAGTACTCACTGTTATTAGGATACCTACCTTTACTGAGCCTTAACTCTGCCAGGAACTGTATCCAAAAACTGTGTACACGTGACCTCATTTCATATTTCCTACAAGATCTATATGAGGAAAATGATGAAAGAAATCAGAGAAGGCTCAAATAAATGGAGAGAGAGTCCATATTCATGGGTGGTAAGACTGCATACTGTCAAGATGAAGTTAGTTCTTTCCAACTTGATCTATAGGTTCACAATGCATTTTATTTTTTGGACGTTTGACAAACTGGTCCCAATATTTATGTAGCGAGGCCTGGAATAGTTAACACAATGTTGAAGGAGAAGAATAAAGTCACAAAACTGACCCAACCTGACTTCAAGGCTTTGTAGATAGTCACAGTAATCATTTAAATTTTTAAAATACTTCTGTTAGCACCACTTTACACCTGGGAAAACTGAGACTCAGAACATATAGCCTGTATCAGATGGAGACTCGGGTCTGATTCCATCTAAAATCCAGGTCTGAACTAAACAGCTTCTGGCACTGCTCAGATCTTGTGAGAGGAGCCTGAATTAAATACTTTCTCTTCTGAGAAATAAGTGGGGAATCCTTATCTTTCTCTCAACAGCTGCTGGCTCAAGATTGATAAAGGGTTCATCTGGAGCTTCATAGGGCCAGTGGCCATCATTGTCTTGGTAGGTGACCACTGATGGTTATATATTGGTGTGCCTGCCCTGGGTTGGCCAAGCATAGAGAGTGTTTGTTATTTGTTAAAGGGGGAATGAGATAAAGATAAGGAAATATAACATAATTGATCAATCCTCTCTTACTGGAAATACTGTCTGTGTTTTTCCCTGGCTTCTGCCTCTCTCACTGGTTGCTTTGGTATAATATAACCCTCTACCAGGCATTCTTTTAAAAATTCTACATTCGTTTACTCAACAAATATTTAGCAAGTGTCCACTCTGCATAGAGTAACATGTTTTTCTGTTGGTTAGGAACTTTCATTTACATCCATTATCCTGGTATAGATATTAATAGCACTTTTTCACTTTCTAAGTGTCCTGGCTTGAATGATAAATTATATAGTCACTGTGATCAAGCACTAAGTACCACAGGTTCTATACTGTGTGCTGTTTACACCAGAGCATGTGTCCACACCATCCTTATGAAGCCTGTATCTTTTGGGAAAAGAGTCTTAGGTTCATCCCAAGTTGGGTTGCATGACATGGCCTCAAAAGGATATTTCAAGTAAAATTTCCATGTTGCTTCCACAGATAAACTTGGTGTTCTACTTCCAAATTCTGTGGATTTTGAGAAGCAAACTTTCCTCCCTCAATAAAGAAGTTTCCACCATTCAGGACACCAGGTAAGAAGTTACCAGAATCACTGTTTTTCAGATTTTCCTACAAGACAATTCTGCCTGAGAGAGAAAAACCTATACAAAAATGTGATGTAACATTTCCTGGCACTAGATAAAGAATACTTAAGGGACAACTTATAGAAGAAGTAAAAACTATAATTTTCAGGTGATTTCATGTACTCCCTCATCTCTTTATTCAGTAAATATTCATTGGGTGCCTCATTTGTGTAGCTCACTCTTCATATAAAATTAATGCCAAGACTATCAACATTATCTTTTTCACCCTGAAAGTTCAACCACTTTTGGATTCCATTCTCTTTGGTTGTAAAAACTCAATTCTCATTGGTGCTGACCTAAATTATTAAAAATACTGATGACAACACCTAATATTAACTAGGAACCTGGTAGGTGTTGGGCACTTACCAAGATTAGTTCATTGAATGCTCATGACGCCAACCTCTGTGGTGGGCACTACTAATATCCCCACTGATAAGAGGAACAAACTGCTCAGCGTACCCAAGAGCGGGTACAAACCTTGCATTGGTGAGTCATGTGGACAAAACTTAAAGGAATTTCTGTCCAACTTCAGATCCTGCCTTCGATCTCATGTACGTATGAAATTAACCTAACATCTCAGCTTCAGTTTCTTTGATCCTGGAGGGTCGGAATGTCAGCCCTTCTTGGTGTTTCTCCATATCTCTACACACACACACACACACACACACACACACACATACACACACCAGCTTGCCTAGCCCATGGCCATCAACAACTCATTCTAGACACAATTTTTGTTTGAAGAAATCCAACACCGAGTTATGTTCTAAAGTCGTGATATCTTCATCATCCACTTTTTGGAATAGAAATTTCTAGAACGCACTTTCCACAAATCTTCCAATAAGTCCAGGTAAGAGACTTAGCAGGGAAATCATTTCCAAGAGTGGAAGAAAGTGTTATTCTCAGAGGCAATAATTGAAAACATGGGTTCTGCCTCATCCTTAAGCTACGTGCCTTTGTGACAGCTGCTTAGCCACCCGAGGTTGTTATGAAGTTTAAAGAAGGTGATGCACCCAAGGCACTGAGTACAGTGCCCAACAAGCAGTGCGTTCCTGATAAATGGTAGTAATTATTACTCTTTTTCCTTTTCAGAGTCATGACATTTAAAGCCATTGCTCAACTGTTTACCCTGGGCTGTTCTTGGGGCCTTGGTTTTTTTATGGTTGATGAAGTTGGGAAGACAATTGGATTAGTCATTGCCTACATGTTCACCATCATCAATGTCCTGCAGGGGGTTTTGCTTTTTGTGGTACACTGTCTCCTTAATCGCCAGGTAAAGTTAATTACTTTGTCTCCGAGTTTTATTAAACGGCTGTTCATTTCTTGTCCTCTTCTGACCTTTTATATTTTGGGGTTGCCTTGATTCTGGGAAGAAGGTTTAGGTGCTGCTTGGGTTTGCCATGTGCTCTGGGTTTCATTTAGCCTCTTAACATTGATCATTTGAGCATATCTCTTAAGAACATGCAGCCATCTGCTCAGGCAGCCATAAAAAACAGAGGCCGTGTGGCTTAGACAACAGAAATTTATCTCCTCAGAATTCTGGAGGCTGGAATTCTGAAATAAGGTGCAACTAATGTCAGGTTCTGGTGAGAGCCTCCTAGTTGGCTTGCAAGTGGCCACCTTCTTGCTGTGTCCTCAATGGGTGAGAGATTTCGAAAGAGCTTTCATGCTTCTTTTTATAAGGACACTAACTCTATTGGATCAGGGCTCTACCCTTATGACCTGATTTAGCCTTAATTACTTCCATAAAGGCCACATCTCCAAATAACCATCAGTGGTCACCTACCAAGACAATGATGGCCACTGGCTCTCATTGTTGGGCTAGAGCTTTAACATATGAATTTTGGGGGTGAAGGACACACACCAGTTCAAAGCAGAACATGTTATCAGTCAGGATAAGGTAGATTATGCTACAGTAACAAATAGCCTCCCTCCCCTCATTCACAATAAGATTTATTTCGTGCTTATGCTACATAGCTCCATGAACTACATTATCTTCATTTGAGGATGTATGCTGAGGGGGCAGCCCCTATGTAGAACATCAGTGTTCTCATGGCAAAGGGAAAGTGATCATGGCACAGTGATCTCTTTCATTGGCCAAAGCAAGTCACATGGCCAAACCCGAACTCACAAGAGAGAGGATGAATAATTCTCCTGTAGTGAAGTGCACTGCATGGAGAGCACTGTAATATTTGGCAAAATCTATGATACTAGTAAACTCAGAGAGATTTTAGTTTAATCCCAGTTTTTCCAATGAGTGGGTTGCTGTGTGACCTTGGGTTGCTGTGTGACCTTGGGCAGGCTGCTTCCCTCTCTGAGCTGTGATTTTCTCATCCAAAAATGTGGCAGTACCTACCTCATAGGGCTGATAATTAAATGAGATAATTCAATATCAATCTCCTAGTAACGACCTTGGCATATACCAAGTTCTCAGTGGAGGGCATTATTATAATTTTACTCTTTATAGAAGATTGGGAATGGTTTTCCTGGCTTTTTCTTTCTTTGCTAGTGAGTGGAACTACCAGCAATTAAGATGCAAGTGATAAAAAGACATCTTAATGGTTCATTAATTTCTCTTTTGTCTGTTATTTCCTTTAAAAAAAAAAAA
>NW_005370880.1:57449-65366 GCF_000412655.1 Myotis brandtii | reverse complement strand
ACACCCCACACTAGGGATTGAGTTCTGACTGGGAATCGAACCTTGACCTCCTGGTTCATAGGTTGACACTCAACCACTGAGCCACGCAGGCTAGGCTGTTAGTGCCTTCTTAATGCTTGGTACTCTTTACACACAGAAGAAGTAAAATACAATTAAAGTGTTTGGGCAAATTAATGTTGAGTATTAAATATTCAGATGTCTTTTTTATAACCCGTTGAAGAGGTTAAAGGAAGACAATTTGTGGAGTCACTTTGGGTGGCTTGGTATCAGGGCTCTGGAGTAAGAATGACAAGATTCTGACTGCTGGTTGTGTGACCTTATGCAAGTTAATATACCTCCAAGAGTCTCAACTTCTTCGTCTTTAATGAGGAGTGGGGACAAGAAGTTATTTACTGATTGGATTTATGTAGGGGTTAAATGATATATTGTATATAAGTACATTAAACACAACTAGTTTTCAATACATGGTGCCCTTCATCATCATAATCACTGTTAGAGTTTGGCTGGTGACTTGGGCTGTGAAAGAGTTCACAACTGAAAGAAGATTTGCAGAGAGGAAATTTATTTGACTCTCCAAGAGAGGAAAGGGTCAAGTATTGCTAGTCAATACAGGGCAGGGAAGAAAGGATGGTCTGCTCTTTTAAGCAGTGGCTGTTTGTTGCTAAGCAACAAGGAAGGGAGGAGGTTTGTGTTGAAGTTGAGCAGATACCAGGGGGATTGTCTTGAAAAGTTAGTTTGCTTTCCAGAACACAGTCCAGCAGATGTCCTAAGGAGATGTCTTATCAATTTTTCCCAAGCCTGTAAAACATGCATAGAAAAAAAGTTATGAAGAATTCAAAAGAGGCTTGGAAGGAAACTTTCTACTAACTAGAGGTTCCTTGGTGTGAATTATCCCTGGGTTATGAAAACAGCAGGGAGGAGGGGGATGCAAGAATGTAGTCTTTAGAGTAGCTTTAGAGTAGTTTGAACAGAAGAACTGTTTAAGTCAGAGGAGCCAACAATCTTGGGGTTTAATTACCAGGTGCTTCTCATAAGTTGTGGAAGGCCACAGCAAAGAAAAGGAACGGCCTTTTTCTGTCCTTATAATCACCACCATCATTACCTTTACTATCATCATTATTGTCACCATCACCACCATTTAATCTTCATTACCATCATCATCATTTACACCATAATCACACCACCACCATCATTATCTTTGCTATCATCATTACCATCATCATCACCATCACTAACATGATTATATTCACTTTCATTATCACTACCATCACCATAGTCACCATCATCATCACTACCTTCATTATTTTCATCATTACCCTTTTTATCATCATCACCTTTATCACCATCACCATCATCACTTTCATTATTATCACCATATAGAGTCCTTATGGTGCTTGACATTTAGAAAACACCTTTTCTACAATTGAGGAGAGTAAAATTTAAATGAAAAATCAGACCAGCTGGTGTGACTCAGTGGTTGAGTGTCGGCCTATGAACCAGGAGATCATCGTTCCATTCCCAGTCAGGGCACATGCCCAGGTTGTAGGCTCGATCCCCAGTAGGGGATCTCTCAACATTGATGTTTCTCTCTCTCCCTCTCCCTTCCTCTCTGAAATAAATAAGAATATACTTAAAAGAAATCAATATGGGTTTGGTCAAGACTATACAGAAAACCAATGAAAGAGCTGTAGAGAGCAGTGCCTAGTCTTTAGTCTCCTATTTTTAGGGTCCTTTTTTTTTTCTGAACCAAGCTCTGGATGTAACACAATCCTCTATATTCCTCAAACTTACAGGTGCGAATGGAATACAAGAAATGGCTTAGTGGGGTGCGGAAAGGAGTTGAAACCGAAAGCACTGAGGTCTCTGCCTCTACTACCCACACCAAAGTGGTAAGGCCAGCTTCTCTGCCATGCCGTGCACTTGTCTGAACCCCACATCTCGTGCTGCCCTGAACATCCTTGTTTCTTGATCTGAAAGAAAAGAGAAATTGCATTAGGTTCCTGCATTATGAAGCTGAATGTCCGAGTAGAGTATGTGGGGTGTTATCCAAGGCGTCCCTTGAGATAAACTTAACCGTGCAAGTGTTCGGACATTAAGTAGTTGCTAGCAAAGAGACTACTCCAAGCAAGCAGGACCAAGGGTAGGCATTATTATCTGATTTTATATTAATACAGTTAAGACTGCCGGAGGAATTACACCACACAAAAATATGCAGTTGCAAATCACACAGCACACTTCATTATTCACAAGGTTCCTGGTGCCGTGGCCTCAGACTTAACAGGGTCCCCGGGGAAGAGTGGCGTCCTCTGCGGGCAGCGGCGGATCCGTCTTTGGGTGGCTGGCCGTCTGGTTGAGTCGAGTCAGCGGGAAGAGGTTAGGCCGTTCTTCTGCCCTCTGACGTGGAGCAAGGCAGCGTGGAGCATGGATCAAAAAGATGATCGATGTCTGGGGACCCGTTTTTAAGCCTGTTCTGACCCACGGCAGTCCAGGGGGCTATCAGTAACATACGTCATTACAAAAGTGTTAATCAGAGTACAAGTTGGTTATCAGCTACAGTGTCACTCAGAAGGTGTCTATCAGGTTTACACACGTCATTCCTAAGGGGAGCATTCGGCTATGGTCTTATCTATATGGTACAGCTAGGGCTTGGCCAAAGTGGTCATTCCCTGTGCTCTTTAATATTTCACATAAATATTTTGCACAAAATAACTTTTCTACATTTCCTATAACACTCTTTAATTATTTTCTATTGCTATAACATTGTAGCACTCTTTACTTATTTCCTATCATTGTCACTATTACTATGACATTCCTATGGGTGGAGTACAGGAAAAATATGGGGTACGTTTTATCGATGTCACACACACACAGGGAGGTGGCTACCTAAGTGGTCAAATCTGACCCTTAATATATCACTCTAAAAGTTCACCCGAAAATTTCTCTCTCTCTCTCTCTCTCTCTCTCTCTCTCTCTCTCTCTCTCTCTCCTCTCCTCTCCCATTCCCTTTCCCATTCTCTATATAGCAGCCAGAGTGGCAGTGAAATATATAAATCAGATTATTTTACTCCTCTACTTAAATCGCTGCCTTCCCATCACATTTAGAATCAAATCGAACCTCCCATCATCACTTAAAATTGGCCCAACACCCCTATTCACCTGTGTTGGCTGCTTTTCAGTTCCCTGAACTTCCCAGGCTCATCCCTGCCTCTGGGCCTTTGCACCAGCTGATTCCTCCAGCCCTTCCCATGCATCCTCCCAGGTTGTCCCATTAATGTTCGAACTTCAGCTGAAATGTCACCTTCTCAGAGAAGTTTTCCTAACCACTCACTCTGTGATAGTCTCACTCTCTGTCACTGCATTCTATTTTAATTCTCTGAATACCTGTATCTCATTATATGTTATTTATTTTAAAGACATCAAAGTGTTTGCTTTTAGTCAGTCTCTACCCTCTGTAAGTTTCATGGTTTGGGCTACTATAGTTTTCCTTTTGCCTGGAGCAGTGCCTGGCCCATCAACTTAATTTGTTGTGTCTAAATTGCCTGTTTAAGGATGAGTAAAGAAAACATGGAAAGCTCAAATGGTTTGCTTAAAGCAGTGGTTCTCAACCTTGGCTGCACATTAGAATCACCTGGGAATCTTTTTAAAATCCTGATTTCTGGGCCTCATCCTCCGGAAATTCTGTTTCTTTGTTATGGGGTGGGGCCACAACATTAGTAACAAAGAAACAGAATTTCCGGAGGATGAGGCCCAGAAATCAGGATTTTAAAAAGATTCCCAGGTGATTCTAATGTGCAGCCAAGGTTGAGAACCACTGGCTTAAAGCTACTCAGCCAGTTAGAGGGATTCTAACACGGGTCTGTTTCCCTCCAAATGTTGACAACTTTCCTTGGTTGCTATCAGAATTGTTGTTACTTCTGATGAACAACTTTAGGGAACAGCTGTTCATAGAACACAGTTTCACGTCAAGGATAGTTCTGCTATGTGGCTACTGACTGTGTCCTAACATTAGACTGTTTTCACAGTATATTCTGCTGGTTTCCTTTTGTCCGAAATCACCAATGGTCAAAGGATATGTCTATCTGAGCTGTAAATGAAGGGTCCCAACACACACTTGGTCACAAAACCATCTCACATGGTAGAATCCATAGCATCGATTTGGTGTACAGGTCAATGCTCGAACCAGCAAGCAACATTGGCCAGGGCCCCTTATCTTTTTTTAATCCTCACCAGAGGATATGTTTTTATTGATTTTGAGAGAGAGAGAGAGAAAGAGAGAAACATCAATGTCAGAGAGAAACATTGATCAGTTGCCTTCTGTACTCACCCTGACTGGAGATCAAACCCCAAATCTAGGTATATGTCCTGACCTGGAATCGGACCCACAAACTTTTGGTTACAGAACAACACTCCAACCACCTGAGCCACCGGCCAGGGCTATGATTCCTTATCTTTGAACAACACTTTGCATTCTAAAAAGCATGCATTGAACCTTGAAGTATTCATTACGCATCTGTAGCATTTAAGTCAGTGATTCCCAAAGTGGGCGCTACCGCCCCCTGGTGGGCGCTGCAGCGATCCAGGGGGGCGGTGATGGCCACAGGTGCATTTGTTTTAACATTTTTTGTATTACCTTTCTATTCTGAGTTCAATAAATAGTTTCATAATTTCAAACTTCAATGTTTCTAATTTACACCGTTCTTTACTATATTTTACGAAAAAGGTAGAAACATTAATACATATATCTTTCTGTTTAATTGCTATTAAAATTTAAAAAAAATTAATTTCCAAGGGGCGCTGAGTAATATTTTTTCTGGAAAGGGGGCGGTAGGCCAAATAAGTTTGGGAACCACTGATTTAAGTGATTCATCACTGTTGCATTTAAATGATGCCAAAGTGCCTGGGTTCAAACCCCAACTATACCACTTCCAGGCTCTGTGACCTTGCACAAGCCACTCAATGTCGCTGTGCCTCAGTTTCTCCATCCATAAAATGGGAGTAGTAGTATCTATCTCATGAGAATGAAATGAGGTCCTATGTGTTAAGTGCTTAGAACGCTGCCTGGCACACAGTAAGGACTGCACCTGTTTGTAAAAAGCTGAAATAAATAAAAAGGCCATCTATGATGGTAGGGGCGAGGTGTGGAGCTGTAGAGTCAGATGGTAGGATCTCTTTATTCAGCTTTGGACCTTAGCAATTCTAGCTTGTCAGCCCCTGCATGCTAGACTTTTTAGTGAATTTCTGAGGTGTACATTTCTCGTCAGCCTTTTCTCCATATTTTCTCCCCCAAGTAGGAGGAACCAGGGAAGTCATCAGAATTTATCCACAGAAGAGACCCTGTGTTTCTCCAATCACAGCCTGGGACTCATCCTGTCACTGTTTTTTGGCAAAGAACAGAACACTGAGCTGCTCATGGACAGCGCCCCCTGTGGTCACATAAGGATTGGACAAGCACCATCGACTATCTTCCCTGTGAAAACGAGTCATGTTGCCTTCGCCTGTTTTGGCTTTTATTGCCACAGACAGAAAGAGGAACATGGGAACATTTTTTTAAAAAAAATATATTTCTTTATTGGTTTCAGAGAGGAAGGGAGAAGGAGAGAGAGAGAGATAGAAACATCAATGATGAGAGAGAATCATTGATTGGTTGCCTCCTGCACGCACCCCACTGGAGATTGAGCCCGCAACCCAGGCATGTGCCCTTGGCCGGAATCGAACCTGGGACCCCCCAGTCCGCAGGCTGACGCTCCATCCACTGAGCCAAGCCGGCCAGGGCCATGGGAACATTCTTAGACTGGAACCCAGAAGTGCATGTTACGTGATCAAGGGATCCTTTTTAATGAGGAGGGAAATGAGTGGACTTCCCTCTTCCAGCTGTTGCCACCTTGCCCGGCACCTGGGTTCAGCTCACAATCCTTCTCTTGCTTCTCTGTTGCCTTTCATGCTTGTAAAGATCTTACATTGCTCAAACATCTGCATAATTCAATACGTAATTCCCATATGAATACATATTAAAAAGGGGGTTCCCCTACCCCCCCCCCCTTTAGTGCTGCATTGTCACCGGAAGGAGCTTGTGGTCAGGTCACCGGGACTTTTCCTGAAAACAGTTTTGAACCCATCTGGTTAAAGAAAATGTTGTTTTCTTAGTCTCATCTTGAGCCTGTTCTAGTGTAAGGGCTGCTAAACCAGCATGAAGTCTCTCAGTGGTGGTTCGGCCTTATTTATTTATTTTTTTGCCCTTCCTAATTTGTTTTCCAAGGTTACCGGATTTTAGGTGTATTTTTCAGCAGTAGAATCAATAAGTGCATGAACGATGTTCTTACCCCACATTTAAAAAACAATTTTAAATTATAACAATAAATGTTAAAACAGCCAAGAGTCATCATAATTCATTTGAAGAACTTTCATGTGTGATTTTTGGGTTGTGGACAAAGGACTGTGTCCCTTTTCTGCTCAACTAGCTCAATGTCTCCTTCATGTGGCAGCGATATAACCAGAGGGTATAATTCACTCCACTGGCTGGCTTTGAAATTCTTTGATTCCCCTTGAAAAGTTGAAATTTTGGGAGATGGGGGGACGGAACCGGTGACCTTTCAGTGCATGGGACAGTGCTCAACCAACTGAGCCACACGGGACAGAGCTCATATGGTGTTTTTTATATCATACAATTTCAAATTTACATGAATAAAACCTGCATAAAATGCACCATTTTCAGGAAGATAGTTTGACACTATGCAAATTTAATATGTGCATAATACTGGGGATTGAGCCTGAAACCAGGGCATGTGCCCTGGGGAGGGAGGGGGAGGGGGAACGGAACCGGTGACCTTTCAGTGCATGGGGCAGTGCTCAACCAACTGAATTTATTCCAGGGAAACTGTGATAAATTTGATTTATAAACAGGGTGATCTGACATATAAATTCAGGGTGAGGTGATGTATTCCATCACCCTGAATTATTGGCCGTGATGGGTTGGATGGAAGAAAAGGAGGCTTTTGTACACGAACATGTGACTGTAAACCTGTAAGTACATTGACAAGTCCACGAGGCTGCCACATGCAAAAAGGAGACCAGCCAGCAGGGCTTACCCCTCCTGCCACCAAACTCTGGAAAACCACATTTGTGTCCCTGAGTCTCCCTGGGGTGTGCGGGGCCATTGCATGGATGTCACAAGGTCCCCCGACGCCCTTTACAAAGTGAAAGAATGTCCCCCGACGCCCTTCACTGCTGAGGAGAGAGAGCATCCATGAGCAAATGTTTTCTCTGATGCAACAGTTGGGAGCAAACAGGGGCTACAGGCCAAGAAAGACTGACACAGCCCAGGGCTTTTGTTAGCTCTCATTGCCGCTGAACAGATCAGGTTCTGATTGATCATTAACTTGTTGAAGGAGAATAAATGTGTGTATGGCAAGCTACAAGTGGCTCACAGTTTTTGTAATTGCCTGCCGGCCAGACCAAAAATTTCTAGATAATAATTGGTGTTTGGTTTAAACAGATCAGGCGCATTCACAATAGTTCACCATCATGTTGATACATCACCTTCCATTCTACTGTTTCCATTTCATTGTTGTCATAGAAACAAGGTGTTGATCCATCAGGACTGTTTCAGTAATTAGTGATATATCCATAGAATGTAATAAGGAATACGCAGTCAAGTGTTTAAATCAAATGTTTTATTTATTTATTTTTAAAATTTTATTTATTTATTTTTGTTAATCCTCACCTGAGGATATTTATTCCAGTGATTTTTAGAGAGAGAGTGGAAGGGAGGGGGATAGATAGAAAGAGAGAAACATTAATGTGAGAGACACATCGATTGGTTGCCTCCCAAGTGTGCCCTGACAAGGGCCGAGGATGGAGCCTGCAAACTAGGTACGTGCCCTTGATCGGAATCGAACCCCGGATGCTTCAGTCTGCTCT
>NW_005370880.1:50936-57329 GCF_000412655.1 Myotis brandtii | reverse complement strand
TCCTGCACACCCCCTACTGGGGATGTGCCCGCAACCAAGGTACATGCCCTTGACCGGAATCGAACCTGGGACCTTTCAGTTTGCAGGCCGACGCTCTGTCCACTGAGCGAACCGGTTAGGGCTGTAGTCAAGT
Source organism: Myotis brandtii (assembly GCF_000412655.1). Taxonomy (NCBI): domain Eukaryota; kingdom Metazoa; phylum Chordata; class Mammalia; order Chiroptera; family Vespertilionidae; genus Myotis; species Myotis brandtii. The sequence continues at coordinate 57,196 of NW_005370880.1, read as the reverse complement.
TTTTAAAATGAGGCATGTTTTCATGTGCTCTTATAAAAAGACCTCCAAAATGTATGTGTCATATGAAATAAAACGTGTGTGATTCAGTGAATGGAGTATAATATATGACCAATAAGTGCACACACTCTGCTAGTGGATGGCTCCTGGTTATTTTTAAATCAGAAACTCAGAAATGAACCTTTATCTCGGGCTCGGGGAGGTTGGGCGGGAGGGTGGCTGGAGGGGGGGTGGCAATCTGCTTTGGGGGTTAGATCCCTGGGCTCAGCAAGGAGACACTGGCTCCAGGCCCTGGCCACATGTGGTTTCTTTCTTTGAGGACCCACTACTTCCCCAAACCAGCTGTGCTTCTGAGGTTCATCCTCCTCTCCACCACTTCCTCCTCACCGCCCAACTCTGAAGCTGGGAGACCTATGTGGGCTTCCCAGCCGCTCCCTGCCCAGCGAGATCCTCCTGCTACAGCAGAGTAACCGAGAGATGGGAAGACAAACCACTAAGCACTCGGAAGATGCAGAAATTCACCGTTATTCAAAACACCAGTGTGCTGGATCAGGGGACCAGTTCCCAAGGCTGAGCCCCTCAATTCTGCTGAAACTAGTCTTATATAGGCCTAGGTTCTGTTTCTTGCTTCCGGGTCTTTGTATGGTTTCTAATGTTCTCTTTTGCTAAAAATTAGGTTGTAACAGACCTCTGGCTGACACCGGCTGCCAACACCTGGGGACTTGGCTTCGGTTCAAAGCCTTGGTAAACTTACTGTGCCAGGATGTGGGGCTGCACGGTCCAGCAAGCAGGGGTAGGCTGATTATAGGCAAGCAGACATCCTGTTGCTGCAGAGGTTGGGTAAGCTGCCCTTACGCTCCCAGTTGAGCACTTCTTGTCCACAGACTTTGACTCTGCAGGAGGCCCTGGGGCAGCACCCTGTCCCCCTCTCAGGAATGATTAACTCCTGGCTAGGTGCATGTGGCTTGATCTTTGGAGCAGGTGGTCCATGCCAGCTGGGCAATGGGAGCGAAAGGTTTTCCGGTTCTACCAGGAGCCACCACCAGGGGTCCTCAAACAGGGGGCCAGTTCACTGTCCCTCAGACCATTGGAGGGCCGAACTATAGTTTACAAAAAAACTATGAACAAATTCCTATGCACACTGCACATATCTTATTTTGAAGTAAAAAAACAAAATGGGAACAAATACAATATTTGTATTTGCATGTGGCCCGCGGGCCATAGTTTGAGGACCCCTGACTAGAGTTTGTATCACTTACTGAAAGCCAGAGCCTTTGGCATCCAGCAGACTGGGGGAGCCCTCAGGGGCCAGAGGCAAAACCAGTGAACCTAGGGAGTCAGAGTCTGAGAGAGGGAGGGTTCTGGGACCCCCACAAAGTGAAAGAATGCCTGCTATCATGATAGAGCAGCACAAGGGAAGGAGGCCAGAATCAAGCACATGGCCACAGTTAAGTCCAGCCAACCATGGCCCTTGGGTAATGATGGGGCGGGGGGGGCGCTAAGCTCAGGCTGCAGGAAGGTGCCCAGTGACCTGAGGGTGGCCAGGCAGATGTAAAGGACTCTGCTATCTTTCTGTCTGCAGGTGTTCTGCAGGTGAACAGTGACGCTGAGATGAGCTCGGCAAGCAGGATTGAGTTTAGAGAAGCAGAGGGCTACCGCTCGCTCAGGCGAGTAGCAAAACCTCCAAAGTTCTCATGGCTTTTATTGGGGAGTACAGCAAGTAACAATGGAGTACAGCAAGTGACAATGGTAAACAGGCATGCCTATGAAATCATCTGAGCTAAGTTATACATTAAACTATTAATTTCCTATGTTATACAAAGACCCTTTCCACCTGCAGCAGTGTACCCTCCCTTGTACTTTCCATGCCCTCATGGACTATTTATCACCTCAAGGAAATTCTGCCTCTGAACAATAAATCTTGCGTGCAAGACTTTGTTCTGACGTGGCCCGCTTGCAGGCCGCCGCCTTTCCTTGGCAGAACGTCCTCTTCTAAGTTAACTTCATTCCACTTGACCGGCTACACTGTCACTATCCCCCTGCCGCCTAGGGGACCAGTTCGCCCCTCTCCAGGGACAAGGCAAGGGCTGAGCTGTCAGAGCCACATCTGGTGGGGTCCAAGGGCACATACTGAAATCCTGATACACAGCATGCAGGGGAATGGGTGGGAATGAAGGAGCTGCCCACAGTGGTGGTAGAGTGTTGGTGAATGTTTCCCTCCACGTCCTGCGTGGTTCAAAATGAAAGAGAAAAGACAAGAGATAATTGGAAATATTTGGGGGCCAGGCGGGTAAGTACAACTCAGGAGGAAGGACTTCCCCTGGTAGCAAGGATTTACATAATAATAAATGGGGAAGTTGCTTCAGCTACCACTGTCTGGACAAACAGAGGTGGCGCCTAGCTCCAACCTTTGCTAGGGCTTCAAAGGCACCCAGCCTTCGGGGGATTCTCTGTCTACGCTTATCAGCTAGTGAAAACAATAGGTGGTCTTCCACAGTGGAGGAGCAGGATTTTCTTCTCTGGGGATCCCTACCTTCTTGATTGAGTAGAAGGATCATCAGCAGCAGCTCCTAGTGGCCTTCCCTTTCCTAGCTGATCCTGACCCCTCAAACCTCCCATTGGGTGATGCCAACCCCTGCGTGTCCCACACCAGGCGTAGCAGAACCCTGAGCCTTGGTTCCCAGCTCGCTCTCAACTCTGGCCCCAGGATAGGTGATCATGGCCAATGTTTGTGGAGTGATCAGTAAGTATCAGGCACTGTTCTCACCCATCACCGGCAGCAGCATGCTCAGTTCTCAGAGAAGTCAAGTTACAGGCTCAAGACCACACAGCTGGCTGCCCACATGCTTCAGCCCCAGGCCTATCTGAGCCTGGAGCCGTGGTTTTGGGTATGGTGCTGAGCTGCCTCGCATGGAACTGGCAGGTGAGAGGCCAGTGTCCTTGGAGGCCCAAGGAGGGTGGGCCAGACCATCCCCAGGAAGAACAGGAGAGGTGACCTGACACCTGCCTGGGACACGGCAGGCCAAGATCAGGATACCATCAGAGTCCATGGCTCCCACTCTCTTCACCAGGGCACAGGTCTGAGCACTTCGATGTGCCCTTGGCTTGCCAGCCCCAGGGAAATCGACTCTTCTGGCCGTGGCAGCACCAGACAACTAACAGTAGAGACTAACTGCTTCTGGCTGTGCCAGAGCCCACGTGGTTGAGGAGAAGGGAGAGCCAGATGTTGAGACAGGCCTTCCAAGGCAGGTCACAGCAGGAGACAGGGACCGAGGCTGTCAGGAAGGGCCGCCAAAACGGGGGCTCCTGCACCTCAAGGTCTCAGCAGGGGTTCTGAGTGTCAGGAGCCTGGTCCCCAGGCCCTGTTGAAGACACTGTTCAAGGGGTGGGGGTCCTGCCTCATTACTGCCAGGTGAGTGTGGACATCCAGGTTCCCCCCTTGACCTTTATTAACTCCTGAGCAGCGGGGTTCTCCTTAGTGGTGGAGTGGTGGGTGGAGTCCCAGCTCCCTCCCCATCAGGGCTCCAGGGACATCTTGATGGTAGGGACAGTACTGAGCCAGGCTGAGTCTCTCTTAAACAAAGGGAATGCTGGTTGTTGTTGTGTTGTTGTTGTTGTTTTTGAGTCTTTCCTAGATAAGTTTCAAGTTTCTTTTCAGGCACTCCCAAAAGAGCTCCTCTCTGCGCATGCGCCGGTGGATACCTGCCCGCGCTAGCAGGGATTTCCTGAGAGCCACACGCTCCGTTCTGCACCTGCGCAGTGGATGCCAGCCCCTGGGGGGGGGGACCCTGAAGAACAAAAACCAGTAACCTCAAAAGTGAAGAGCTCCGTGCTCCGCCCGCGCTAGCAGGGATTTCCTGAGAGCCACACGCTCCGTTCTGCACCTGCGCAGTGGATGCCAGCCCCTGGGGGGACCCTGAAGAGCAAAAACCAGGAACCTCAAAAGTGAAGAGCTCCGTGCTGCGCGGGGGTCGCGGTACTAGCTCCCAGCGGGAACCTGTTAAGCAAAGAAATCACCTCCGCGCCTGCAGTGATGAAGCGAGATCTGTACCTACCGGACCCGGCCGCAGTTCGGGGAGCCGTACTCTTTATTCGTGTAGGCTCCCCAGTAAACACTCCATCTTTTGCATCTGTTTTGCCTTCTCTCTTGCTTTCTTCCTGGGGGTGGGGGAAGGCAAGAGCCCCTTCGTTGGAAACAGCATGCCTGCGTTCTTAGGGAGGCGCCTCCGTGCCTGTGCGGTGGAGAAAGCCGCCTCTAACGCCACCTAGTGGCGAGAGGGTGGACCTGCTCTTTCTGACGGGTGGGGGCTCTCCCCAGGGAGTGAAGGACTGATTCCTCAGTATCCGCAGGGGCAGGGATCCATGTCCTGGCCCCCACGCTGTGCGCCTTCTCTGACATCACCACCAACCGCCTGCCCACCAGACGGGGGCTGAGGTGCCTCCATACAGCCTGGCGAGGGTGGAAGTCGACACACTCCACTAGGTCTTTGCTGGTGTGAGTGGGTGATTTTTTTTTTTAAACACATTATCTCTGGTTTCTAGTTCCTGTCTGGCTGACTGCCCTGCCCCTGTGAGAAGCTGGACAGACAGCTGGTATCTTAAAATGAGGTCATTCTCATTGTCTGAAAACAATAAAGGGAAAGGTCAGAAGGGAGAAACAGGGCTTCCAACCTAGATTAAAGCTTCTGTTAGTGTTAGTGCCTCTTAATGATGGCACTCCCATGAATAACCTGTGCTGGCAAGCCAGTGGGCAGGTGGCAGCTGTGAACAAAGGGAGAAACAGGGCTTCCAACCTAGATTAAAGCTTCCGTTAGTGTTAGTGCCTCTTAATGATGGAACTGAATAACCTGTGCTGGCAAGCCAGTGGCGGGTGGCAGCTGTGAACGCGAGCTTTGCAATCAAAACAGCCCTGGGTGCAAATTCCAGCTCTTCCCACTAGTTGGCTGTGTGACTAAAGAAGTTATTGAACTTTTCTGAACCTCATCTATAAATATGAGAATTGTTCATTAAACATGCTTTGAACTCCCACTCTATGTAAATAACGGTTTCCTATCATTTTTATGACTACTTAGTCATTCTCCTTGTCCTTCCCAATACCTCTGTTAGGGACACTGTGGCAGGCTGCAAAAACGCCTGCAATCACTCTGCTCCATCTAGCCATCCTTGTAGTGCTGTGGGGGTGGGGTTGTGTTTCTGGACACTGGGAGGAGCAGCAGGGCTCAGGTCATGGGCCCTGGGCTTTCTGCTGTGAGCTTCCCTGGGGCACCGTGACCACTGCCCTGGAGACCTTGGCCAGAGGCTTCAGGACTCCTTGAGTTGAACCATGGACCTGGGGCTGACGGGGAATTTCAGAGTTGTGCACCCCAGTGTTAAGGGGAATGGGCCAGCAGGTGTAGCCTGTAGGATAGCTCCTTCCCAGAAGGGATGTGACCTGGGGGAATTGGGGAGGACATGGCAGGGCCTGGGCCCTGGAGCCCCTGCCGTGCCCTCTGCCCGTGGAACAAGACGGGCCATGGGAAGAGGCGCTGTGCTGAGTCCTTACCTCTGGCTGCCAGAACATGCCGGCAAGCTCAGGAACGTCTATTACTTAGGCTGGTCTTGGCGATATTGCTGCTCTGCTTTGGCAAGGTAGTTGGGCCCCTGCCAGACCAGAGGGTGGCAGGCCCTCCAATTGGGGGTCCGGGAGATGGGGCGGCATCTATGAGATGATGCTTTACCAAGTGGCCACCTTTGGGACCAGGCCTAGAAGGAAATCTTACTCACCATGGAGGGTTGGGGTGGGGTGGGGAGGCAGACAGGCTGTGGCTGCCTGTCCCCAGGGACCTCCCGGCTGGCTGGGTGGGAGCCACTGCCGGGTGAACACCCCCAGGTGGAGAGCGACTCCCTGCATTTGGTAGGGGCAGCCCACCAGGGCCCAGTCTCGGGACATGATCTGGGAGGCTCTGCGGCTGAAGGTGCATTAAGCATCAGCCTCTGGTCTCAGCCAGGTTCCTGGGACCTGGTCTTGCCTTGCCCCTTGCCTAAATCTAGACAGAGAAGGGAAAGCAGAGGCAGCCGTGAGCCAACCTCCCAGAACCCATAGGGAAAGGCAAAGTTAGCCCCTCTTCCCTGAGGCATAAAGTGAAGCTCGGATATGGGTGACGGTGTACCCGGGGGTGGGACTGTGTGTGTGGGGTCCCAGGTAACAGGCCTCCAACCTGGGCTTCTTGTTCCCAGACCATCATGGAAGAGCCAATGGTCTTGAAGCTGGCGGAGCCTGCCCT
>NW_005370880.1:46441-50795 GCF_000412655.1 Myotis brandtii | reverse complement strand
CCCGCTGGCTGGCTTTGTCCTGCTGCACTTTAATGAGGCCTGGGGGTTGGGGGGCCATTGGGTGTCATGGAGGAGTCTCAGGTGGGAGGGGCTGGGCAAGTCAAGGGCCTTGGCACCCAGCTGTGGTCCCAGAGAGGGTGAAGCACAGGGTCCACGCAGCAGCTGGCCTGCAGGCTGGCGGGTTCAGGTTCACGGAGCTGTGGCTGCGGCCTGTGGTGGGCACGGCCAGCTCCGGAGGCTCCCTGTCGTTCAGGACACAGGGCCACTCTCTTTCATCTTCTTACCTGGCAGGAAAGGGTGGGTTAGTGACTGGGTCCCAAACCCAGTGCCCTCACCCTGTCTGTCCTCCTCATCCCGCTGGAGGCACCGATGCGGTCACTGAGTGCCGGCTGTGTATTTGGGCTTTATGTGCACTGACCCACAGTAGCTCGTGGCCACAAGAATTATGACGTCCATTTCACAGAGGGGGATACTGAGGCTCAGGCATTTTGAGTATTTTGCCTTTGGGACGGAGCTAGTTTGGCTCAGAGCTGGAATTAGAACCTAAGACGGGTGACTTCTGAGCCAGGCCTCTTGTCCCCAGCCAAGCTTGTCCAATAGTGCTTTGAAGCTTAGAAGTCAGTCACCAGATCCCGGCGTTCTCTCGACCTTGGTTCTGGCAGGTTCTGTTGGCCACGCGGGGACTTTTCTTCTGCACAGAAGCTTCTTCCAGAATCTCTTCGCCTATCTCAGCTGAACAAGTGTGAGTAGGGTTGCTTGGGGGAGGGCGGAGAGGGACTGGGGGCTGGGGGAGGCCTGTGCTGACCTGCAGCCAGGAGGCCTGCAGTGAGGCAGGAGCACAGGCTGCAGGCAGAGCTCTGCCAGAGCCCCTGAGCGGGCCTGGCTGGCACTTGCCCAGGGAAGGTTCACAGAGGAAGGAGGCACCCTTCCAGAATCACTTCCTGGGGGTCTGGAGGGTGGTGGTGTCACCCACCGGCTGTTAGAAAAAAGGCTCCAGCAATATTTCTGTAATCACAATGCAGAAAGGTCACCCACTGTCTCCCCTTCCCTCCCAGATTCTCCAAAAAATCCAGATGAACAGATGAGGACAGTGTCCCGGCAGGTTGTAGAGAGGCGAGCATCCATCGGTGCCCACCATCTGGACCGACGTCCTGAAGCCTAGGAACGTGGCCCCTGCTGCTGCCAGCCCCCAGGCCACAGCCCGCTACTGGACAACAGTCCTCACTTATTCCAGAGGCGTAGGGTTATTCCCAGCTGAGCGAATCCCAGTTTTCACCTAAAGATCTCTCTCCTGTTTGGCTCCGTGGATAGAGCGTCAGCCTTTGGACCAAAGGGTCCCAGGTTCGATTCCAGTCAAGGGCATGTACCTTGGTTGCAGGCATATCCCCAGATTGATGTTTCTCTCTCATCGATGTTTCTAACTCTCTATCCCTCTCCCTTCCTCTCTGTAAAAAATAAATAAAATATATATTTAAAAAAAAAAAAAAGATCTCTGTCCTGGCCCGAGGAAGCCTCTTCCAGGCTTTGACCTGAGGACACTGCAGCCTGCCACGCCCCCAGGTTCTGAACACAGACAGAGAGGATGGAATCCCGGGACCTGGGGTTTGAGGACGTGCTTCTAGTTTAGGAGACTTCACAGCGGACACTGGGGCTGTGGGGACCAGCCATGTCCACTAGACCACACATCCCCAAAGAAACAGCTTGAAAGCTGCGCACAACGTGTCATTCATCCAGACCAGGAGCAAAATGCACTTAAAACGTGGACTGGAAACAACCGGACCAAGAACATAAAATAGTGCAGAATGCTTGGCCGGCGTGGCTCAGTGGGTAAGCACCGACCTATGAACCAGGAAGTCATGGTTTGGTTCCCATTCAGGGCACATGCCTGGGTTGTGGGCTCAATCCCCAGTAGGGGGCATGCTGGAGGCAGCTGAATGATTCTCGATGTTTTTTAAAAAAATATATTTTATTGATTTTTTACAGAGAGGAAGGGAGAGGGATAGAGAGTTTAGAAAAATTGATGAGAGAGAAACATCGATCAGCTGCCTCCTGCACAGCCCCTACTGGGGATGTGCCCACAACCAAGGTACATGCCCTTGACTGGAATCGAACCTGGAACCCTTCAGTCTGCAGGCCGACGCTCTATCCACTGAGCCAAACTGGTCAGGGCATCATTATTGATGTTTCTATCTCTCTCCCTCTCCCTTCCTCTCTGAAATCAATAAAAAAAAATATTTAAAAAATAGTGCAGTTTGTGTTTAATCTTCTAGTCACGATTTTACTCAGAAGCAGCCTTTAATGCATGGCAGCAGGACCCTGAGGGCCACCCCGTGGTGATGGCGTCCAGTCCCTCTGTCTTCACCCTGCGGGAAGAAGGCCCTGCAGGCTGAGGACAGGTGCCCCATGCAGGCCACGGGGGTTAGGAGCCCCAGCTTTGACCCCCCCAGGTCGTGCTGGACAACCGCACTGCTTGGTATATGACAACATAGCTTGTTCCCACCAAGGCTTTTCTCCCTGCTTTCTTTGCAAGGACTGCCCTCTACTCTTGACGTGAGGGACAAAAGCTATCTTTAGGTGGCGCTAACAGGCCTTTGTATTTTCCAGGCGCCCTTCAGCCGGCGCCCAGCACACTGGCCGGTTCCAAGCTTTGCTCTGGTTCCTGGTGGTTTGGGCCCCCCCCCCTAGAAAAGCCTGTTGAAGATGTAGCCTTGCGGTGGGAGGAGGAAGCCGGGCTCACTCCTTTCCCTCCAAGTGTAAGTAGCAATCAGCTGTGATGAGAGACATAGGCAAAGAGAAGAGGGGGGTGCTCAGACCTGAGCTGGCTCAGGGGGTTGGCCTGAACATTCAGCCAGGGTTTCAGGAGCTAATCCTCAAAAGGTGACAGTTTACAAATATTGTGACTCTGGAAATAACTTTCCAATGAAATTCGAGTTCTTCAGTGTTGGCAAGGAGACACTTTGCACAAAATGAAGGGGCCGGGTCTTCTCACACAGTGTTGGGAAGGAGGCGCGCAGAGCTGCTTTGCAGGGGACGCTTGGGAGGCGTGCAGACCCCACCCCCTTTGGGTGGCCCTCGGGAGGGGCTTCATCTCGGCCTGTGGCATGGAAGCCCCTTGTCAGCAACAGGGTCTCTCTGCGTCCCATTGAGGTTAAAAGGCTGGGTCACCAGTTCAAGTCTCCCCTTTTCACCTGCCATTTCTGAATGTTCCTTTTTTAATCCTCACCTGAGGATATGTTTTCATTGATTTATTTAGGATGAGAGAGAGAGAGAGAGAGAGAGAGAGAGAGAGACATTGATGAGTTGCCTCCTATATGATCAAACCCACAACCTGGGTATGTGGCCTGACCAGAAATCGAACCCACAACCTTTTGGTGCATGGGATGAAGCTCCAACCAACTGAGCCACCCAACCAGGGCTGAGTTTTGTGGGGTTTTTTTAACGTGTTGCAGGGAGGGAAGGCCCAGCCCGTGTTTGTTTCATGCTTCCAGCAACATGCACAGGCGGCCTGAGGCGCCCAGGGCACCTGTGCTGGGAAGGCGGGAAGTGGAACCCCCAGGGCACTGCCAGCAAGGCCAGCCCGGTGTTCCTGGCTGGACCACAGCATGGCAGCTGGGGCCGGTGGGAGTCCGGGGAGGAAGGAAACCCGTCCCACTTATTCCATCTTGATTTCTGGGGAAGGGTTCTCCGGCAAACCTTGTTGCCAGGAAAACCACCTCTTTTTATCTGAATAAACATTCTGGCTCCGTTAACCAATTCATTTGGGTTCTCTATCAACCCATCAATGACCGGGAGGTCTTTATAAACAGAGGGATGGAAGGAAGCTGAAGAGGACTCCGAGGGATGGATGTAGCGAGGCCCCAGGCTCCCCCAGAGGGAGACAGACGGCAGCGTCTGGAGCTGGAAGGGAGGTGGAAGGTCCCCGTGGAGCCCAGATCAGAAAGCCCTTAGATCAAGCGTCCAACGTCCCTTTATGCAGTTAAGGAACCAGGCCCAGAGCAATGCCAGGACCTCCCCAGACCACATGGCAAGTTCATGTTTCAGCTGGAACTAGAATCCAGGTCTGAGTTCCGGCCGGACTCAGCCTATGACACCAGACCCATTCTGGAGCCTGATTTCCTCTCTGGGGCATCGAGAGCAAAATGGAGACTGCTCTGCTGGGGTTTCCCAGTGGTTAGAGCACTGGCCCCACGGACTGAAGAGTCGTGGGTTTGATTCTCGGTCAAGGGCACAATCCCAGCCCCAGTTGAGGTGTGTGCAGGAGGCAACCAATTGATGTGAGTCTCACACATCGATGTTTCTTTCTCTCTCTCTCTCTCTCTCTCTCTCTCTCTCTCTCTCTCTCTCTCTCTCTCTC
>NW_005370880.1:26300-46258 GCF_000412655.1 Myotis brandtii | reverse complement strand
AGGCCCCTGTGGACGCCCCTCCCCCTCCCCGACACCCGGCTCCTCCCTGGGGACCTCGGTCAGCTCTGTGGTGGCACCAATGGGCAGCAGGTCGAGGTGGTGGTCGCTCTCAGTGCTCTTATGAAGACCGATCACTCGGAACCCATTGGTTGTGAGCCAGGCCTGGCGGGACTTCTCCTTGGCTTTTTTCTCCTCTTCCTTTAAATTCCGAGTCTCCACCATGGCTGAGAGGAAATGCTGTGAATACGTGTATCTTTTCCATGGCTCCTGGAAATGAGGGGCAAACGTGTGAATGGAAGTGGGGGTGGGGGCAGACTTGGATGGGGCTGACTCGGCCTCAGGTTTCCAAGCAGATGTCAGAAACCGCAGAGGGCACAGGGACAGTATTGGACAGATGCCCTGAGCTGGGCAGCGGCCCTGGGAGTGTCCCATCTGTGTTTTGACGTGAGTAGCCCTAGTCTAAATGCACCGTGTGCCGAAAGCCTAGCTCTAGACCAGCGGTTCTCAACCTGTGGGTCGCGACCCCTTTGGGGGTCGAACAACCCTTTCACAGGGGTCGCCTAAGACCATCGGAAAACACATATATAATTACATATTTTTTTTGTGATTAATCACTATGCTTTAATTATGTTCCATTTGTAACAATGAAAATACATCCTGCATATCAGATATTTACATTACGATTCATAACAGTAGCAAAATGACAGTTATGAAGTAGCAACGAAAACTATTTTATGGCTGGGGGTCACCCCAACATGAGGAACTGTATTAAAGGGTCGCGGCATTAGGAAGGTTGAGAACCACTACTCTAGACTTAGCCTTCAGGGTGACGGCTGCTTTTCCGGGGCAGCTGCCACCTTCTCCTGGAGGCGAGGGACCTGCAGTGGTTGGCAGCTGTGAACATCTGCCTTGAGGACCTCTTGGCTCACCCCTGCACGTGGAGGACTCACACGTAGTGTGGGAACAGAACACCTCTCCCAGCGCCCGGGCCCTTGCTTCCTCCCCTTGCTGGTTGGCTCTCACCCACACACCAGATCTCCTGCTGAGCTCCAGGCAGGGTGGGCAGAGAGGAGAGAGTTCATGGGGTCAGGCAAAGGCTGCTATCCTGCCCGGAGTATAAGCACATGGCTGCTTCCCGCTCTCTGCGCCTCTCACTCACCTTGTTCATCTCACCGTACAGCTTCTTCTTGACCAGCTCTGCCGAGTTCAGGGCCTGAGTGCTGTAGTTGTACACATCCTCTGTAGCAGGGATCGAACCCCGAATCACCCTCACCACGGGCTTTGGGGACTTCCTGCTCACCTGGTAGGCTTTGCTGATGTTTTTCTGAAGACAAGAGACACCAGGCATTACCTGCTCAGGGCCCCTCAGCACCAGCCGCCTGCCTGGAGTAGGCCCCAGGGCACGGCTGCAGTGCAGGCATCGGTTCCTGAACACGGGAGCTGGCGTTTCATCACAGACCCTGCCCCAGGGCCATCCAGCCCGGCCCCTTACTGTCTACAAGTGGAACTTGTTGGACCAGGCACGTGGCACTGGGACACATAGCACTTGGCAGAGTTTACGGCTCAGACAGTCAGGTGTGGGAGAGGCGGGAGGCTTGCGCGGTATATACAGGGAGCCATGAACTAAAGCAGCAAGGACCACCCTCCTTGACCGTGGCTGTATGCATGGGGGTATCAGCCTCTTCTCTCCACAGCCTCAGAATGGTCTGTTGGCTTCCTTTGTGAATAAAAACAGCAACTACCACAGGATTTCTCTCCTGTGTGGGATCTAATGAACAAACTGACCTAACAGGCAACGTGGAGACAGACTCACAGACAGAGAGCAGGCTGACAGCTGTCCGGAGAGAGTGGGTAAGGTTGGATGTGGAAAGGGGTGGGATTGAGCAAAAAGGAAAAAAATAAAAAAATGAAATAAAAATCCAGTTCATTTCTAGTTATAAAAGCAGTTACAGAGATGTAAAGTACAGCCAATAACATTGCAATAACTGTGTATGGTGTCAGATGGGATCACTTACCAGGGTGATCCCTTCATAAAGTACATAAAAGCAGTTACAGAGATGTAAAGTACAGCCAATAATATTGCAATAACTGTGTATGGTGTCAGATGGGTACGACACTTACCAGGGTGATCCCTTCATAAAGTATACAAATGTCTAATGACTTTGTTATACACCGGAAAGTAGCATAATATTGTATACCCACTATAGTTGAAAAATAAAAACATCAAAAGAAAATAGCAACGAGGAAAGAGATAAAAGGCGAAACAGAAGGTTTCAGAGGAGAAAGGTGGCTAAGACCCAAAAAGACAACGAGGAAGAGTTTTACTCTAAATTGCTAAGTGCTGGGCAGCACAGCTTGTCCTTCACTTGCCTAGCAACCTTCAGCAAAAGAACTATCTTTTGCTTAAAAATTTTTTTTAACTCAAGAAGGTTAAAAAAAAAAAGTGGCCTTGTTAGTTTGCACACTCCTAGGGGACTTGTTGTTTGAATAGAGATTGGTGTGGGGATGTGGTCGGTGGCTTCTTACACACAGACCACAAGTGAGGACTTCGAGTCCCACCTTGGATGCTGGTGTTTTTGTATTTTGGTTGGTGTGGGGTGAAGGCGGTTCTTGTTGGCCATTTAGGCCCCACAGCAGCCAGCCTCCTGTTGCCTCACCAGCTTCTCAGTCTCCTCTCTCTTCCTTTTACATTTTCTCATGCCCATTTACTTTATCTCCTGTGTTGCTTGGACACTCGATAACATGCCCTTAGCAACTTAAGATGACACACACACACACACACACACACACACACACACACGACAGTTCTTCCTCAAAGATGGACTCTGGGGCCAAGGTAAAGAGCTTTCCTTGTCGCCTTTCAGGAGGACGGGGTGTGCCAGGCTATGAGTGAGTGCCTCTGGGGTGGGCCAGCCCTGCACCTGGCACATCTTGCCCATCCCGCCTGGGATCCCAGGGCAGGAGAGTAGGTACAGGCCAGAGGCAGATGCCCCATTCGGGATGTGGCCACCTGCTCTATGTCTCCCAGCATGCGACCGGACAGCCCAGGTGGGGCCAAGGCCTGGCACCCCTGACCGCAGAGCAGAGAGGGTGCCCACCTGGATCAGATTGAAAGTCTCGTATCTTTTCTTCATCACACTGTTCCGCCACTGCAGGTACTTCTCCTGGTGGGCGAGGATCTCAGTGTTGAGGGTGGATTTCCGACTTCGCAGGTCAAGCGTGGAGGTGGGTTGAGGTGGGGTGGCCAAAAGTTTCTTGTTGTCGATGAGTTCTTTTAGGGAAATGGGCAAGCCAAACTCCTGGCTCAAGTGCTTGATCATGGTGGAGGAAGGCAGCAGGTCTCGGGTGATCACCTCCCTGAGCTTGGTGCTGTAATGGCAGATGCAGTAGATCCTGGAACACAGAAGGGCCACCCTCCTCAGGCTCACCTGCCTTGCGAGACAGGTCAAACCATCCCCACTTTACCGGAGGAAAGGACAGCTCGGAGAGGCTGCTTAGCGGGTGAACATGCGCTTATAGAAGGAAAGCGTCTGAGAGCCGCCCACTCCCACGTGTCCTTCCCTGTCACCTTAGTGGCAGGAAGGGGCTCTCTGCGGGGGGGAGGGGGGCGGGGGCTGCAGGAGGTGAACCTGGGGAGGCTCCCCCCAGCCTGGGGGACTCTGGCACCCCTTCTCTGCCGGGACAGCTCAGGCCCAGGCAGTGGGGAGCTGGGGAAGATCACAGAAATGGGGCTCCATGGGAATGGGGTTCTGTCCGCTCCCTCCCCTCCCTTTCCCTCTGGAGCAACTTGGACCCAGAGGCGGGGCAGCTGGGAGGGGGGCGGGGGGGGGGGTTGCCCAGGCAGCAGGACCCTGAGCTCTGGGCAGTCACTTCCTGACTTCCTACTTTGATTGCAGAGTAGATTCCAAGCGCACAGGCCAGGGGCAGCCAGGCCGGCTTCCTTCTGCTCCCCACACAGGCTGAGCGCATTGTGGCTCACGGTGACTTTCTGCTTCTCACAAGGACTGAGCCCTCCTCCTTCCCCCCTTCCTTCCCTTGGACACCCTGCCTCCGGGGGAAGAGCTTCTGCTCAGCGTCTGGGGAGGGCCTGGCCCGGTGTCTCTTGTCACTGCAGCCTGGGCCCTTGGCAGTAGAGGCACCGCCACCTGCTTCCTTTGTGAGGCCCCTGCTCGCTCCTGGCCTTTCACCTGGAACCGAGTGGCAGTGGGACTGCATCTGTGCCCTTTACGCGGTGAGCTGAGGCTGCCTGGTGCCCACAGCCCGGGGGGGAGGGGCCGGGGGGGGTGTGGGGGCAGACTCCCTGCCATCACTCCCCACGCAGGTGAGACCCTCCACCCAGGCACTGCGTGTCCCCTTGGAGCCAGGCTGGTCACTGTGGACCCCGGCCGCTTGCCCCTGCTGGCCACCCACCACCTCTGCCACTGGTAGCCCTGCCTGCCAGCTTCCTGCGCTGAGCGGCAGAGCCCCTGAATGCCCAGGCCCCACTGAACGCAGCCCGCGTCCTGTCCCGTGCTCACACTGTGCTGCCTCCCTAGCATAGCGCCTGGCCTGGGCCCAGCGCTACAGCGCGCCCAGCACTCACTCAGCGCCCCACTGCACTCTTCAGTGTCAATCTTCTCTTCTAAACGGGGCCTGTCCCTCTTAGCCCTCCTCCTCAGCAGGCACCGTTCTATATGCAGATGGAGGAGCTCCGCCCAAAACCCAGCGGAAGGAGCGCACAGCTTCCAGGGTGGGGAGTGCCCACCATTCCAAGCCTGGGGTCGGAGCAAAAGAAACAGCACAGGCCCTTGCCCTCAGTGGATAGAACATCAGCCTGCAGACTGAAGGGTCCAGGTCAAGGGCACGTACCTCAGTTGCAGGCTCCTGGCCCTGGTGGTGGTGGGGGGCATGCAGGAGGCAACCAATCGATGTGTCTCTTGAACATCGGTGTTTCTCTCTGTCTCTCCCTCTCCCTTCCACTCTCTTTAAAAATCAATGGAAAAAATATCCTCTGGTGAGGATTAAAAAAACAAACAAAACAGCACAGGCAAAGGAATGCAAGTAGCAAAAGACCCAGATCTTTGGAGAATGGCTTTTGAGGAATAGGGAAAGAAGGGAGAAGCAGACAGAAAAGCCAGCACCTGGCTGAGAAAGCTGTTGCTGGCCTGGTGGGTCTGGCGGTTTCCCATCGCTCCCTGGGAAAATGGGTTTGAACCAGTTTCTTATTCCTCGGGCTATTCTGGGATGTTCTCCAAGTACAGCAGGTAGATTCATGTGACATGGGTTTGAATGAACTGTCTTCATTACACCAATATGCCTCTCAAGCTCTCTTGGGAGAGCATGTGGAACAGTGGAAGCGACACAGGCTCGGGGTCCCTTGGGACAGCATTCCACCCCTGGCCCAGCTTCTCAAAGGGTCGCTGCACTGCCCATTGCACTGCACAGGCAGGCTGGCAGCTCCCATCCCTGCAGCAGGCGGGGGTGGTACCTGGTCAGGGCCCGGAAGGCCTTCTGCATCACCCTGCTGCGGAGGTGGAGCGCCACGTGCTTCATGAGCTGAGACAGTGGCTTGCAGAGGTGCATGTGGTACAGGATGGTGTCCAGGTCTGCGTAGAGGCGCTGCTGAAACAGCAGCTGGGAGTTGTAGAGCACCTTGTATGTCCCGCACTCTGCTTTGGTGATCCTGCAAGAGACGGCACAAGATGGGGTCTTAACTCCTGTTGTTTTGCTCTGGCTGACAGAGGTTTTTTTGTTTTGTTTTCTGCTGGTTTAAAACCTTGCAGGGGAGGTTGGCAGTGAAAATGCTGAAATGCAGATACCAACCTCATGTTGCTGTGTCCCACTGCCCCTCCCACAACCTCGACCCTGGCACTCATCTTTATACGCTGGCTATACCAGCCTGGCAATCTCTAAACACAGCCTGCTATGCCACCCTCTGTGTTTGGCACACGTTGTCCCCACCCCTTGTTGAACCTGGTGAAGGCTCAAGTATCCTGCACATACTGCTGGTGTATCTGTGTGTTTTGTCATGGAGCTTCCTTTTTTATTAAGTATTTTGCCTATTTTTCCATTGGGATATTGTTATTGTTTTCTTATTGGTTCACAGGCATTTTATATGTTCAGCATACTAGCTCCACACATTGCAAATATATATTTTTTTCTCTGTGGCTTGTGTTTTCACAATTCCTTTGGTGTCTTTGCATGAACAGGAGTTATTAATTTTATTTTTTATATATCTTTATTGATTTCAGAGAGGAAGAGAGAGGGAAAGAGAGATAGAAACATCAACGATGAGAGAAAATCATTGATTGGCTGCCTCCTGCACATCCCCCACTGGGGATAAAGCCCACAACCCAGGCATGTGCCCTTGGCTGGAATCGAACCTGGGACCCTTCAATCTGCAAGCTGATGCTCTATTCACTGAGCCAAACCAGCTAGGGCAAGAAGTTATTATTAATTTTAATGTAGCTAAATCTATCATTATTGTCCTTTATTCTTTGTACTTCAGTCTTATTTAAGAAACCACTCTTTATTCTGAGATCATGAATATGTTCTCCTTTATTATCATCTAAAACCCTTATACTACTGGTTTTCAAAAATAGATTTTTCTGGTGAACTGTGAGTAAGGCCAGGTATCGTGGTCTAATTAATTATACTATGTCCACCAATAAGGCACTTTATGTCAGATGTCACCATTGTGAGAAACTGAGTATTGGGTACGTGGAACTTCTCTAATATTCCTATGACTTATTATAAGTCTATAATTATTTCAAATAGGTTTTTAATCCACCTGGGATCTTTGTAAATTATGTGAACTAGAGAATTAGGAAACCATCAGTAAATTAGGAATAGAGTGGAAGTTCCCCAAATAGGTAAAGGACATCTGTGAAGCCCTATGCCTAGCATCCTATCTAATAATAGACAAAAATGGTAATTGACCATACCTCCACTATGCTTCCCATTGGCTAATCAGCAGGATATGCAAATTAACTGCCAATAAAGATGGCGGCCGGCAGCCATGCAGCTGAAGCGAACATGAGGCTTGCTTGCTCCAGTGATGGAGGAAGCCAAGGTTCCCCGCCTGCCGCGGCCCAGCTCTGAGCTCCGGAAGCAACAATGTTTCAATTATAGAAGCTAAACAAACCCCAGATACCTGCTTTCAGCCAGCCGGGGCCTCAGAGCTTAGAGCGCCAGTGATGGCAACAGAGTTTCAATTATAGAAGCTAAACAAACCCAGATACCTGCCTTCAGCCAGCCACGGCCTCAGAGCTGTAGCCGGGCCTCAGAGCTGGAGCTGGCTCTCAGCTCCAGTGACAGCTATAGAAGGTAAATAAATCCCAGAATAAAAAAAAAGAAAAAATAAGAGGCTGGGAGCTTCAGTCGCCTGCCAGCCTGAAAACGGCCCTCAGCCCCTCACCCAGACTGGCCAGGCACCCCAGTGGGGACCCCCACCCTGAAGGGGGTGTGACCAGCTGCAAACAGCCATCATCCCCTCACCAAATATTTGGTAATTTGTAACAGCAACCCTGGGAAAGTAATACACCATCCTTCAAAATACATTATATATATATATATATATAATAGTAATAGCACAGAATTTAAGCCATGCCATTTGGATTTGATTGCCAACTGTTCTACTTACTAGATGTTTGTCTGGCCTTGGGCAAGTTACTTACCTTTCTATACCTCATCCTATATAATAAAAGCCTAATATGCTAAGTGTCCAGTTGCCTGGTTGTTCATTCAACCAATCAAAAGGTAATATGCTAATGATATGCTAAGGCCACTCAACCGCTCACTATGATGTGCACTGACCAGTAGGGGGCAGGTACCCCCTGCTGGTCAGTATGTTCCCACAGGGGAGCACTGCTCAGCCAGAAGCCAGGCTCAAGGCTGGCGAGCACAGCCCCCAAGGGGTTCCAGACTGCGAGAGAGCACAGGCCAGGCTGAGGGACCCCCTACCCCCAAGTGCACAAATTTTTGTGCACCGGGCCTCTAGTAATATATAATAGGGAAAGACCCCATGCTTCCACCAAAGATCAGAAACAAGGCAGGATGTCACTACTCTGATAAAAAATAATGCTGCAAGTCCTAGCCAGCACACTAAGGAAATAAAGACATATAGTTTAGAAAGGAGGAAACTGAACTATCCATATTTGCTGATGATATGATGGTCTATGTAGAAAATCCCAAGAAATCCCTACCAAAAACAAACACTCCTCAAACCAATGAGTTTAGCAAGGCTGCAGGATCAACAAAGAAAAATCAATCATGTTTTATATACAAGCAATGAACACCTAGAAACTGAAATTAAAAATATCATATCACTTTAAATGACTAAAAAATAAAGTACTTAGATATAAATCTACCAAAACATATACTGAACATGTATGTTTAAAACTATAAAATGCTGCCCAGCTGGCATGGCTCAGTGGTTGAGTGTTGACCTATGCACCAGGAGGTCATGGTTCGATTCCTGGTCAGGACACATGCCTGGATTGTGGGCTCGATCCTCAGTGTGGGGCATGCAGGAGGCAGCCAATCAGTGATTTTCTCTCATCATTGATGTTTCTATCTCACTCTCTCCCCTTTCCTCTCTGAAATCAATAAAAAAAATATAAAAAAAGAAAACTATAAAACGCTGTTGAAAGAAATTAAAGATCTAAGTAAATGGAGAAGCATACCATATTCATGGATTGGAAGACTCAACAGCAATCATGTCAGTTCTTCCCCAAATGATATGTAGGTTTAGCAATTCCTATCAACATTCTAGTGAGACATTTTATAGATATAGACAGCTTTTTGTAAAATTTAAATGAAAAGGCAAAGAAACTAGAATAGCTGAAACAATTTTGAAAAAAAGAATAAAGGGGAAAGAATCACTTTACTTGACTAATTATAGCCACAGTAATCAAACTGTGTGCTATTGGTGAAGAGATAAATAGATCAATGGAACAGAATAGAGAACTCAGAAATACATCCATACATTTATGACTCACTGATTTTTGATAAAAAAAAGCAAAAGTATTTCTATAAAGGAAGATAGTATTTTCAACAAATGGTGCTTTAGTCAATGGATATGAATTGGCAACAAACAAATACCACCCCCTGCCCCAAACTAAAACAGAGCAAACAAAAACTCAACCTAGATTCCTGCTCAAGATGCGATGTAGGAAGACCCTGAACCCACCTCCTCCCACACATACAACAGCTCTCTCTGTAGCTACATATGAAACAGTTTCCTCTGAAAACAAAAAACAAAAAACACAAACAAACAAACAAAACAAACAAACAAACAAAAAACCCCTCTTTCACATAGGGCAAACATGAAAAAGCCACACAGGAGCAGGTAAAAAGGCTGACACAATGTCACCATGATCCCCACCCTGGCACAATGACCCGTAATCAGAAGGAAACTCAAAACGGAAACTTTGCATGAGCAGTGAAGGGTTCCTTTTCCACATTGGACATCCAAGCTTTTCAGATGAGCACCTAAGAGATGAGCCCTCAAAACATCTAGCTTTGAAAACGATGGAGCTCATTCCCACAAGATCTGTGGGGCTGCGACAAACGGAGAAATGATTCTGAAAAGGGCTAGTGCCAGACTCAGTTGGCCAGGGCCCAGCACAGAAGCAGCTCTTTGCAAAGTCCCCAGATTTTATGTGAAAGAGACTCATTTGCTAATTGTAACGCAGGGATGCTTTCTGGAGGCAGAGGCTGATAGGTACCATCTTCCTGCTCTTCCTCTGCCTTGTTAAAACTGGCAGGTACCATCTCACCCCTCCCCTCCTCATTTTTTCTTTTTCTTCTTTTTTTCTCTCTTTGTTGGGTGCCCTCCCCTTGTCCTACCCCGCCCCACCCTTGTTTCAGCCAGTGGGATTTAATGAACAAACTGAACTACCAAGCAAATAGAGATAAACTTATAGATAGAGAGCAGGCAGACAGCTGGGGGGTGGGGAGGATTGAACAAAAAAGAGAGAGAACTGATGGACATGAACAACAGTGTGGTGATGGGGGTAAAGGGGAAAGGGTGGAGGTGGAAGAGGGCAATAGACGGGATAAAAGGTGATGGAAAAATAAAAATAAAAATGGCAAAAAAATGTTAGTATTATTAAATTGGAATTCCATTGATTTGATAGACCTATTTGGAGATAATAAACACCTTTACAATATTGAATATTCCAAACAATAAACATGGTAACTCCCTTCACTTATTTTGGTTTTCTTAAATGTTTCTAAAAGTCCTATAGTATTTACAACAGAGGTCTTTTGCTCCCTTTTGTCAAATTTATTCCTATCAATGTCATATTTTATGATACCTTTAAATTGCTTCCTCTTTAAAAATTATTTTTTGTAGGTAGGTGGTATCTAGAAATTCAACATTAATTTTTATACTGAGACACCTCATGAAACTATCTAATCTGAAAATATTTTTGGTATTATTTTTTGGTAAATTTCTAATGAAATTTTAAACTGATTGACATAGTTTAAAACACCTATTTCAATGTCTGTAACATCGCAGACATTTCCAGTAAATGTCTCAGTAATTTTCAGCCTTTATTTTTCTCAAACATAAGCATTTAAGAGTAAAGTTTTTTCTAAATAATGCTTTAATGTCATCCCACAAATTTAGATATTTTACTATTTTAATTATTGTTGAATTCAAAAATGTCTAGTTTCCATTACAGTTTCTCTTTTGACCCATGGGTTATTTGGAAGTAATTGTTAATTTTTAAGCATTTGACTTTTTTTTGGTTAATAATTTTTTAATTTCTAGCTTAATTGAACTGGGATCAGTGGACATACTCTATGTTATTTCTGCCCCTGGGAAAAATATTTCCATTGAGACATAATCCACATACCACATGACCTGAATTAGACAAACTGCAAAGCTTGAAGGCACAGACCCCCAAACTGCCCTGACTTCTGATAACCACGGAAAGTTCCAGGAGTTCCTAAAAGCACACTCAGGTTTGTCAATTTGCTAGAAGCATTTACAGAAAGCTGTTATGCTCACACAGCTTATTACAGGGAAAAGGTACATGCTCAAATGAGCCAAAGGAAGAGGTACCTAGAGCAGGGTCCAGGATGGTTCCAAACGCAAAGCTCTCCTTGGCCTTTCCTCATGGGATCAGGGTGTGCACCCTTCATGACATTGGAGAGGCCATACGCACAGAGTCACTCCCCCACGCCTTGGTGTCCACAGACCGTGTCTACAGAGGCATGACTGATTAATTGCTTGATGGCCCATGTGGCAATCTCAGTCTCCAGGTCAGTTCACACGGCTCCACCCTAAATCACATTGCTGGTCTTTTGGCACAACCCGTCGTCACTATGATTGTCAGATGAGGCTGCTCCCACCTTCAGATCTGGTGTGGTCAGCTCCCAACCTAAACAAAGACCCTCCCATGAGGTATAACATAGATTACCTTCCAGGAGACAAGGGCGAAGGCCTGACCTCTCTTGGGCAAGGCCAAATTCTTTGCTACACATCATAAATGGCACCCTTTTAAAGTACTGCATACAGTTCAGTGGTTTTTAGTATATTCACAGTGTTGTGCAACCACGAACACTGTCTAACTCTAGGATATCTTCATCACCAAAAAAGAAACTATACTGTTAGCATCACTCCACACTTCTCCTCTGTGTCTCCCCTGAGATCTTGGCCACCACTGATCTACTTCTATCTCTAAGGATTTGACTATTCCAGATGTTTCATATAAATGGGGTCATAGAATATGTGGCCTTTTATATCTTGCTTCTTTTACTTAGTGAAGCATGTGTGTCAATGCTTCATTCCTTTTTTATGGATGAATATTATTCCATTGTATGGATGTATCACATTTTGTTCATTGGTCGATGAACAAATGGGTTGTTTTTGATTATGATAAATAATGCTGCTATGAACATTCATGTGTATGTTTTTGTGTGGGAACCTGTTTTCAGTTCTTTTGGGAAGATAACCAGCCATAAGGCCAGTTTCTTCCAGTCTTTCTTGGCCCATAAGCCCAAAACAGGACCCCCACAGGGTCGCACTCCCCTGCTGCATGGATAGACTCAACTTGAAGACTTTCTGCTGTTATCAACATCTGGGTCCTGGGATATCTGAGCTCCGAGGACAAATATGGGACTCGCATATTAAAGAAGGGAGGTCCTATTTACCCAAACTGGGATGCTTGAAAGTCATGAAAGGAAAAGAGAATTCTCATGTCATCAAAACTAAAGAATGGAAGGACCATGAGGGCTATCTGCTCCAGCCCAGAATCAGACACTTCAGTTGCCTGTACAATGTCCCCATCACATGCTTTTGGAAGGCCTTCAGGGAAGAAGAATTTTCTGTAGCTTTGACAGCTCCTCTAGATCCAAAATATCACATATATCCTACCTCGGGGAGTTGAAATCTATTTCTTTGTGATGTCTACCTTAATGTCATAAAGCACAATTTTTTTCCCTCGGGGAGTTGAAATCTATTTCTTTGTGATGTCTACTACCTTAATGTCATAAAGCACAATTTTTTTTCCCTTTCAATTCACGTGGACCAGGGCCACACACAACATTCTGCTCCCCGTTAACCAAGCAGGCCCCCCAGGAGTCTGAAGGCCGGACCCCTTTTCCTGAACCACCTTTTCTTCTATGTATCCTGAAAGTCTTCCCTTCAACTAAAGGCAATCAATCAGTTCCTCTTGTTATAAAATCCAACTCCTGAGACCTGAGGAGCACCCTATAATAAACCCCAAGAGGAAAGGAGTGAATGTATCCCTCTCAGAGAGGACAGAGAACCTCAGCGTGGCTTGGAGAGATCTCTCCGCTCACTCAGCATCCAGATGCCACCTACCGGCTTTGGTGGCTCTCCCACAGCCGCTTCAAGCCTTGGTCAGCCAAGCCCTCCAAGATGAGGAGGTGGATCTTCCCATCCAGCAGGTGGAAGCCGGTGAGCACATCCAGGTCCGGCCTTTCCTGGACCTTCACCCGAATCTTAAAGGCGGACAGGATCTGCTGGAGGATCGGGATAGGGTAGGAGTCCAGGTCGAGGGCTTTGGCATTGATCATGGTGATGTCCTGCAGCAGGCTATACAGGAGGGAGATCTTCTTGCTGTCAAATACGAAAACGATGCGGCCTAACTGGGTGCCCATGACGTCTGAATCGGGGGCTTCTGCCATGGCCTGCAGTGGCACCGTGATGTCCACTCTCAGCTTGAGCAGGGAGTTGGCGTCTATGTAGTTGCCCATCGGCATTGGGGTGTGATGGGAATCATTAGGGGCCCTAAATCCCACAACCTTCCTGCTCCTGCCGTCCTCGTCATGGTGTGTGGGCTTGGACTTACAATTGTGGATGGGGATAGCCAAGTTCAAGTACTTGTGGCCGAGGAGGAGGTCAGCAAAACTTACCCGGGCGACTCCATACGGGTCCCACATCTTGTTTTGGGATTCAAAGGGGTTGTTCTTTGTCTCTTCGGGAGAGATGAAGGCCTGAAAGTTGAGGTATGAATCCAGAGGGTCCTCCCCAAACAGGGTGGGCTTCCTGGAATACTCCTCTGACTTTCGGTCTCGATCATGAACTTCTACCACCATTGGGGGGCCCTCCAGGTATTCCCTCAGGTCATTGGAGTTCATTGCCCCAAGGAAGATGACATTGAGGTCCTTGAAGGAGACGTGGTTTCCATGGGGCTGCCCCTCGGTCTGGTGAACGGGAGTCTTATGAAACTGGTACTTGCAGTACACGGGGGTGCAGAGCCTCTGTGAGAAAGCCGGGGGACATCACGTCATCTCTCCTCTAAAGGAAGGCTCCCAGTTGCAGGGGCTCAGATCCCAGTGCCACACTCGCCTCCCATAGCCCCCGAGTCTGGGTCTCCTCATCCACAAAACACCCAGGAGAGAGCCTGCTCTGCAAGTTCATCCCCAGGACTGAGTGACATATGTGAAAGCGCCAAGCTGGTGGCAGGCACAGGAAAGGGCTCAACAGTTGGCTCACTACTTCTTCCTCCCAAATTGTGAATGCTATGAAGACAGGCCATGTACCTTTTCACATCTACATTTCTAGGTCTTAGGTCAAGGTCAGGCAAAAAAAAAAAAAAAAAGGTGGACACAAGTGACCCAGACATACATCTGGGGAGTTGGCACAGGCTCATCTTTACCATATTAAGCATCCACATGGGAAGCTGCGACAAGGGGGAGAAAGATTCACAGAGGTTTGGGGCTTATGAGGGGTTGGAAAACGAAATGGAAAAGAGGGCGGAGCTGTGTTGAGGCAGGGAATAGGGAGCCTTTGCATATGTTCACTGTGGTGCTAGGATCCTATATAATAGAAGCCTAATATGCTAAGTGTCTGGTTGACCAGTCGGCCATTTAACCAATCAAAGGTTAATATGCTAATGATATGCTAAGGCAGATCAACTGTTCGCTATGACATGCACTGACCACCAGGGAGCAGACACTTTAACTCATAGGTTAGCTTGCTGCTGGGGTCCGGCAGGTGGGGACTGAACAAGGAGGGCCAGACATACCTTGGAGCCCTCCCCCATCCCTGCCTGGATAGCCAACCTTCCATGTTCCTCCCAGGCCCTGATTGTGCACTCGTGGGGTCCTACAGCCTTGCCTATGCACTCTCACAATCAAGGACCCCTCAAGGGATGCAGGAGAGCCTATTTTGGCCCGATCCCACAGGCCAGGCCAAGGGACCCCACTGGTGCATGAATTCGTGCACCAGGACTCTAGTTTTCTAATAAAAAACTGTTACAAAAGTCATGATCTGAATTCATATTTAAAGTATCCTATTTATTTTACACTGATGCTGAAATTTATTTTAAAACAATGCTGGGGTTGGTAGTGCTCCCAGGTACCTAGAAGAAGGACTTAAGAAACCTTTCTGCAGAAACCCACTTTCAACCTCAAAGAATTCCCACAGAGAAAGGTCCACTGAACCTGAGATCATAGCAAAAAATCACAAAACACTTAAGGGAAAAATGGTCCTATGAGCCAAACCAGGTGCACGAAGGCAAAAGGTATAATAATAATCAGATACATAAAACACACATTACATTAAAAAAATTTTAAAAATCATCATGGTCAAATCTATCAGAGTTCTATTTACTAGCCATGAATAATTTTAAAATGAAACAATTTAAACATCACCTACAATAGCATATGTCTTTAAAAAATGCTTAAGAAGAAATAAAATGGAAGATGTATAAAACTTATGCACTGAAAACTATAAAACATTGCAGACAGAAATTAAAGAAAGTCTACATAATGAAATATACCATTTTCATGGTCAGGAAAATGGAGTTAATTCTAGATGAATCACAGACCTAAACATAAAAGCTAAAATTATATATCTTTTAGAAGAAAACTTAAGAGAGTACCTTCATGAACTTAAGGTGGGAAAAGGTTTATTTCAGAGGACACAAAAAACACTTGTTATAACAGGAAAAGTTGATAAAATGGACTTCATCAAAGACACTATTAAGAAAATTAAAGTCAGGCCTCAGACTGACAGAAAATGTCATACACACACACACACACACACACACACACACACACACACATACATGCACCTGGCAAAGGACTTGTATACAGACAATAAAAAAGGACATCTAGAAAATAATAAAAACAAAAAATTACTGTGCAGAAGCTTATAAAACTGAAACTGATAGACACAAAAAAACAGTATGATGGTTACTAGAGGGAAGGGTGGTGGGGAGGTAGTAAAGGGTAAAGGGCGTCAAC
This sequence comes from Myotis brandtii, assembly GCF_000412655.1. Taxonomy (NCBI): domain Eukaryota; kingdom Metazoa; phylum Chordata; class Mammalia; order Chiroptera; family Vespertilionidae; genus Myotis; species Myotis brandtii. Next base: position 30,553 of record NW_005370880.1, on the reverse strand, counting down.
TATATGTTGGCAAAAGATGACTTGAATTTGGGTGGTGGGCATACATGCAATGTACAGATCTTGTATCATAGAGATGTACACCTGAAACCTATGTAACCTTATTAACTAATGTCACCCTAATAAATTTAAATAAAAAAGGTGGGCAAGGGGGAAGAAGGGGGACACCTGCAATAATGTCAATATTAAAATTTTTTGCCCTGGCTGGTTTGGCTCAGTGGATAGAGTGTCGGCCTGTGAACTGAAGAGTCCGAGGTTCAATTCTGGTCAAGGGCACATGCCTGGGTTGTGGGCTCGATCTCCAGTGTGGGGTGTGCAGGAGGCAGCCAATCAATGATTCTCTCTCATCATTAATGTTTCTCTCTCTCTCTCTCTCTCTCTCTGTCTCTCTCTCTCTCTCTCTCTCTCTGTCTCTCTCTCTCTCCTTCTCCTTCTCCTTTCTTCTATGAAATCAATAAAAATAACTTAAAAAATTTTAACAATGAAAAATTAAAAATAGTAAAAGGAACTTTTAAGTCTGTTTAAGTGGAGTAGAAGCACACCCCACCTTGCATTCTCCCAGTGAATGCACCTAAAAACCCTAGACAGAATACATGAAGCAGCTTATTAGAGGACTCTGAAAAGTAAAAGGAAATGGGCAGACTGGTGAAGGAGACTGAACTCATTGAGTTTCCTGGGTTTTATTTTCCTCCAGTATGTTCCTGACTGGGCTCAGAGAAGCCTGAATTCCATAATTGTGTACCAGGCATGGACAGGGAGCTCTAAGAGAAGCCCCCTATTTCTGGTCTAAGAAATGGGTGCGAGGATCCCTATGGGACAGAGTCGGGGGAAATCCCCTGGTGATTTTCTTTCCTGGAGTCTTTTGATCACTTTGTAAACTATATAAATGTTTAATCACCCTTTCGTACATCTAAAACTAATATAATATTGTATGTCAAAACTGTAATTGAAAAAATACATTTAAAAAGTAAAAAACTGGAGAATTAGTGAACTAAAATATATAGCTGAATGGATTACCCATGTTTACACAAAAAGACAAAGATATCCTATATAATAAAAGGCTAATATGCAAATCAACCAAATGGTGGAATGACCTGTCTCTATGACATGCACTGACCATCATAGGGCAAACGCTCAATGCAGGAGCTGCCCCCTGGTGGTCAGTGTGCTCCCTTAGGGGAGCGCTGCTCAGCCAGAAGCCGGGCTCAAGGCTGGCGAGTGCAGCAGCAATGGCAGTCGGACATCCCCAAGTCTCCTAGACTATGAGAGGGCATAGGCTGGGCTGAGGCCCCCCTACCCCCCCCCCCCCACCCGTGCATGAATTTTGTGCACCAGGCCTCTACCAACAAATATAAAGGAATGAATAAGAGGAAATGGAGGAGAATGGGATTAGACCTAACATATAGCTAACTGGTGTTTCAGAACACCATGGCAAATACAACAGCAGGAAGGTGAAAACAGAGAAGATAAGGATGGAGAATTTAAGAACACATCAAAGATATGAATCCTTAGGCTGAAGAAGCACAAGTGTATCTCCCATCATTTAACCTTTTCTCAAGAAGATACAAGAGGATGAGCTCCAGCATAACCAGGGAGCAAACAAAGCAAGAGGAAGACAGAGAATCCAGGGACAGGGCGCCCACCAAGAGAGGGGAAAGGGAACTTCCAAGACAAACAACAGTGCTAACCCTGGCTGGTTCAAAATAAGCTGCTGTAACAAGGAAGTGTAGGACTCCTTCCAAAGGCAGGATCACTGCTCCCATTTGAAGAACACCATGGGAGACCTCAAGACTTGGTAGCTCCTAACCCCAGAAACCCAATCTCTTTCATGTCTCACTGTGAGATCCTAAATGGTGAAATGGGGATGATTACCCATCTCCTGGAGGGCCATGATGGGGATAAACGGTGACAGGTCATGGGGCAGTGGCTGGGGAAGGAGCTCTTCAATCAGTTCATCTGGCTCATTCTTACCTTTAGTTCATTGATGGGCACAGGTTGCGATGGAAGGCAGGAAATACCTTTGATCTTTATGATCATGGGGTTTAAGTCCTGCTTTTGCTCCTCTGTCATGATGGGAACTTCTGTTTTTAAAGTCAAAAAACAATCTAAAACGTTGGCAGACATTTTACTGCCATGACTCACGACATGGGGGGAGACACAAACAGCATTAGACTGTTACTCATGACATTCCAAAGACAAGCACAGAAGGATGAGGCAAGCTAAGAAGAGTCAACAATGAAAAAAAAGAAATCTTAAAAAAATAAAAGAATTGGGAAACATGCAGACAGCATGTCACACACCAGTTCCTCAAACTGAGTTTCCATAAGTTCTCTCAGAGAATCCAATTTTCTAAATTTAATCTTGATGGTCATCTAGTAATACAAGCAGGTCCTGAATCCCCTCTAGGCTACAATAAGGAATACAGATAGATACTAGGTGCCACCCGTGACAGTCTGATGTAGTTGGCCTTCACATTGGGATTTTAAAAAGCCCCCCAGGGCATTCAGAACCACCATCCTAGACTTGTGCTGTCTAGTATAGCAGTTTTTGGCTGTATATGGCTCCTTAAATTTAAATTAACTAAATTTTTTTTTACTTTAATTTAAAAGGCAGTTCCTTCTTCATGAGTCTCATTTCAAATGCGTAGGAGCCATGTGTGGCTACGAGTCACAGGATTGGACAATGCAGATATCAGACACCCGTCACTGTAGAAAGCTCTGTTGGAAAGTTTCCACGCTAATGTCTATTTTGGGATCCATTGGTGTCACTTTAACTGCCGTGGTCCAATGAGAAAGCATAGATGTTGATGCACAACATAACGGAGAGATTTGAGCCAAGTCAAGCGCGGCACAGCTCCCACTGTGTTGGTTTTGCAATAGTACAGCTAGAAAAAAGGGCAGGTGCACTGAGCCATGCATGGCACTCAGAGAGCTGTGAGAGTGCTTTTCTCATAAAAGGTGTCCTTTCACTTCACCAGGTGGGGAGATACTGGTGTAGGGAAAAAGTGGCTCAAGCTGCACCTTTGCAAGCAGAGAGGCCAGGTTTAAATCCCACATCTGACTCTTGGTAGTCACATGACCCACAACAAGTCAGAGGCTCTTGGAAGCTGTTTACTCCTGTGCCAAATGGGTACAGATACCACCTTTCTTAGTGCTCTGCAGGTGAAGGTGCCAGGAACACTGCCCAGCACATAGTACCTGGTTAAAAAAAATCAGTCCTGATCCTTTCAAATGCTTGTAGTTATATTTCTAGGGCACATAAACCCCCAGTCACACATGCTCAGAAAGCGTAGGCACTTCCAAAACAGGCCGCGGCCCATGTGGCAGCTGTCTGCCCAGGCAGTGAGCGTCTCCTGGGGGCGACCCTCCCCATTCCCACGTGATTCTCATCAATAAAGCCAACTCGTTCAGGCCACGACTAATTATGATTTGTGTTCTTGCAGTTTGGAAACCCTTTCCAGGAAAAGATTACCCCAGTTTAGGAAAAAATCTCCAAAACATACATGGAGTGAAATCATCACTCAGACATTTAGGGAGGTGTCAGCCATAATTGCAGGGTAGGGATCCCCAACCTCAGTACTACGGACATTGAGGACAGATCATTCTTTCTAGTGAGGACAGTTAACCGGATCCCACTAGATGCCAAAAGCATCTGGCTCCCGTTTGTGACCATCAAAAATGCCCCCACACAATGCCAAACCTCCCCTGCTGTGTGGTTGCTCTCAGCTCGCCTTGACAGATGGGAACTGAGGCCCAGAGATGTTGTCATTGTCCAAGGTCTCTTGGCTAATAAGTGTTGGAACCAGTGTATAAACCAGTCCTGCTTGGCTAAGATTGGCCCCTCCAAGATGCAATGAAAATAAGAGTTTATTTCAAACTCAGAGTCTTTCTAGAATCTTTCTGGGTTGCTAGCTAGCCAACATTTACCACTAAAGTCTGCAAACTCTTGGGCTATTCTGAAACTGAAGATGATTACTACAAATAGTCATGCTGGTTTTGGAGTAGATCTTACGCTACTATAGCAAACACAAACACACAATCGGCCTGCCGAGCCAGGACCATTCTCAGTTTATCACCATCAACCATGACATCAGTGGGAGGGAGGAAGTTATCTCTCTGTTTCCTTTGCTGGAGCCCCACCCAGTGTCCTTTCACTTCACCAGAAGCATCTGCCACCTCCACACCAGCAGCGTCTCTGTGTCCCGCTGTGAGCATGGACTTTTAGCCACATTGGACAAACACCAGGAACTGTCGGGG
>NW_005370880.1:14342-26266 GCF_000412655.1 Myotis brandtii | reverse complement strand
GCGGCATTATTGCCAGCTGGACGGAGAAGGCGCCCTCTTTCCAATGGTCTGCCAGCTTGGCGTCAGTATCCTCTTCTGATCGATATTTCCTCGATCTTTGCGGTCTTCTCCTTACCTTTTCTGACTCTTTCCATTTAACTGTGAAATCACAGGAGGGAATAAGCATTAAGAGGAACTCACATTTAAGCTGCTACATGCAAATACCATCAATTCTTTCAGAGGTTCGGGAAAGTTCTGGAAGCTTCTGGAAGGCAGAGATTGTTCTTTGTGCTGCCGCTCCTTCCAAACAACCAGGTGAGGCGTCTAAATGTGGGTAAGCTGACCACTTGCCAGTCACATGCAGGGAGAATTGAGGGGGGTCCTGGCTCTCCACCTGCTACTGCCTGAGGACATGGGCAGGAGGGACTAAAGTTACCATGAGCTATTGGTTCCATTGTGTAGAGGCCAATGGAACTGACGAGAAAGCCCAGAGCTAGATCCACACACATAGGGGACTTAATAGATGCCAGAGGTGGCATTTCCAATCAGTGGGGAGGAATGGACTAGTCAATTAATTATATTGACGATCTACTTGCAGGCAAAGGAAACTATCCGACACCTCATGCCATATGCAGAATGAACTGCAGGCTAAAGGTGGGAAACAAAATCTTCAAAATCATGAGAAGATACATGGGAGACTATACTGACATCCTGAGGAGGAAAGATTTCTTAAACATTACTCAGTCTGTGATATTTCTCATGTATGTCACGGACAATGCATAATTATCCAGAAGATGTAAAATATAAAGCTTGTTAATCCCTTAGAAAAATTTGAAACACAACAGAAAAATAAGCAGAGATAGCTGGCTGGTGTGGCTCAATAGTTGAGCATTGAACCAGGAGGTCATGGTTCGATTCCCTGTCAGCGCACATGCCCAGGTTGTGGGCTCGATCCCCAGTAGGGGGCGTGCAGGAGGCAGCTGATCAATGATTCTTTCATCATTGATATTTCTATTGCTCTCTCCCTCTCCCTTTCTCTCTCTGAAATCAATAAAAACATATTTTAAAAAAATAAGCAAAGATATAAGGATAGCCAGATCATATAAGAGTGTGATCAAATAAGCATATGAGATGCTCTCAAACCCACTAGCAATCAGTGACTAAGCCCCCAACTGTGTCAAGCATGGGTGATGACGTGGAGAAAGAGGAATTCTCAGGACTTCTGTCAGGAGGGCAAATAGGTACAACCCAGTGGGTGAACTGGCAGCATCCTGAGGAGTAATGGAGTTTCATGCCGGGGGTGTTTCCCTGCATCTAGAAGGGTTCAGGAATCTGGAGAAGGGGCTGCGAGTAAATTAATAAAGAGACTAGACATGAAATATAAATTTGGAAGGCATTTTGGGGAGCCAGAGGAAACCCTAGCCTCAGTAACCAAGTTCTCTGGACCCCTAGCTTTTTATTAACACAAATTGCCCTAAAGCAAAGCAGATATACATATCAAAGGTAAGGTTTGGTATACAGTAGGCATTGTCAGTTGGGGGAACTGCCTTGGGCTGTTCTAGTAGCAGGCAATATATGCAGATTTTCAGGTTTGGGGAAATGCTTTCAGCTATTCCAGCAGGCAATAATATGCATCTCCAACCATGCTGAAGCCTCAAGGTCCACCAACCTTTTGATGAACTTCTTGCATTTATGACTTGCTGGAATTAGCTTCCAGCAGTTTCATACGCCTGGCAACCATGCTGGGCAATTCCCTACACCAGCGATTTTCAACCTTTTTTATCTCATGGCACACATAAACTAATAACTAAAATTCTGCAGCACACCAAAAAAAAATTCTATATTTTGCTGATCTGACCAAAAAATAGGTCTAATTTTGATTCATTCACACTGAATGGCTATTGTTGTGTTGGCTGTTGTCATCTTTTCATTTGACAATCTAAGGCAATGGTTCTCAACCTTCCTAATGCCGAGACCCTTTAATACAGTTCCTCATGTTGTGGTGACCCCCAACCATAAAATTATTTTCGTTGCTACTTCATAACTGTAATTTTGCTACTGTTATGAATCGTAATGTAAATATCTGATATGCAGGATGTATTTTCATTGTTACAAATTGAACATAATTAAAGCATAGTGATTAATCACAAAAACAATATAATTATATATGTGTTTTCCGATGGTCTTAGGCGACCCCTGTGAAAGGGTCATTCGACCCCCAAAGGGGTTGCGACCCACAGGTTGAGAACCACTGATCTAAGGGCAAAGAGGTCAGTGGCCCTGATTAAATAGTCAGGTACTGCATGTTTTAAAAGTTCTTGTGGCACATGGGTTGAAAATCGCTGATTTAGACTTGCCTGCACGTGCACTAAGACACCTCAAGGATGCTCACTTGGCAGTGCTGGTGGCAGCGGGAAATTGGAGACAAGTCAGATGCCCCTCGGGGGGTACTACATGGATGAAGGATGGTACATCCATCTATCGGGATACTTTATAGAAGCTGAAATGAAGGTGCTGGACTTATGTATATTGACACACATTAATCTCAGAAAAAAAGTTTAGTGCGAAAAGCAAGTTGCAAGAAGATATGTATGGTATAAAGTCATTTCTGTAACTCATAAAAACAAAAATCAATACAATGATGTATGAATGGGTGAGAAAGAATGGGTGGCAGGAAGGACCAACACCAACTTCTATCCAGGATAAGGTATACTTCTTCTTCTTTTTTTTTTTGGTTAATCACCACCTGAGGATATTTTTTTTTCAATTGTTTTTTTTTAGAGAGAGTGGGAGAGGAGAGAGAAAGAGAGAGATAAACATCAATGTAAGAGAGACACATCAGATAGTTGCCTCCCCTCCTTCCCCCCCTCCACTAGGGCCAGGTATCGAACCTGCAGCCCAGGTATGTTCCTCTGACCTGAATCAAACCCCAACATTCTAAGCACCGAGCCATGCTGGCCAGGGCAAGGTGACAGTATACTTTTGCTTGTTTATTTATTTCTTTTGTAAATTCTGACCGGAGGATATTTTTTCCCCCCATTGCTTTTCAGTGAGATTGGAAGGGAGGGGAGAGAGAGAGAGAGAGAAACATCAATTGAGGGACACGTCCACTGGTTGCCTCCTGCACAAGCCCTGACTGGGGGCAGGAGGCAACCTGTCACCCTGCGTGGCTGATGCTCAAACCACTGGGAAACACCAGCCAGAGCCAGTGTACTTCTTAAAAGTACAGGATGCAAAGGTGACTTCAACTATATCTGTAATCCGTTATTTCTTAAAAAAAGAAGAAAGAACAAGAAAGAGAAGAAGGAAATATAGCAAAATAGTAACACCTAAATCAGTGATGGCGAACCTATGACACGCGTGTCAGAGGTGACACGCGAACTCATTTTTTTGGTTGATTTTTCTTTGTTAAATGGCATTTAAATATATAAAATAAATATCAAAAATATAAGTCTTTGTTTTACTATGGTTGCAAATATAAAAAAATTTCTATATGTGACACGGCACCAGAGTTAAGTTAGGTTTTTTCAAAATGCTGACACGCCGAGCTCAAAAGGTTCGCCATCACTGACCTAAATTGTGGGTACATTGTCATATTTTTCTGTGTACTTTTCTATCTTTATTTAAAAATAAAAAGAATGGTTGGAAGATCTCATTAAAATGCTTAAAGAACAGAAGAAGGAGTGGGACTGTTTAATCTGAAAAAGGGAGAACTCAGAACAAGCTGAGAGATGTTCAGATATGAAAGTGTGGACTAGTCTTTCAGGGCCTTAAACACAGGAAAGAATCTTATCAATTGTGTTTCCAGCACCTCGTACAGAGCCTGACTTAAGCAGTCACTCCTCTTTGCAGCGTCAGGTCAGCGTAGCACCAGAACCAGGGAAAGCAGATGGACTGATTGGGAGCTAAGGAAGTGACTTGGAGCAATTACAGCTGAATGAATGGGAAATGGCCCTCACAGCAGGCTGCCAGGGCACTGGCTCTAGAATTTTCTACCTCCATCTGGAAACCCTGCTGCTTGTGAAAAACTGGTGAGCAGATCTAGGACAAAAATGAGGAGGTAGAGCCCAGCCGGAGTGGCTCAGTGGTTGAGTGTCGACCTATGAACCAGGAAGTCACAGTTCGATTCCCGATCAGGGCACATGCCTGGGTTGCTGGCTCCATCCACAGTGTGGGATGTGCAAAAGGCAGCCGATCAATGATTCTCTCTCATCATTGATGTTTGCCTCTCTCTCCCTCTCTGAAATCAATAAAAAAATATTTTTTAAAAATATTTTTTAAAAATGAGGAGGTAGATTTACTGGCTTTGCTGCTTGGCAGCCTGTCACTAGGGTTGCATGCTTCTGCATGAGCAGTTCCTACAACCTGGGCTCTCTTTCTCTGAAATCAATAAAAAATATTTTTTAAAAATATTTTTAAAAAATGAGGAGGTAGATTTACTGGCTTCTTTGCTGCTTGGCAGCTTGTCACTAGGGTTGCATGCTTCTGCATGAGAAGTTCCTACAACCTGGGATGTTCTTTCCCTCATTCCACAATAAGCAAACAGCTTCCTATCTTCCAAGTAGAGTCTTTCCTCCACTCTTTTATGCTTCCCCAACATACTACATACCTACCCCTAACATAGCATCTATCACATAAAATTGTAATTATTCGCTTGAACGTCTCCAGTAGACATTAGCGATTTTCATGTTTCCCATATTCACAACACCATGGATCAGGAACACAAAAATACTGGAAGAGTGGGAAGGGGTGGATAGATGGGGTAATGCAAGTAAAGTAAATGGAATGGAATGGAATTAAATGGATGGATGGGTGGGTGGATGGATGGATGGGTGGGTGGATGGATGGATGGATGGATGGGTGGGTGGCAGGAATGGATGGATGAGGTGAGATAGAATGGATAAGTTGAAAGTATGTTAGTATCCTTTAATTTGGAGTAACATTTGGTCAGATATCAAAGAATCTTATAGAAGTATTTTATAATTCTTCTAAGTCTAGTTATATTATAAAATTCCAAAACCCAATTCTACTTTGAAAGTTTTGCTTTTATATTATGTTTGTTAAGCTGCTAAGTAATGGTCTCTCAATTAATTCCTTCATCTCCATCACTGTTGCTCCTCCCAAAGAAATAGTTGGTATTCCTGAAATGCTCCATTTGAAAAATTCACAAAGAGAAGAATAAATAAAAAGGTGAAAAAACCAGGGACCAGAGAGATCTAAGAATCTATTTATTGGACTAAATGTAGACAAATTAAAAATATAGCATTGCATGTCTCTAACCCAGGGGTCCTCAAACTACGGCCTGCAGGCCACATGCAAATACAAATATTGTATTTGTTCCCATCATCACTGTTGCTCCTCCCAAAGAAATAGTTGGTATTCCTGAAATGCTCCATTTGAAAAATTCACAAAGAGAAGAATAAATAAAAAGGTGAGAAAACCAGGGACCAGAGAGATCTAAGAATCTATTTATTGGACTAAATGTAGACAAATTAAAAATATAGCATTGCATGTCTCTAACCCAGTGTTTCTCAAATGTCAATATGCACATGAATTACCTGGTAATTTTGTTAAATAAAATACAGATTATGGTTTAGTAAGCCTGGGGTGGGCCTGAGAGTCCACATTTCACAGGCTCTCCAGAAACGCTGGTGCTATTGGGCTGTGGACCACACTTGTACTATCAACTTCTAACCAACTAGAAAATACAGGGTGGGAAAAAGTAGGTTTACAGTTGTTCATATGGAAAATAATTCAATAATTACTAAATACAAGAATAAACTGTGTTTCCATAACAACTGTAATTCAATAATTACTAAATACAAGAATAAACTGTGTTTCCATATTCACAACTGTAATGTTGCCTCCTTTTGCCCACCCTGTATGATGGAAAATAATATATATTTTTAATAAAAGTAACTGGAATTCTAAAATATCCAGGAATTCATTTATAGGAGTTATCCACAGTGTTTATAGGGAGAAAAAAAAATAAACTCTATTAAGAAAGTCATAAAGGAGGACCTGAATTAGGGGAAATGATACAGCATGATCAGGGATGGGAGGACTTCTCAATGTAAAAATATCAATTCCTCCCAAATTAATATATAATTTAATGCAGAACACATTTTTTAAATTAAGATTTCTAAATGACATTTTGACTTGGTTGTACCCATCCCATTCCACCAGGCCAGCAGCTGGGCTCCATTCTACCCATGGTCCCCACAGCATCCATGGAAACTCCTTCTCCAGGCCCTTCCTAGGCTCCAAGAGGCCCCAAGAGCCATTGCACCCTCAGCCATCAAGGGCTGTGAACACAGTGATCTGAGGTGTTGGTTGGGATCACACTCCCAAGATTCCCAAGAATTCTGGTTTTAGAACTTGGTGCCAATTACTTTAACCACTCAGTCACCTTGTGTAGCAAATGGAGATAGTAATACCACCTCACAATGATCACTATGAATATTACAGGAGATAAAGTAACGCATGCCAAAGCGCAGTGTCAGATGTAAAACGTGCTCATAAACACAAGCTCTCCTTTCATTTCACCTGGATTGCACAAGCCCCCTAGTAACTGAATTTACTAAAAATCTACATGGCTCAGCCTTAGCTGATTTGGCTCAATGGATAGAGCATCGATTGGCCTGCGGACTGAAGGGTCTCGGGTTTGATTCTGGTCAAGGGCACATGCCCAGGTTGCAGGCTTGATTCTCAGTGTGGGGCATGCATGGGGCAGCCAATCAATGATTCTCTCTCATCATTGATGTTTCTCTCTCTCTCTCTCTCTCTCTCTCTCTCTCTCTCTCCCTTCCTCTCTGAAATCAGTAAAAATATATTTTAAAAAATCTACATGGCTCATGGTGGGAGTCTGTAGGACTAGTACAAGACAGGGCTCCACTGCCACTCCCCCAAACACCATGGGTCCTTCCTTATCCAACTGTGGCAAGATCTTCTCATCTGAATAGCTTTTTCTTCCCCTCGATATTCTTGGGAAAAGCTTCAGGCACTGCTGGGTGAGACCTGGTAATATTTATTAGCAAATGTCTCCCAACATCTTGTTCCAAACTAGTTCACCAAGAAATGAGGGTCCTTCCACATTTTGTGATGCCAGCCTCAGACAGAAGGTCTGTATGTGGTGAGCACAAGTAAAAGGGTTTGTCAATAATAAATGAGTAAATGATTGAATTATGCAAACTAATTATAATTATTTGGACAAATGAAGGCAAGAGGAGGCCTCCATTTGTTTATATAATACCCCACAAAGAGAAGAAAAAAAGAAGAAATGCCTATTATCTATTCAACTGTCTACTTCGCACTGTTTACATTAGAAAATACTCAAAACACTTCTGGCTTCCTAAGTTCTCACCTATAGGGAATGAGTAAGCAAATTGTAGCATTACCAGCAGATGAGATATTATTTAGCCCCCACAAATAAAGTTTATGGAAGGTTCTGAAGGACATTGGAAAGTGCATGTAATGACACATTAATCTCAGAACACACAATATGTGTCCAATAACTTTATCTATGTCAAAAAAAAATCTTAGAGAAAGGCTCTGATAAACCAAAATATGACCATGCTTGTTCCTAGTGATGGAATTAGAGGTCATTTTCCCTGTTTGTTTGGTACTTTTTAACTGCACTGAATTTTCTAAAAAACACACATATAACTTCTACAGTTAGAAAGTGTTTTTCATAAGCCACAACATAGACAAAAAATAAAGAAAGAAAAAAAAATCCGCAACAAAAAGTGAGGTGTGCAGGGAGCAGTTTGCTTTGGCACCAGCAGAGCGGCCAGTAGGTAGAAGGCAAAGATACTGGGGCACACACACACTACAGCAGCATCACCCGCCCGTCGCTCTCCCTGCCACAGTCTTCACTCAGCTCGTCCACAACAGTCATCTCTACTCACCATGTAAAGACTTTAAGGGTTTTCCTACTCTGACTGCCTTTACCGGATCATACGCCTGGCTCCACTCATGTTTGGCCGGACTGCTTTGTTCGGATGGTCTCTTCTCATTTGAAAACAAATGTTTCACTTCGTCTGGAATGCAGGATGAAAAAAGAATCATTGATCCAATCAACCAGAAGTACTTCCTGGATGCCTACTATGTGACAATGACTCTGTGGGTGTTGGAGATGGAGCAACGGGGAAGAGAGGTCAGGCTCCGGGCCTCCTGGAGTTGTTGTTTAGGGGGCTGCTTCAAAATACCAGGAGACTCAAACCTCAACAGGCAATGGCTTCTTCCAGACAAGACCTCTAAGTGCTGGACATATATTATTCCATGTAACCATCACAGTTCACTTGAAGGAAAGCATTCCCACTCCCCCATTTCACAGATGACACTCAGGTAACTGTCCTGGGGCCGAGAACTGGCCTGAGCAAAGTCAGGACTACACCCCGAGCATTTGTCCCCAGCGTGGAGACGACCCTTCATGCATGTCGGTCACTTCTGTCAAAGTGGGGCTTGGCTTACACATGGCAGCAACCAGCATGTGTGGAATGATGAGTGCGCAGAGGAAGGGAATGAATGAGTGGAGATGATGGAAGCTCTAAGAAAGATGTGGGGACAAAGAAGTGAAATCAGGTCGTGCTGAAGGATGGATAAAAACTTTGGAGAAAGAAATGGGGCTAAGGGCCCCCTCCCTATACCAGATGCCTGAAGGCTGGCCCTGCCATGAGGAAAAGCCTCGTGTCTTCAGGGCCCAGGGGATGGACCAGGTATGGTGTGGGAGAGGCAATGAGAAAGGAGCCTTGGGGAACAAATGATAAGGTGCCTTCAAGGCTGGACTCAGAAATCAGACTTGTTCTCCCCTAAGTCACTGGCAAACCATAAAAAATTGCAGAGTAATGAAGTGCCAGGGTAAAGGGTGATGTAGAAAGGTCATGGAACAATGACAGAAGAGAGAAAGCAGGAATAGAGCTGGGTGTGCAGAGAAGAGCCAGCCGAGGGAGAGAAGCTCAGAGAATAACACACAGGCAGGGACACCAACGAAGTGTCGGTGGGTGGGTGGCCAAGAGCTGAGGACATAGCAGGAGTCAACTGTGACTTGGGGAGCTTCAAGAATGAGGTAATTTTTATCCAATACCAAGATACCAAGAGATGGAGCAGATTTTATAGAAGAGAAATGCTAACTCTTGGCTGGCATGCTCCAATTCAACACCAGCAGACTGAAGCTAACAAATTCTGGCACGTGACCTACAGTGTATTCAAATAAATTTCATATCTCCTGGATAACAAACCTCATATGGTAGTTCTGCACTACCATACGTACTTTCCAGAAGAAAGTTTTTAAGTGATAAAAGGCAGGACTTAAGACAGCATGTGTAGTAGAGTCATTTTTGTTAACGTGTTGTACCCACATAGACAGTGACGGGGAAATGTTAGCAATGGCTCTCTGTGGTCAGGCATCAGATGATCTTCAATTTCTTCTTCTTTGAGCTAGTCTATTTCTAAATTTTTTTCAAAGCAAACATACACTGATTTTTGTAATAGAAAAAAATCGCTAAACAGATGCAGATGATGCTAAACTTGGACAAGGTTTGAAGAAAGGCAGGTGCTCTTATTTCAAGAAGGCGAAGCAAAGGGCCTGTGGCCCCTCCCAGCAGGGCCTACAACACCCTTCCTCCTTGGTTTTCTGGCCAGCTGACTCCATTTACCCTTCCAACCTTGGCTCCCATGGCCCCTTCTGCAGGAAGCCATCTTCATACACACGTCCCAGCACCTCTGCTTCAACGTGAGGCCCCTGCAGGACAGATGTTTACCAGAAATTCTGCTCAGCAGCTCTGGGACAGGCCTGGAACCTGCCTTCAGGCAGCACTCCCAGTGCATCTAATGCAAGTGGTTTAGAGCCCACACTTTGAGGTCCTGGGTCTTTCTTTGGTACAAGTGAGAAAGTCCGCTTGAATCCGATGTTCTCACACAGGAACCCTACAATTAGTAATTTACATACGAACCAGTGGTTATCAGCAAGGGGTAGTTTTGTCCCCCACTCCCATCAGCGGACAACGTCCAAAGAAATTCTTGATTTGTCACAACTGGGGGGCTACTTCTGGCAGCCAGAGATGCTGCCAGACATGCTCCAATGCACAGGACAGTCCCATAACAAGGAAGGATCAGACCCAAATGCCAGTGGTGCCGGGGGTAAAAAAAAACCCTGGATGCAAATGAAATATTAAAAGCTGGAAACCCTGTCGTAGCTGGTTTGGCTCCATGGGTAGAGTGTCAGCCTGTGGACTGAAGGGTCCCAGGTTTGATTTGGGTCAAGGGCACATGCCTGGGTTGTGGGTTCAGTCCCCAGTAGGGGGCATGCAGGAGGCAGCCGATCAATGATTCTCTCTCATCATTGATGTTTCTATCTCTTTCTTCCTCTCCTTTCCTCTCTGAAATCAATCTATCATAATAAAAGGGTAATATGCTAATTAGACTGGATGTCCTTCTGGAAGACCTTCCAGACAAAGCCCAGGCTGCAAGGGAAGCCAGGGTCCTGGGTGCCAGAGGGAAGCTGGTGCCAGCAGCTGACGGAAGGAAGGCCTACTCTTGCATGAATTTCATGCATTGGGCCTCTAGTATATCCTATATAATAAAAGGCTAATATACAAATTGTCCCCTAGACTGGGAGTTTGACTGGGAGTTCAACCTGGAGTTTGACCAGAGGTGGGGACGGCCGGCCAACTGCCCATGGCTCTTTCCCCCTGCCAGCCAGGCACCAGCGGCCTGGGCCAGCTGAAGCTAACAAATTCTGGCACGTGACCTACAGTGTATTCAAATAAATTTCATATCTCCTGGATAACAAACCTCATATGGTAGTTCTGCACTACCATACGTACTTTCCAGAAGAAAGTTTTTAAGTGATAAAAGGCAGGACTTAAGACAGCATGTGTAGTAGAGTCATTTTTGTTAACGTGTTGTACCCACATAGACAGTGACGGGGAAATGTTAGCAATGGCTCTCTGTGGTCAGGCATCAGATGATCTTCAATTTCTTCTTCTTTGAGCTAGTCTATTTCTAAATTTTTTTCAAAGCAAACATACACTGATTTTTGTAATAGAAAAAAATCGCTAAACAGATGCAGATGATGCTAAACTTGGACAA
Organism: Myotis brandtii; assembly: GCF_000412655.1. Classification (NCBI taxonomy): domain Eukaryota; kingdom Metazoa; phylum Chordata; class Mammalia; order Chiroptera; family Vespertilionidae; genus Myotis; species Myotis brandtii. The sequence continues at coordinate 15,196 of NW_005370880.1, read as the reverse complement.
GGTTTGAAGAAAGGCAGGTGCTCTTATTTCAAGAAGGCGAAGCAAAGGGCCTGTGGCCCCTCCCAGCAGGGCCTACAACACCCTTCCTCCTTGGTTTTCTGGCCAGCTGACTCCATTTACCCTTCCAACCTTGGCTCCCATGGCCCCTTCTGCAGGAAGCCATCTTCATACACACGTCCCAGCACCTCTGCTTCAACGTGAGGCCCCTGCAGGACAGATGTTTACCAGAAATTCTGCTCAGCAGCTCTGGGACAGGCCTGGAACCTGCCTTCAGGCAGCACTCCCAGTGCATCTAATGCAAGTGGTTTAGAGCCCACACTTTGAGGTCCTGGGTCTTTCTTTGGTACAAGTGAGAAAGTCCGCTTGAATCCGATGTTCTCACACAGGAACCCTACAATTAGTAGTTTACATACGTACGAACCAGTGGTTATCAGCAAGGGGTAGTTTTGTCCCCCACTCCCATCAGCGGACAACGTCCAAAGAAATTCTTGATTTGTCACAACTAGGAGGCTACTTTTGGCAGCCAGAGATGCTGCCAGACATGCTCCAATGCACAGGACAGTCCCATAACAAGGAAGGATCAGACCCAAATGCCAGTGGTGCTGGGGGTAAAAAAAACCCTGGATGCAAATGAAATATTAAAAGCTGGAAACCCTGTCGTAGCTGGTTTGGCTCAGTGGGTAGAGTGTCAGCCTGTGGACTGAAGGGTCCCAGGTTTGATTTGGGTCAAGGTCACATGCCTGGGTTGTGGGTTCAGTCCCCAGTAGGGGGCATGCAGGAGGCAGCCGATCAATGATTCTCTCTCATCATTGATGTTTCTATCTCTTTCTTCCTCTCCTTTCCTCTCTGAAATC
>NW_005370880.1:0-14276 GCF_000412655.1 Myotis brandtii | reverse complement strand
CCCTGGGGAGTGGGCCTAAGCCAGCAGGTGGACATCCCCCAAGGGGTCCCAGACTGCGAGAGGGCACAGATCAGGCTGAGGGACCCCCCTGAGTGCACAAATTTTTGTGCACCGGGCTTCTAGTCCTATATAATAAAAGGCTAATATGCAAATTGTCCCCTCAACTGGGAGTTTGACTGGGAGTTCAACCTGGAGTTTGACCAGGGGTGGGGATGGCCGGCCAACTGCCCATGGCCCCTTCCCCCTGCCAGCCAGGCCCCAGCGGCCTGGGCCGGCTGGACTCCACTTGTGCACGAATTCGTGCACCAGGCCTCTAGAATGTGTGTGTGTGTGTGTGTGTGTGTGTGTGTGTGTGTGTATATATATATATATCTGTACGCCCTAAGCGCCTATCGTCAGAAAGGCTCCTTGAGAAGAATCGGGCTTTAAACCCAGAGAAAGGGCAGATTTTCAAGTTACAAGTAACTGATTGTGGCGCTGCCATTTGCTCCCAGCAAGTGACAGTCTCACTGTGCTTACTGTCAAATCAGAAAACTTGTACTTCCCTGCAAGCCACCAGCAGAAGCAATAGTACCACACTCCAAGTGCTCTCAGAGGCACATGGCTTTTACCTTTTAACAACTCCAAAATGGGGATGACTGTATAATTAATGTCATGGCATCGTTTAATTGGCAGCCTTTTACTATAGTTTTCATTTATTTAATTTTTTATTATAATCACCAGTTCATTCTGTACATCAGATTATTTATTCACTTGGTTCTTAGATTCACTTGTTGATAGATGCATGTTTGTTGTTCACAATTTGTATCTTTACCTTTTTCTTCTTCCTCTTCTTAAAGGATACCTTTCAGCATTTCGTATAATACTGGTTTAGTGGTGATGAACTCCTTTAGCTTTTCCTTATCTGTGAAGCTCTTTATCTGACCTTCAATTCTGAATGATAGCTTTGCTGGATAAAGTATTCTTGGTTGTAGGTTCTTGGTATTCAGCACTTTGAATATTTCTTGCCATTCCCTTCTGGCCTGCAAAGTTTCTGTTGAGAAATCAGCTGACAGTCGTATGGGTATTCCCTTGTAGGTAACTGAGTTTCTTTCTCTTGCTGCTTTTAAGATTCTCTCTTTGTCTTTTGCTCTTGGCATTTTAATTATGATGTGTCTTGGTGTGGTCCTCTTTGGATTCCTTTTGTTTGGGGTTCTCTGCGCTTCTTGGACCTGTAAGTCCATTTCTTTCACCAGGTGGGGGAAGTTTTCTGCCATTATTTCTTCAAATAGGTTTTCAATATCTTGCTGTCTCTCATCTTCTGGCACCCCTATTATTCTGATGTTGGTACGCTTGAAGCTGTCCCAGAGGCTCCTTACACTATCTTCGTATTTTCGGATTCTTTTTTCATTTTGCTTTTCCGGTTGGGTGTTTTTTGCTTCTTCGCATTTCAAATCTTTGGCTTGATTCTTGCGCTCCTCTGGTCTGCTATTGGGTGTAATATTCTTTATTTCAGAGCGTGTATGCTTAATTTCTAGTTTCTTTATCATAGCATCGAGGGTCTCATTAGTTTTCGTGAGGCTCTCCAGAAGTTTATTGCAAGCCCTCAAAATTGCGTTTTTTAGCTCTATATCCTCCATTTCTGTCATGTTTTTTTGTCTCCGCATTTTTTATGCTTTCTTGGTGCACCCTCTAGTGGTCTTTGTGCGCAGTCTTGTTCTAGTTGAGCCTTGATTGTTGTAGTTAATACTAGAGGGATTTGACCACCAGGCCGACTGGCTGTGTGAATCAGCTGTGTCTGCCGCGGAAAACTTCTGTCCTCTGGGGAGGTGCTAATCTAGCCTTTGCCTGAGGCGATCTGGCAAATGGCTCTGCGCAGGGCTTGGGCGGGGCGGGCTCAACAGGGCGGGCGGGCGGAGGGAGCGGTTATGGCCCCTCTCAGTCCCGTTCCCAGAGGCTCTGCTTCTCAGAACCCCCGGAACCGCTGCAAACCTCGGAGGGAAAGCTGCCTTCCAACTGATGCCAGACACTCCCGCTTCTCCCGTTTGGGTCCGAGTCCCCAGCGATTCGCCCGTATCTGGAGCTCAGAGTCTGAGACTCCCCCCTGACCGAAAACGACAACCGCGCTCTCAGCCACCAGCCCGCTTTGCGCGCGCACCTCCGCACCTGAGTATTTTCCACACTGCGCCTCCTCTGAGCCTCGGTGTGCTGTTATTTTTCCTTCTAGTTGAAGAGTCTCTCCTCAGCCAGCCTTCCTGCGGTTCTGGGTGATGTCCGTTCCGTCTTTTAGTTGTAATTTTGAAGTGGTTGTTTGCGGCAGCAGTCTGCGGTGTTTACCTATGCCGCCATCTTGGTCTCCCTCTATTTAATTTTTAATGTTTGTATTTTTTTATTGATTTCAGAGAGGAAGGGAGAGGGAGAGAGAGATAGAAACATCAGTGATGAGAGAGAATCATTGATTGGCTGCCTCCTGCACGCCCCACCCTGGGGACCAAGCCTGCAACCTGGGCATGTGCCCTGACTAGGAATTGAACCGTGACCTCCTGGTTCATAGGTCGACACTCAACCACTGAGCCACCCTGGCTGGGCTGTTATTGTTTTTAAAAGTTCTAGAGACAACGCACACCCTCCTTTTGCTTGTGTCTGGAGGGGTGTGGGGGACCACGCCCACTGCCCTGCTCTGGGCATCTGATTAGCGGAAGTAGGTACCCAAGGCCACCAGCTAGTACAAGACAGAGACAGGATGGAATTCAGCTGTCTGCCTTCAAAGCCTGGGTTGTTCTACTCCTTCCAGCACTCTCCTTCGAGGGGAATTCAAAGGAGACTTGAAATCCTTTGACACACGTGAGAGCTTCACCATGTGAAAACGCTAACATGGTGTCTCGGGGTGGTGGGAACTTTAAAAAGTTTTCTCTTGTTTCTTGGTATCCTCTAATTTTTTTTTTCAGCGAACACACAATGCTCATCCGGGGAGCGAGGCTTGGTGTGGGTGACTATGTGAGCACCGCCCAGGGACAGGAAGTCCCTCAAGGTGGCAGAGGGGGAGTTGGTGGCTAATGTGCTCGCACGCAGAGAGCAGGAGGCACTTCCACAGCCGAGGATACTGGAGGGATGACCTACCACTGACACAGAAACAGCGGGAGCCCAGGAAAAGGAGCTCGAGGGGACGCCGGCTTCTCTCCTGTTACTGGTGAGAAGCCACACCCACTAGAAACATTTAAAATAAAACATGGATCCCTGACTCACCAAAAGATCCTCCATCTTCTGAGTAGGCAGAAGCCTTTATTCGATAAAACCTGATTTTTTTGGGAATCCTGTCCGTAGTGTCCCAGAGCCTCAAGGTTATTTTGTGGAAATTGATTTTCTTGAGTAATTCCTTTGTCACGTTGATGTTAAACCTGTGGGTCCATGACACCCAGACTTTGTTTCCTTCCTGACGTGGCTTCATGGTCTGTGAGGAAAAATACCAAGAGGCTTTCAGGGTGAGGCGCAGCAGCCCAGAGGACCCGCCTCTGCCAGCCTCCCCGCACTGACAGGGAGGCCGGGCCCTGCTCTCCACCTGTCTGGCCTCTGTGTCTGGCTCTTTCCCAGGTTCCAGATCACACCGGGAAATGGATGTCATGGGCTGGGCCCTGTCACACTCTGGGTTCCTTGGAAAAAAAATTAAGTTAAAGAAATTACCTACAAAAGAGTGTCCTTCCCAGTGACTACAATCCCAGCTGGACCGCAGGCAGGAGTGTGTGTGTGTGTGTGTGTGTGTGTGTGTGTGCGCGCGCGCGTGTGCAGGCAGGCAGGCAGGTGTGCACACATTTCCTCACATGCACACAAAGAGAGAAATTGCAGGAGCTACAAAAACCTTTGAAACACTAAACAAAGTACAAGGTAAAAATATCTAAAGAAAAAACCACGTAATGGGTATTATGAGGTTAATGCAGATTCTCATTCGGTAGGTCTGGGGCGGGGCCCAAAATCCTGCATTTTTAGCAACTTCCAGGGGAAACAAGTACATTTTGTGTAGTGAGTATTGGGTTGTATGCTATATGGGAGGCTACATACACACACACACACACACACACACACACACACACACACACATGCACACGCACACACGCACACCTTTACTCCCGTATCCATGAACAATTTGACCACCGATGGAAACACCACCATGTCCATGATTTTAGGCTCTTTATCTTCTGGCAGAAGGAAATACTCAATGTGGTAGATACGATGACCCTTTGCAACAGATTTTTCCATTTTGGAGTGTTTCCTGTATTTTTCGAGCAAACTTACGAATTTTCTCTTCGGACCTAGAAGATACAGATTTAATGAGTCTTGTTTTACCCTGGCAGTTCCCACACCGCCTGCCTGGCCTGGGGGGCTCTCCTAGCCAGCAGAGTGACAGGCTACTCTGGACTAGGACTAGGCACAAGGGTGCATGATTTCAGTGCATGACTCTGAGAGTGATTGTCTCCTTATATTTTTTCACCGTAGGCACTGCACCTGCCTCACCCTAGTCTCAGCAGTAAAGTAAAACACAAATCACAGTACGATATGACTTGTGCCACCCCGGCAGTATAAGGCAGGTCCTGAAGAACAGCAGAGGAGGCTGGGGTGAACTCTGCTGGGGGGAGGTGGGGGGAGCCCCTGAGGGGACCTCAGCAGAGTCCGGTAGAAGGGAAGCTGGCAGGCATCGCAGGCAGAGGGCAAAGCCCAGCAAAACCTCATGCGTACAGCTGCACAGCGTGGGGCGGATGGGGAAAGGATGCAGAAAGTAAGGACGGGCTTCACCAGAGATTAGGGCCTCCACTGCCTGCCCTTGCCCTCTAGGCTAGCCTTTGCACACCAGGAGAAGTTGCTTTCGAAGCTCCATAAATATTTAATCTAAATTTTATCCTATAAAAACGTGATGACTATATTTAAAGCTGAAGTTTTAAAATCTCAAGTTGTTTGTTTTTTTTTTAACACTCAGGAGAACCCAGGAGACCGCTTCTGAATTAATTGTGTGCCACCAGCAGAGTTAGCTTTTGTGCAGAGTTTGGAATAAAGGTTGGTAGGCATTAGACTTGCTTGGGAAGGTGCAACTAATCAGAAAGCTTGCTGCGTTTCTCAGGTCCGTGTTCTGATTCAATCCAAGGATATACGGACCCTCCCATCAACAGGAAGAAAACATTGCTACAACCCCATTTGGTGAGAAATTGGACAGTATCTATAAAAAATATAAATGCATACAGTAAGTCCTCAATATCATTGATAGGTTCTGGACTATAAATAAAACCACATATAATGAAACCAATTTTACCATAGGCTAAGTGATAAAAACAAGAGTTAAGGTTTTACGGCACCTCATCAATGTTGTAATGAAATGACATTGAATGAAGCAACATTATTCAAGGGCCCACTGTACCGTAAGCAATTCCACTTCTTGAAATTCAGGCTACAGAAGTGCCCACACACCTGAACAGAAGGGTGCACACAAGGAGGGCTACTGCAGGATTATAACAGAAAACATTTGCAAACAAATGTTCACCAATAAAGGGTAGGATAACTTAGAAACATACTATTAGGTGTTTCAAACAAAATATCAGCAAAGTCAAAATAAGTACGCTCATTTCCTAAGACATCTAAGACACTGTCAATTTTTTAAAGCAAATTTTAGAAAAGTATTGTAGCATCTTATTTCTCTTAAAAATAATTTGTATAAACATTATAAACAAATTCATAAATACTCAGATATTGAAGGGAAAAAACATCAAAACTAGAATTTTATACCCAGCTAAGGACAAAGACATGTCCCTTAAGGAGGACATGTCTTTGGGTGGATAAAAGACTCTACAAAGCAAAATAAATGAACAAACAAGCCAGAAATAAATTCCTAGATACAGAGAACAAATTGATGGGCACCAGATGGGAGGGGATTGAGTGGAAATGTAAAAGGAATTAAGTACAAATTGCCAGTTATGAAAGTAGTCATGGGGATGTAAACCATAAGAAATAGTCAATAACACTGTAAATAATGATTCATGGTATCAGATGGGTGCTGGACTTATCATGGTGATCACTTTGTCAGGTATATAAATGTTTAATCATTACATTCTAAACTGGAATCTAACGTGCTGTTGCATGTAAGGAGTAATTGGAAAAATAAATTAATATAAAAGACTCTCAGACATGCAAGGCCTCATCAACTTTTGCTGCATCGAGATCTACTTTGTAAATGGCTTTTGAAGAAGCACCCAAATAAGAAAAAACAAGTCTAGGAGATGCTGTCGGAGACTTAAGGTTGAAGGTGATCAAATAAACACCAATTTTCTTTTAGTTGGTATTTGCCACCAGTCTTTTCTGGGCTCTGATATCAATAGACCCAAGATAAAAGCATCATAATGGATAGAGGAGGTCACCACATTAGAACAGAAAGTTCAATTCCCCAAGAAGATTGATCCGTTCTAAACAGGGGAGACACCTAAGCAAATAGTCTCCAAAATATCTGAAACCCACAGTTGACAACTACAAAGAGAATCGGAAATTAATCATCATGGTGTGTGTGTGTGTGGGGGGGGGGGTATAGTTTACGTAGACAAAAAGGGTATATAAAAGTGGAGTACTTTTTTTCTGCCCCTCATCTTGGAATTCAACCAGATGACTTGCTTCGGCCAATAAAATGTTAGCAGGTGGGAGGTGCCAGAAGACCGAGTGCGTGGTGACTGGGCTGGCCCTCTGCTTTTCCATAATGTGAATGTGTCTGGATCAGCCCACGTGCCCAGAAGGAGGGTGACAGACACGTGAAGCGCAGCTGAACCACTGCAGGGAGCTCGGGCTGCAGCAGCTACCCTGTGATCCAGACGACCAAAGGGGTTCCTGGTTGAAGCCAATGGATCGGGGAGCTTGTTTGGGTTTGTCACACAGCCTTGTGGCAGTAATAGTCCATCAATTTACCTTTACACTCGGAAATTCATACACCTGAGAATCTGCATTTTAAATAAGGAAACCAGGTGATGCTCCATTAGTTTATGGGACCCAAGGCCTTAACCTCTCTGCCATTTCTTCGTCTGCAAAAAGCAGATCTAACACCATCTACTTCTTAGGGTTATGGAGTGGATTAAGTATGTGAAGACCGCACAACCACTGTGGGCCTCCTAAAATTGCACCTTCTTTCCTGATCTTGGCTCCTGGAATCTACCACCCTACTTGGGAGAGCCGGGGAGGGAGCATGCGTGTCCTAACCTCCTGGCAGAAAGCCATTAGTCCACCCCCTTTATTTTATTTTATTTTATTTTATTTTTTTGATAGAGTGTTGGGGTTCGGCTCCGGCACTTACTCACAATCTCGGGGAAGGCCAGTGAGATGATGAATTTGCAGGGGACCACCTGGGGCACGTCAGCGTTTAAAGTGCTGGAGGACGCGGTGCTGCTGTACAGATGGTCAGACTCTGACTCGAGGGCCCGGGACCTGGCATTCATGTAGTCCTCCACATCACACTCGCTCATGGATTGGCAAAAGCTGCCCGTGGAGGACATGGGCCCCATGCTCTCCATGTCCTCATCCTCCCATTCCCAGGCTTGCAGCGACATGCTTGCGGCTGAGAGCTGCCCACCTTGCCCCACCTGGCTGGAAGGAAATAAAGGCACGTTTGTCGCTGCCCTCTGCTCCCAGGAGGTTAGCCATTCTCCCTCCTCCCTTCCCTTGTCCTGTGCAGAGTTGAATGGCCAAGGCCTCAGACTGCCGGGCATACAGTAGGCACTCAATAAAGTTAGACAATGAATGGCTGAACCACAGAGAATGGTCCTGGCAGAAATTCGGATCATAAGCAGCACCCGTTTCTCCGACTTGAGTCTCTGCCCTCCCCCAGCCCTAGCTGCATTAATTGGGCACTTCTGGAATGCCTACACCAGGGAAATGCATTCACCAGGAACGGAAGGGGTGGGAGCAGAATCCCCCCGCGCTTTCACCCAGAGGGGCCTGGGGTGAGTAGCAAACACGGCCCAAGGACAGCATGTGCAAGTGCCTGGCAGGTAAAGACGGGAGAGAACCCCCAGGCAAGACACAAATGGGCTTTGAGTGCTGGGCTCAAGACACAAGGAAGCCGAGGGAAATGCATTCACCAGGAACGGAAGGGGTGGGAGCAGAATCCCCCCGCGCTTTCACCCAGAGGGGCCTGGGGTGAGTAGCAAACGCGGCCCAAGGACAGCATGTGCAAGTGCCTGGCAGGTAAAGAGAACCCCGAGGCAAGACACAAATGGGCTTTGAGTGCTGGACTCAAGACACAAGGAAGCCAAACCGGCTCAAGTTGAGGAAAGGATGCAGCGTGGGGCAGGGGATGGGGGCGGGTCCCCTCAAGGCACCCAGAGTACCTTCGAGCGGATGCACAGACAGCAGCTCAGGCTCCGGCCCTGGCGTCAGTCTGCAGGCACAGCCACTGCGCAGCCTGCAGAGAGAGGAGGCCCGCGAGACAGGCGGGTCCACTGTGTTTGACAGTTGCTAGGAGACGGAGTGGATAAAGGGGGGCGGGGACTTCTCCCCTGGGGGCGGGGCTTCCTGCCTCAGCCACTGGCCTCAGATTCCTGGTATAGACAAGGTCTGGCAAACAGGTGTATCCAAATTCGGAGACCAGTTGGTTGAATCATTCATCCGCTCATTCCTTCAATCCTTAAAAAATTCCTACGCTGAACGGGAGCACCTATAATGCGCCTGACCCTTACTTACAGGATGGGATAAAGGCAAAGGAACCAATGGGCTTGGCAAACTCAGGTCCCCCATCCCATCCCAAACCTCTCACATAGACTTTGCATTCTGTCGCTGATGTCTTTAGAAGTGCATGGAAATTCTGTTAGGGATTGTGAGTCCAACCCAGAGATGAGGAAACTGAGGCTTAGAGAGGGGCAGGGATTTGCCTGAAGTCACACAGGGAGTGGGTGGCAGCACTGGATTGAAATTCAGACTGACTCCAAAGCCTGGACTCAGCTGTAAAATCCCCTTCCCCATCCCCACTGCCACTTTGATCACCCCTTTCACCCTGCTCCTGAGACACCCTGGCAGCTGCTCCCCAGGTAGAAGGCCAGAGAACACCCAAGCGGTGGGCAGAGGGACACATGGCGAAAATGACACTATGTGACTTCAAAGGCCAGGTAAGACAACAACCATGTACAGTTAAGTCCTCACTTGACATCATTAATAGGTTCTGTGACTTTAAGTGGAAGGAAATACAACAAAAACAATTTTATCATGGGCTAATTGATTCAAACAGCAGTTAAGTTCCTACGGCATCTCATCGACATTATAAGGAAATGGCGTTGAGCAAAATGACATTATTTGAAGACCTGCTCTAATTTTGCCTTGTTCTCTTGGGGCCACTCATCCTAGAAAATCCAGCCACCAGGTCGTGAGGGAGCACAGACAGCCACATGGAAAAGACATACATAGATATTCTGGGCAACAATCCCAGCTGACTTCCAGCCTCAACTACCAGACGCAGCGAGAGTGCCAGACTTCAAATGACCCCGGCTCCCAGTCTTTGAGCCACCCCAGCTGACACTGTGTGTGGCAGAAACCAGCTGCCTCAACCAAGCCCTCCCCAAATTGCAGAACTATGAGCCAAGTACACTATTGTTGTTTTAAGCTACTAAGTTTGGGGATGATTTGTTGCACAAGAATAAATAACTGGAACAGAACTCATATGTTTTAAAGTTACCGCCAAGATTTTATTGCATAGCTCAGATTTGGAACCGCTGCCCAGAGAGAGGTGGTGTCCAGGTCAAGACCCAGAGCATCATGGGAGGGAATGAGGGCAGGGGTAAGAAATGGGCCCATAACCTCATCTTAGCAGAGATGGCCTTGTTAATGGGCCATCTGGATGGTTTCTCACTGGTGTTGCCTGGGCTCACTCACTGGGCTGTACGCATCTGGAGGGTCAGCAGGGCTGGAAGGCCCAAAATGGCATCATGCAAATATCTTGCAGTTGGCGCCATTGGCTGGGGCACCGCATTTACCCTGCACGTGGCCCCTGACCCTCCCCCAGGCTGACCTGTCTTCCTCATGTGGCATTCTCAGGGCAGGGCTCCATGAGGGCAAAGGCGGAAGCTGCCTTGTAAGTGGTACAGTGTATGTCACCAAGACTGCCTAGAGAGAGGGAGAGAGGCTGTGTGGAGGAGGGCAAGATGACACCAGGGCCTCTCCTCTTGCCCACACTTCCCTCTGGGGAGGGATGCCTGGTCCTCTCCCTTTGTCCCACGTCCCTGCATCCATGCTTCTCCAGCAGTGGGGGAGCAGCTATTCCATGAGCCTGATCACAGTAGGCGCACCATTGGTGGCAGCACCAACTTTTATTATTATGTTGTAAAGACCTGTTGCTTTTCCGAGGGCAGCATTTTATTTTATTTTATTTTTAAAAAATGTCTGTGTTATATATATATAAGATATAGATGCAATTTTACTCTATTCTTAAATCCTGCTATTTACTATATATATTTCATCTAGTCCCTTTCCTTACTTCTATCAGCTTTATGATTAAATTCTACTACTTGGTTCTAGTGGGCCTTCCCATTCTTTCTGTATATAATGCAAACCCCCCCATCCCACCCCCCACAAAACACACACACACAAAACCATAGTCCTTCCACATAGATCTACATAATTGACATTTTTATGTATTTCTTTATAATAACTTTTCTATATTTTTAAACAGTTGAGGTCATTATCTAAAATTGTTATACTTTTTTTTAGTTTTCTGATATAAGTAATGCTGCTTCTGATATTATAAATATAAATGTAATTCTTGACCCTTCTGAATGCACTTTTTTATTTTTAAAAATTTGAAATAACATTTAAATTTTGAAACACTCAACAGAAATGTTGAAAGTACAGTTCAAAGAATTTTATTTTCCTTACTCATTTGAGGGTAAGTTGTCAATTTTACACCACATCACCCCTAACTATTTCTTTGTTTTTCCCTACAAATAAGACTACTTTCCTACATAGCCCAAATCCAGAAATTAACAATACCACCTAATAATACGTAGTCCCCATTTAAGTTTGGCCAATTGTTTCAATAATTCTTTTATAGCAAAATTCTTTTATAGTAAAAGCATCTGCACATCCCCTACTGGGGATCGAGCCTGCAACCCGGGCATTTGTCTTTAACCAGAATCAAACCAGGGACCTTCTTTCTACAGGCCGGTGCTCTATCTACTGAGCCAAACCAATTAGGGCTCAGATGTCTTTTATATGTTAAAATACTTTCCCATCACAAGTGATATAACAAGTCATGTTTGTCTTTCTGAAAATTTGTCACAGTCATTTCTACCATTCCTGCATTGATCACACTGGTTCACCTGTTATGACTTAGAAGATTGTAGTCGATAGTCAACACAAGCCAAAGTAATAAATGTGCAGTTGGCTCATGTGAAACCCATGTAGACTCATGTTGTGAATAACAGGGAGAAGATTTATGGTAATAATGTAACTGAAAGTCACCTACAGCTGCCTGCCACCTTGAAAGCCAAACTCGTGAGACAGATATTGATGAAAAAGGAAAGTGGTTTATTCAAGTGCCAGACACTTGAGAAGATGGGGGACTCTTGTTGCAAAGCCCATCTTAACATCTCAGTGCAGGCAGGGATTTTTATAAGGAGGGAGAAGGCAAACAGGACAAAGGTATCAAGGTGAGGGGGTTGAAAAGTTCTCTATGTGCAGGCCAGCACAGTCCATTCCGATAAGGATCTTGAAACTGGTCGAGTGATGGGCTGGTACATGTCATCCTGGTCTTGGTCATCTTGGTTCTACATCATCCTGTTCTATGGTTGAAGGTCAACAAATCTCCTGGAACTGGGATGACTGAAGGTCACGGTCTGTATCTTCTGAAGTTGCTCCTAGGATTCTCATACAAACATGCTGCTTATCTAAAAACTACACATTAGTCAGTCAGCATTTATAGAAACAATGTCAAAAGAATGTCAAAACTTATAAATTTTCTTTCATTTCCATGGAAGTTAGAGTGTTGTATCTGAAATATTTCAGAAAACTAGAAAAATGTAGGCTCTAGTCTAGGTTATGGGCGAAAAATAACATTTTACTGACAATTCACTGAATTAGAGTCTAATACCTATAATTGTGTTCTATAGATTTTATTGAAACTTGTTTTTTTAAATTATTCTTATTTTCATTATAGTAAAATTAAAACCAATTCATTTAGTGTATTAAGTCCTGTTTCAATTTAGCCTCATTATTTGCATAAACATAATAGGAAGAGCTATTCATTATATAGGCTTTTAAAAATCTGTTTTGCTAGAATTTCACAAGAAATTTTCAGATTGAACTTTAAATAGCCTCTCAGGGCAAAAAGCCAAGCCACACAGTTGCCATCAGGCTTTGCCTGTAATACCTACAGGTTTTGGAAAACTCCTCATGTTTTCAAGTTCACCAAAATCTCTTAAGGTTCTTTCCTTGTCATTTCCCAGGAAAGTTACCAGGACATTTTTCCAAGTGACTTTTCTTGGCTTTAAAGTCAATCTTTATTCTTTAAAGTTTTTTGCTGACATTTAGAGTCTAAGCATGACTTTTGCAAACATAACATTCCAGTCAAAGTCTTGGTTAATAAAACAACAATTGGTCTGTTATGAAGATATCAGATTCTTATTGAATTCATGCAAACAAACATATTGCCACGAAAATAAGAATAGTCACTTAGTAAGAATTTTTAAATTCTGGAAGGATATTGTAGGGAGAAAAATATAAATGTTTTAATATTGCTTATTAAGGTCAATTTACCATATTGCTCTAAGAAAGTTAAAAAATGATCACTATTTTGAACAAAGTAATAAACAATTGTTATTTTCAGTTTATTCAGTCCCATAATCACTTCTTGTTTACCTTGATTATTTGACAGTATTTCTATGACTCCAGTTACTTCTTAGAGTTCTATAAATCTTTATTTATTTTAAAGGTATGATCTCAAAATCTATTCTTAGAAATTCATATTTAGAATAAGTCAAAAGATGTAACATTTTTGCAAAAGCAATGTTACATCTTTTGACTTGTTAAATAATGACTGTGTTTAAATGACAAAAAAATATTAAAATGCCATGGTTATAGATTTGATTATAATGCAATTGATAAAGGAATTGGCTTTTTTTTGTAACAACATTTTAAGATAACATTTAGAATTATAAATGAAAATATATCAGAATAAGAAAGCAATTGATTAGTTCCCCCGTGTCAGTTGTACCTGGGATTCCAATGGGAAATTACAATTGGTTTTGAAAAATTAAGTGAAGCTTCCTGGCCATTTCATTTGTCATTAAAATTACCACTCCATTTTACTATCTAAGTACCTTTTTTTTGTTTCTTATTTTCCCCCATTTCCATTTCCCTTTCCATATGCCTTCTTCATTGTCCTTTCTTCCTGTAATATTAACTTTAAATTCTTTTTAATTTTTAAATTTCCTTCATTCTTTCTCTTTTTGCTTCGTACCTCTACACAATCCTTCCTCAACTTGCAAAGGCCCTATGCAACTTACACCAATCTTCTGTGACAACCACGAACCTTCTGTGTCTCTTAGTCACTTTCCATTTGTTTTTTTCTTAACTCATTCAGAAATAACTACCTTAAGAACAATTTATTTTCTTCCAATTTAAAAAAATATTGCTGTAACTTATACTTTTTATGGTCAAAAGCATATATTTTTTACAACTTAATTAGAATTCTAAATTCTTAGATATTTTTCTTTTTAGTGACAACTAAAAACAAAACATTTCATAATTTTCAGAAACATGTTTTTTCCATTGACAGATACACTCACATATTTAAAGAGGCATAAGAGATAACATGACCTTGACAACTCCTGGGAAGCTGGGAAACGGCAGGGGGATACCAGGCCCTGCAGCTTGCATTTAAAAGTACCATGTCATTCCCTTCACATGCAGGGGGTGGGGCAGTCGCTCCAGCTGCATGCACAGCCTGTGTGGGGTTTGGGGAGGCATTACTTTCCCCATTGTTCCCTGGACTGAGGCAGCCCCTGGCCTCAAGGAGGAAGATTTAGAGTGTTCAGAAGACTTATTTCCTCGTGAGTTTTACTGTCTGGGAGGGAAGTAGGTACTTTCCCCCCTCCTTGAACCACTAATCTAGATCTTTCTGAGCAGAATTCTTGTGATGTAACAACATGAAAGCTTGCATGTAACAGGCCATATCACATTTACCAGGCCTTTGGCAAAACAACTTCAATTGCAAATAGTATAGTAGTTTAAAGCAGCGGTCGCCAACCTTTCGACTTCACGGACCACCAGTGGCCCGCGGACCACGGGTTGGC
>NW_005370879.1:0-758 GCF_000412655.1 Myotis brandtii | reverse complement strand
ACCCAATATACTCAACAATCAAGCAAACATAACAAAATGACAGAGAGAAGAAAAAAATTTTGGATAGTGAAGAAAGATAAGAGAGAGGTGTATATGGATTTAGAGCAGGGGATTGGAAATTAGATATATAAGTAGGGTGAAATTTAGACAGGGGGTAAAAAGAAGGAATAGGGAAAATCTAAAGCAGGAATAGGGTAAGAGAAACAGGACAACAAAAGGGGAAAAGTGAGTAAGAGAGTTTTGACATAAAGGTAAAGTTGGGGTAGAGAAAAATGATGCTAAAGGAACAATGAAAATAGAATGTAGAACACTAATCCCAAAATAAAATAAAGAGAAAATAAAATGACACTTTAAAAAATGGTAAAATGGTAGTAGTAATAATACTGGTTAAAAATAAAAATGTAGTAATTAAAAAGGTAAAATCAGGTGATGAAAAAAGAAAAAAATAGTTTCTTAATTAAAAGGTGAAAAAAGAATTAAAAATAAAAATAAAAATGTACTTCAGGTCCTCTGCTCTTCCACGCCTTAGTCCTGTCAGGTATTCAGGAGAGTGTTGAATTTCCCTGCGATACACTGTTCCTCCGTGTTGTAAACCACAGTCCTGATTTTAAGGCAGGCTGTATTTGTTTCCCAGACTGCCTTTATTTGTGTTTACAGAAGAGTCAGTTTGTGGATCAGCCCCTGGGTGGCAGGGTTTCTGGATTGACCTCTGAGGCTATAAGTCAGGGGTCCTCAAACTACAGCCCGCGGGCCACATG
>NW_005370878.1:0-1144 GCF_000412655.1 Myotis brandtii | reverse complement strand
AATATTGTATGTCAACTGTAATTGAAAAAAAATATTTTTTTTAAGTCACTGCCTGGGGGTGGGGGTAGCCTGGGAGAGGTCGATGGGGTGAAAAGGAGACTTATGTATCACTTTAAACAATAAAGAATTTAAATAAAAAAAAGAACATACAAATCCCCTGGCTACTAATGCAGTTCTTTAACAACATACTTTATTATGAATATGTATTTGAACAGCTTCATTCATAACTCTAAAAGCCATAATTGTACCTATTTCAACACAAATCTGAGATTGTAAGGTCCATGAAGGTTTTTTATCTTTGTTTCCTGATGTATCTCCAACACCAAACATTTAATAGTATGTTTCTAGATTTATGCCTTGAGCTCGCTAATTGAAAATTTGTTCTATCATTCTTACTGCATTGACAATGTAAGGTTTTGGTAGGGACTGAAAGAGAAAGTAAGAGGAAGCATGAATTACCACATATTATTTGGTTATTATTTCTAATAGCGAGAACTTCAATGCCTTTAGCTTGTGCCTATGCACGTATAGAAAATGAATAAACAATTCATTATATTTTAGAATTTATTTTCTTAATGAAGTATGAATAACTAACAACTATCTGTCTGATAACATATATGAATTTCTATTTAAAATATAAGAAAATTTCTGTAATCTCTTCTTTTGCTAGGGAAGATGTGACCATCCTTGGGTCTCTTGAAGAATTGCTTGGACCACTCCTATTCCACCCATAGTGTTTCAAGGTAAATGTACTTGATCTATTCATATAGGTATGTGGCTCTGTGGATTGTGTACTAATCAGGGAATTGTTAAAACACCTGTGATTATACTTTTAGCTCTTTGGTTACACAATCATAACTATTTTTCATTAAACTATAGATAGTAATTTAAAAAAAAAGTTACTGCCTATCTAAGATGTACTGCTGGAAGACAAAGGTGAGCTGGAACTGGAAAGCAGGGCTAGAGACCAGGACCAGGGAGAGATGTGGTTCCTGCTGGGACAGTGAACACTGGGGAGGGCCAATCCAGGAGCCACTGAAACTCCCATATCCCAACAACTCAAACTCTTTCCCTTTCTTCCATTGTCAACTTTTTAGTAGTTTGGGTCTTCTCAGTGCTTATTCCTCTACTTCTCTTTCTTTAT
>NW_005370877.1:0-775 GCF_000412655.1 Myotis brandtii | reverse complement strand
TCACAAACTCTTTCAACAATTATATTGTTTTATTTTTTCTTTCTTTTTATTGTTTACACTATTACAGATGTTCCCATAGTCCTCCCCTTTGCCTATCTCCCCACCTTCACTCCCCCCATCCCCTTCCTTCTGGCCATCACCACACTATTGTCTGTGTGTATGGGTTATGCATATATGTTCTTTGGCTAATTCCTTCACTTTCTTTCACCCAGTCCTCCCTCTCCCAGCATGGGAACCTCCAGCCCACAAACTATCCTTACATTCTCATGCCAAATGCTCTCTGAGATAATTTGCGTTCTCAGATACTCAAGAGGCCGTGGTCGCATGGCAACGGGCTGAAGCTGCCGTCCACCTCTGCCTGGTCATGGAGAACTTCAACCTCCCCTGAGCATCCCAAATTGAGCTGAGGTTCTTTTTTTTTTTTTTTTTTTTTTTTTACAGTGGAGTAGTATTCCTTTGTGTAAAAGTACCATGGCTGTTTTATCCACTCATCTACTGATGGACATTTGGGCTGCTTCTAAATATTGGCTATCTATAATAATAAAAGGGTAATATGCTAATTAGACCGAACAGCTGAACAACCTTCCGGACGTCTTTACCGATGAAGCCACAGTGGCGGGGCCGAGGCAGAGGTGGTTAGGGGTGATCAGGCAGGCAGGCAGGTGTACGGTTAGGAGCCAGCAGTCCTGGATTGTGAGAAGGTGCAGGCAGGTTGAGGGACCCCCCTCCATGAATTTTATGCACTGGGCCTCTAGTTGTATATAATGCTGCAATG
>NW_005370876.1:0-707 GCF_000412655.1 Myotis brandtii | reverse complement strand
TGCATATTAGGCTTTTATTATATAGGATATGTATATAACACAATTTTGGGATAACTGACTATTTAGATATGGACTATGGAACTAGATAATCATATTATATCAATATAAAAATCTCCTGATTTTCATAACTGTTAAATTTTCTGATTTTTATAACAGAAATTATCTGTCTAGGAAATATACATTAAAGCATTTAGGTAGGTACTAGTTGGTAGGTAGGTATGTACATCTGCAACTTATTCTCAGTGGTTCAGAAAGAATTCATACCTAGAGAAAGGATGAAAATCAGGGAAAACTATAAACACAAACATAAACAAATGGTGAATCTGGGTAAAGGGTGTACAAGAGTTTTTTATACTAATCTTTTTATATATTTCAAAGTTTTTAATTACATAAAAACTAGAGACCCGGTGCACAAAATTCGTACACTCAGGGGGGTCCCTCAGCCCGGCTTGCACCCTCTCTCAGTCCAGTACCCCTTGGGGGATGTCCGCCTGCTGGCAGTCAGACATCCTCTCGCAGTCCAGGGCTCTCACAGTCTGGGACCACTCGCTCCTTACCGCCCACCTGCAGAGGAGGCGGGAGAGGCTCCTGCCACCACCACTGTGCTCACCAGCCATGAGCCTGGCTTCTGGCTGAGTGGCCATCCCCTGTGGGAGCGCACTGACCACCAGGGGGCAATGCCTGCATTGAGCATCTGCCCCCTGGTG
>NW_005370875.1:951352-953600 GCF_000412655.1 Myotis brandtii | reverse complement strand
CCTTATTCTATCAGAATTAGTCTGTAGCTTGTTCTCAGAATAAATCTTAAAAGAGAAAAATGGGTAGGAGTTTCAAGGCTTATTGTTTGTGTTAATAACTACCATTGATACTGATGCTTATTCATATCTCTTTTCCTCCAGGAGACCTCAGACCTGCAGCTCCCCTGATCTCTCAAGCCCTGACAGGTCAGTAACAGCTGTTAGAGGCCACAGGAGCCATGGCAGTTCTGGAGTGTGCTACCTGGTCCTGGGGGAAGGAAGGAGAGAAAGAAAGGGGACTCATTGAACCTCACAAGGGTTCAGTCCTTGGAGAGGTGTGTGCCCCAGGGCAGAGTTCTCCCCCATCCCTTTTATTCCTGCCCATCATGGCTCTGGCACCTTCCACTGAACAATCTCAAATGTCTCCATCATGAACCTGACCCCCACCCTTAGCTCAGCAGAATGCTAGGCTGGAAGTTGACATGAGGGAGGGCAAAAGTACCTTTCTGGTGGTTCATGAAACATGTGGGGATCAGGGAGGAGCCAGGGATGCAGATAAAGGGAGTGAAGAGTTAGGCTGGAGAATTAGAGGGAGAGGATGTGATGGAAACCCTTTCTTATTCATTACTGGCCTCACTTTCACCCCCAGATGCCCCTACTTCACTGCACTTTGTGGACCAGCATCGGGAGGACCTGGTGACTCGAGTGACATCAGTGGATGCAGTCCTAGACAAGCTGCATGGGCAGGTGCTGAGCGAGGAGCAGTATGAGAGGGTGCGGGCTGAGCCCACCAATCCGGACAAGATGAGAAAGCTGTTCAGCTTCAGCAAGTCCTGGGACTGGACCTGCAAAGAGCAACTCTATCGAGCCCTGAAGGACACCCATCTCCCCCTAATTGTGGAACTCTTGGAGAAGTGACGCAGTGGAGGAAACTAGGGGAGCTAATGACATGCTCGGCAGCTGAAGTCTGAACACCTGCTTCTGAGTCCTGGCTCTGACTGTCCAGGCTTTGGGTCTAGGTTTCTTCATGTCTAAACACATTGCCATCACCCAGCCAGAGAGGCTCAGTTGGTTGAGTGTTGTCCTGTGCACCAAAGGGTTGCTGGTTCCATTTCTGGTCAGAGCACATACTTGGGTTTCAGGTTCAGAAGGCAACTGATTGATGTATCTTCTCTCTCTCTCTCTCTCTCTCTCTCTGTCTCTCTCTCTCTCTTCCTCCCTCCCTCCCTCCCTTCTTCCTTCTCTCTCTCTCTCTCTAAGCATGTCCTCAGTGAGGATAAATATATAAACAAACACATTGCCATTTCAGTTGCCTTATGCCCTAAAGTTATGGATCATTGATGATAACTTTGCTGGGCATTATATGTCCATGCTCAGTGATGCCACATGGAATCCCAGACTGCCTCCCTATAATTAGGGACCAGTAGATATTTGTATATCATGATACTACATTTTTTATATCATAATACTACATTTATGTATCATGCTACTACACTACAGTAAAGCAGAATACTGGGTAGACAGAGGGCCTAAGATTGAGAAATATGTGGGAGACGTTAGATTTAGACTGTACCGTGTATTGACTTGTGAGATAATACAGAGGGCAGCACAGGAAGCCATAAGTTCTAATGGGAAGACAAGGGCAGACTATTGGGCAGGCCTGTTATTGGAAAAGAGGGAGACAGGAGCAGGAAAGGATGAGCCCAGAAAGTGATGGGTCAATAAAAGGCAGAGAAGAGCCAGGAGGAAGGACTCTAGGTCCTGCAGGGCCAGCCCCTACTAATTAGAGCCTGAGTGTCAGCCGCCATCCCCTCTGCACCTCTAGAATTTCCCTGTCACCTCACTCCCATGACACCTCACCCCCTTCCGAACAGGCCTGGGAAGGCATGTTCCGACCCGGGCAGGGATCCCTTCGTTTGGTCAAGGGAGGAAGGTGCTGGGTCCTCCCTGACTGGGCAGCTTCAGCCCTGGGGCGTGCAAAAATGAGCTTAGGGCTGGTCAATGCCCAGAGAAAAGAGCTTTATTGCTTGGCTCCCACAAGACAATTTCCACACCACACAGTGTCATTTGGATACAAACCTGGCAACACCGACAAAGCCTCTAGCCTCTAACTGGGCAGCATCGTGTGCATCCGTTAACAATTGCACCAGCACAATTAATAAAGTGACCCTCTCCTATCCACTCCCTCAGTCAAAACCAATGACCACATTCCCGCTACTTCCCCTGATAGCACCCTGTGTCGGTGCACCCTCAGGGCCTACTACAGCAG
>NW_005370875.1:929192-950221 GCF_000412655.1 Myotis brandtii | reverse complement strand
TAGACGGGGGCCAACTGCACCCCAAGATTCTAACTGCCCTCTTGTCTAACGTTCAGGTGCAAACATAGACCCTTATTTTATTGGCAGCTGCTTCGACATTCCTACTGGTGGACAAAGGTAGTGACAAGCAGAGAAGAAAAGAAACAAACATTAAAAGCTAAAGCGCGGACCTCAGAGCCGGGCGCCTGTGTGCGGTCCTTCCCGGACTCTGGGCGGGGCCCTCAGGTCCGGCGGGTCGGGAACACAGTGACAGTTTCTTCATGTACTGCGGGGCTGTTGCTTAGTTACGCGCATATCTGGTTCCAAGGAGAAGACTGGGAGGGGGCAGCGGGGCTGAAGAACTTGGAACCAGGCTGGGTTGCAGCCCTGGGAGCTCCACTTCACAGCAGCGTCGCGGGAACTGTAACCGGGAGTGGTGGGGGTTTGGGGGGATGGAGCTGGCTGCAGAGGAGCAGGAGGTGGGCGAGGTTAGAAAGTACTGGGAAGTCGAGGTCTTCCGAAGAACCAAGGGCAGCGTGCGGGCGGAACCGGGTAGCGGGATGTGAGCCCGCTTCTCCTAGGCTCTGATGGCGCCCTGCCCTGGAGAGGGAGCGGGCGGGCAGACCTTCCCTGGGGTTGGGAGGTGGGAGGAGGCGGCTTCTCTGAGCTGCGATGCGGTGGGGCCTTGAAGGTAATAGGTAGGAGTTGAGGTCTTGGTGTTGGCATAATGATGCAGTGATTCTTAATCTTTTGGGGAGTAGTGACTCCCTTTAAAATGTTATAAAAGTTATGAGCCATCGGAAAAACAAAACGAAACAAAAAGTTATGAACTGAGGGTTCAATATTTTGACTTCAGAAATTTGTCTTTGGTTCTGTCTGGCACAAAGGGCTCTCTCTGGCGTTGAACTGATGGAAGGAATAAACCATCTCTGCTTTACATCATTACAACCTGAAAGTACTTCCACAGTGCAGGGACAGCAGGGCCTGGCGGGCTCCACCCCACCCTACCACAGAGAGCTTTTCCTGAAGTGCCTGTGGCATTAATGTGTGTTAAGGTAGCTCCTGTGGGCCTGTGTCCTTTATGGGATCTTAGGTCCTCAACAAAGAACGCCCAGCGATGCTCTCTGAAGCCCATCAGCGAGGCCGGGGAGGGCTGCGGCGCCCTCTGAGTATGCAGCCTGGGGAGGCCCTCTATGCTGAACCGGGTCAGTAGCTGAATGGCTAGCAGGGAATCTGTGCGTTCAAATCGAGGTGCTGTGATGGAGGAATCTATTGCCGGGCCCCACAGATATTGCTCCCATCAGAGAAAAAAAATCCCTCCTGAACCACATATCATTCCATTTCTTAGAGGAAATTCAGCTCCATTATAATCTTATAGGACCACCGTCGTCTATGCGGTCCACTGCGGACTGGAACATTGTTATGCGGCACCTGACCATAGTGTGAATGTCTGACCGTATCTAAAAGAATAAATGATAGTACCTCCATACAAATAAAATTCTACACAGACCATTTTAGAAAGTGCCATATGTACCGACTTGGAAAGAAGCCTACAACATATTGTAAAATGAAAAAGGGAAGTTGCAGCACAATATTTATAGCATTAACACTCACTTTGGATTTTACAAGCCATATTTAATAAAAATAGCTAATGATGTACTGAATATTCTTTGCCAGGCACTTATCTAAATATTTAATCCTTATAACAATCTCATGAGATAAGTACTACTATTCCATTCTTTCAGATGAAGAAACTGAGGCACCAAGAAGTGAAATTATTTTCCCAAGGCTGTGGGGATGGTGAAGTGCTGGAGCCCAGAATCGGGCCTGGCAACCTGACCCCTGAGCCGGCACCGTCAACCACGTGTCAGGAGCTTAGGACCAGGTCTCGGACTGGGCTGGGAGAGGAAGCGCCTTTCTCTGCCCACTTTCCCCATTTACGTGTTGTTTGATTTGTTACAGTGAGCATGTAATTGGAAAATAAAAATTTTATAAAAGCGCTCAACCATGTGGCATCCTTGCCTGGGATGGGAGCCAAGATGTAAATATCTGATATACAGGATGGTCTTAGGCAACCCCTGTGAAAGGGTCGTTCGACCACCAAAGGGGTCGCGACCCACAGATTGAGAACCACTGGTCTAGAGCGTATCAAACACTTCCCACCAGGTGGAACCAAGCCTCGGGCTCACTCCCGCAGCACAGACTAAAATTGGAGCGATACAGAGAGGATCAGCATGGCCCTTGCTCAAGGATGACATGCAAATTCATGAAACATTCTGTTTTTAGTAAATGAGTAAATATGACGAAGTACAATTAAAAAGAGACCTGGGGGGGGGGGGGGGGGGGGCGGGGGAGCTGGGGCCTCAGGGCAGACCATGGCCCAGCAGCCAGGTGAGGGTGGCTGCCGGCCTGGTCCCTGCTCTGTGTGCCCCACAGGCGGTGTGACTCAGTGTCCACCTCTGTGCAAGGGGGGAGCGGGGTTTGGGGGGATCTGAGGCAACACGAGGGGAGCAGGGGTGCAGCCCCCCCGCACCCAGCTCAGGAAGGCGCTGCAGCTCCAGGACCACAGACGTTCTTTTCAGGTTGGTCTGAGCTCAAACCTGACTTCGCATTATTCCCCCTACACGCACCTTTCACCTCAGCCACCAAAGGGACAAGGGAAAGGGCCCAACTTCAGTGTAAGACAATCTGTCTTCCAGCTCTGTCCTGGCACTGACCAGTGGCGTGGGCTTTGCACGGCATCGTAACCGCTGCGCCCCCTTCTCAGCTGCAGACACTACCACCACCATCAGGGCTTCCTGCCAGGCTCAGAGAGCAGGACTGGCAAGCAGCAGGTGGTTGCTGAGGCTGCTCCGCCCCCTGCTCTCTGTAGCTGTGGCTCCTGGGGACCCAGCTGCACTTGAATTCAGGCAAAGTCTTGGGCTGACCTCATCTGGGAAGGTTTTATTGTCCCCATGGCATCCACATCCAACCAGGTCCAAACTCAGTTTAGAGGAAGAGGGTTTCACAACAATATTACGAATTCAAAAACCCAATGACTCCCTGAGTCTCCCCCTAATTTCAAGTCCCCTCCCATCTCAAAGAATAAAAGGGCAGGAAGAGAGGTTTCTGTTCTGGTTTTGCCCTGTGATCCAGGCTCAGCCCGTGGCGTGGTGAGTCTGGTGCAGTGTTTGAAGGAAGTCATTTGCCTCAAGGTTCCTGCTCAGTGGGTCTGGGAACCATCAGGCCTTGCCGCTAAGCTGGGACCAGGAAAGACCAAGCCAGACACGGGGTCCTGCCCGCCCTGAGGAACCTGCTCTGGAGGCACCTCCAGGAGTGAGGGGTGGAGAAGATTGGGGAGGGGTTTCGAAGTCTCTACTTCAGCCTTACTATAACTTTCATATTAATCCTTCAACTAGTGCTCATTATCACCTGCATGGATTGGATTATCCAGATGATTGCTGGAGTCTCCTCCACCCACCCACCCCCACCCGCTAACTGCATTCTGGCCTCAGGCTGTGCACGATTCCTTCTGAGGGTCCTTACTGAGCCCATGTGATCTCTGTAATCTCCCAGGCAGCTTCGTTCATCAGCATAGCGCCATAGCGCATTCCTACTGATTCTTCGTTTAATGGCACCCTTTCTGAAGCAGCAGCGATGGTGCCAAATGGCACTTGCATTTCCAGGAAAGCAGCCAAACTCATTAAGTTAATAAAGGAGTTTAGCTGTTCGGAGATGCCCCCTCACATGCATCCCGCAAAACCCGAGCTCTCGCTGCTCTTTGGACCATCAGACCTCTGTCTGCACCTGCAAAGCACTCCTCCAGCTGAGTCACAGGGAGTCACAGCGGTGGCCCCACCGGACTGGGGAGTGCTGAGCGCTTCCTGTGTGAGCTGGCCAGGCACACCTCAGAGCCTGGTACCCCCTCTCTCCATGCCAGAGGGAGCCCAGTGGAGCCCCCTTGTTCCGGGCCAGTGATGGGACAGGCCCATCGGTCCCCTTGGTTGTGACAGCAGGATTGTCCGCGTTCACAGCACAGCCCGGGGTGGCAGGAAGCAGCATCAGATCCACCAGTACAACAGCTGCCTGCGGAGTCACCAGCCTCAGTCCTACTCCTCTGCCCTCATGCTTCCCCTTTGCAGTCAGGTGATGATCTCCCTCAACCACAATCTGTTCCATCACCCTCCCACTCCCCAAGCTCACAGAACCCCAAATCCTCCAGCAGCATCAGGCCTTGCAGGACACCCACCACCACCACTCACCTCTCCAGTCTCTCCATCACCACCCACCCACCCTCCACCTCACCCTCCACCCACCCCACACTCCAGCTCCCAACACACATCCTGCTCCCTCCTCACCTCAGGCCTTTGAGCACCATTCTCACAAGCCTTCCGCACCTTCCCCTACCCCCACCCCACTGCCTCCTCTTTTCCTGGGTAACTGCAACAGGTCCTTCCAGACCTCACCCCAAAGTCCCTGCCTCCTAGAACCCACCCCTGGCTCCCAAGTTGGCCTGGGTAGGTGCTGCTTCTTTGAGCTTCCACAGCAACGGGCGTGCCCCTCTCTGTGTGAGAACACTTACCACACAAAATCGTGAACATCTGCTTTATTGTCTGTCTCTACACCAGGGCGTGAGTGCCCATCATTCCCTTCCCAGGAGCTGTGCCTTTTTCACCTCTGTGTTCCCACTTACCTGGCACCTGGAGGCACAAAGTCAAGGAAGACACTCCCACCTGGTAGCATGGTCATCAGCGCCCTGCGTGTTGAGTCCCTGTCTTTCCTGTGTCCTCAGTGACCTTTGAGAAACGCCCTTCTCTTCTGGTGCCCAGGTCTCTCTCCCGTGCTCCCTCTTAGCGCTTTCTTTCCTGCTCTCTCCTTGCTCAGTGAGACTCATCCTGACTATCAAACTGAAGCTTTAAATATGTTCATTTCTCCGCTCCAGGGGAAGCATCCTTCCAGTGGTCTTTCCATCCCCTCTCCATCCCCACTCCCCGATCTCAATCCCCACACCTTGACCTCCTCCAGAGGTAGGAAAGAGTCTCTTTACCTCTTGCCATTCTGCAGAGGAGCACGGACCACCCCTGGGGTCAGCTCTGGTCCATCCAGCCCCGGGCCTGGCTCCCAACAGATCCCCGAAGGTGCATGATCCCTGTTCCAGCGGGATGGGTACATGACAGGCTCACTCCCCTTAATGATCCTACGCGGATCACTTGTGGAGTTCTGCCAACCTCTCAGGAAGGGTTTTATATTTCCTATTGGCACCAGCTCTTGGCATAATGAATTCCTGAAGTTCACTTCCCTCTGAGTGTGTTTCAAACATCCTTCTTCCAAGTGTCAAGGCACAGGAGGAAAGGAGCATCCTGGAAATAGTGGCTATGCAGGGGTGTGGTCTTGCACCACCGCCCTTACCTCCTTCTGCCAGGTTCCAAGAGCCTCCTTCATGAGAACCACAGGGCACGTGATGATGGTTTAGTCAAGGACCCAGATCTCCAAAATCACCCAAAGGGAATCATAGGCATATGCTACATAAGGCGCATTTATGTCATCGTAAGACAGGTGATGGCCGGCTCTTATATGGGCCAGTAATGGCTGCCTTGCAGAAATACTGTGGTCAAGGCAAGGGACCCTGGTAAGTAGAAGCAAGGACAGAGATTGAGCCAGGACCCCAGGTCTGAACACTCAGCTGGTCTAAGCAAGAAGACTGGAATGGCCAGGGTCCAGTCGGGAAACTGAAACCTCTCTGGTATGTCACGTACAGAAGATGGGCCACAGTGGGATGAAAAGGCTAAATAAGAATCCAAACAAAGATGGTGAAACAACACAAAAATGAGCAACAGCAGGATGCCGGCATCCCCCCAGGGCTGTGGAACACAGAGGGGGGCGGGGGATGGTGTTATTTCACACCCAGAAGCCAAGGCCCTTCAGCCTGAACTAGGATCACAGCAGAGGCTGTCTGGCAGGAGGTGAGACCATGGAGGAGGGACATACAGCAGGAATCTGGAACAGTCTGGAAGATGGAGCCAGGGCCAGGAAATGCCCTCCTGCCCAGAGCAGAGAGAGAAGCAGAAGTGCCCTGACTTCTCCCTTCCTCCCCAGCTCTAAACTCCTGCCAAACCTAGACAGAAGCCATTGGCAAGGGCCTGGGAAACAGCCTGCAAGAGAAAGGCAGGGATGGATCTGAAAGCAAAAGACAATGGCAGTCCAGGGACCAAGGAACAGACACACCCCAGTAGTTTGTGTGCCCCCTCTGTTTTCCTTAGGGTTCCATAGCTTTCCTTCGTGTCCTTTCTCAGCTTTTGTCCTTCTAGACTCAAGAGTGTGTCGCCACAGGGAAGTCTCTGTGTCCATCCTTTGGGCTTTATATATTGTACATTTTTCAAATTCTTATGACACACAAAATACATGCCGAGCCACCTGCTGGGTGATGGAAGAAAGCGAATATGAAAATAAATAAAATCAATTGTGTTTTTAAAATAGAATTTCAAGTTGATTTTGAGAGAGAGAGAGAGAGAGAGAGAGAAACATCGATGTGAGAGCAAAGCATTGATCAGCTGCCCCTGCACGCCCAACCAACTGAGCGACACCAGCCAGGGCAAGGTACACTTCTTGTTGTCAAGAAGCTTGTCGTCTGAGGCACAGGAGAGAGAGATAGGCACACAGTTCTCTGTAACAATAATTAAATGATTTCTGTGAGGCCAAGGAAGGAACTGTGCTTGGGGAAATGGGAAAGGGCTTCCAGCAAGAGGTGACATCTGAACTTAGATGAGACAGAGTTCACTAAGTAGGAAAAAGGCATCCCAGAGGGAGGGAAAAGGCTCACCCCAGGAAGTAAGTGGGTAACAGGATATGGTGGCTCTTGGGCACTGAGAAGACACAGCGGGGATGGGGAGCACATGAGGAGGGCGTATAAATAAGGCCTGAAAGGTAACGGAGGTCAGAGGACTTTGCATGCGCACACAGTGGGGAGTGATGGGAGAGGTTGTGGCATGAGTAGGTTTGTGTGCTGAAAAGATCTCTCTAGCTGCCTATGTGGATGATGGGTTGGAAGCAGTAAGATCAGAGGCAGGTAGAATAGTTTAAGAGGTGATCATCACAGTCATCCAGAGAAGAAACAATGAGGCGCAGAGGGGATGGAGAGAAGGAGCAGACTCTAGAAATGAAGACGGCTCACCGGACAGATTAGTGTGCGGGATCATGGAGAGACGGGGCGCCGGGCACAGGGTCTTTCACGTGGCTTCCGCAGTCTCTGCATATTTCCAAGGCGGTGAGGAGCCCAGAGACCTGGGGGTTGTGGCCTCGATTTGTACAAAGAGAAGGAAGCTTTTCTTTCATGCTCAATGCTCTGCCTGGTGGTACCTGGCCTTGGGGATCCTTTCTGCTGCTGGTGCAACGTGGGCACTGACATCAGGGCTCCGGGTGTCATACCAGAGCTTGCAAGGTTTGAGTCATTTTCCCCAAGTCACTCCCCATACCCACCTCCCGGTTCATTTATTTTGGTGGCTCTGAAATTGCATCTCTTCACCCACTGGTTTCTGAGCGGGACAGCAGAACACTAATTTCCTCAAAGGCTGTTTGCCAACCTAAAGTCTCTGGTCTTGGGTTCGACCTTTCGTTCCTGAGTCTAACCTTCTCGCTCCCTGTCTTAATCCTGTATTAGATGAGGGTCTGAGAGATCGTGGAGCAATGTAGAAGAATGAAGACTGGTGTCTTTTGTCAATACAGATGTGAGTGAACAAATGCAAGTAAGAAATCAATGAACATAGCATCCTTCCTCTCCTACTCTTCAGAGAGTGCTGATGGAGCCAGGCCCAGGGCCGAGCTTAGAACCTGGTCTGCATTTTCCAGGGCCTCTGAACAGTCCTGCACAGCTAGACATTGTTCATCTTTTACTGAGCAGTTACTTTATGCCTGGAATTGTGCAGGACACTGTGAGTACTCAGCGATGGACAAAACACACACCCTGCCTCATGAATTCATTTCTGTTGAACTATCACCACCTGGTGGCATACACTGAATTTTGTCAAGAAAAGAAAGCCTTGAGTCCTGGAGCTAATGATCAGTTGGCATGGGACTGGTAGCTTTCTCAGGAGGCTTAGCAAGGCTGTCACAAGGGGCCTTATTAATTCTCCATGCTTAAGCCCAGATGGCTGAGGATTTGGCATATTCTGAAAGGCTATTAGAGGGGAATTCCATGCTTACCTCCATGTTTAACTCATTTTTGAAATTAGTCCTTCTCACTGGGCAAAAGTCCTACCCCAGAGCTAATCCCAGTTCCTCCTGCTACAGCTAAAGTCCTTTTGCTTTGATTGACATCAATGGGGCTTGTCACATACACTCAGAGGTCATCCTCTGACCTCTGTATTTTCCAGCTCAAAGCCTCCAGGGGGAAGGAGTGGGTGACAGTCCACTTAATGCAATGGACACAGGCCTCCCCCGTGGTGAGGGCCAGCACAAGCTCAAGGTGCACCTCTGTCCTGCATCCCAGCTGCCTTTTAACAGTAGCCTTGGAAGTGATAAGGGATAAGTTTCTTGGAGGTGGATACACTCACCTGTCACCCTGAGAGTTCACCTGTCAGCACACTCATAGTTGAAGGGGGCGTGGGGATGAGGCCATGGGCTTTAGGTCTCCCAGATCTAGTCTCATCTGCAAGCTGGAGACCATGAGCCCCATCTTAGAAAAGGGTTGGGAAGATGCAGTGAGCCAGCTCCACAAAGTGCCTGGTGAGAAGCAGATCCTATCAGGAGCTGCTATCATCTGCCCCTCCCCCCACTCCCAGACCTGTCATGAGAAACCTCAATGCAATTGTTTTATGTACAGTTGGCATGGGACTGGTAGCTTTCTCAGGAGGCTTAGCAAGGCTGTCACAAGGGGCCTTATTAATTCTCCATGCTTAAGCCCAGATGGCTGAGGATTTGGCATATTCTGAAAGGCTATTAGAGGGGAATTCCATGCTTACCTCCATGTTTAACTCATTTTTGAAATTAGTCCTTCTCACTGGGCAGAAGTCCTACCCCAGAGCTAATCCCAGTTCCTCCTGCTACAGCTAAAGTCCTTTTGCTTTGATTGACATCCATGGGGCTTGTCACATACACTCAGAGGTCATCCTCTGACCCTGTATTTTCTATCTTAAAGCCTCCAGGGGGAAGGAGTGGGTGACAGTCCACTAAATGCAATGGACACAGGCCTCCCCCGTAGTGAGGGCCAGCACAAGCTCAAGGTGCACCTCTGTCCTGCATCCCAGCTGCCCTTTAGAAGTAGCCTTGGAAGTGATAAGGGATAAGTTTCCTGGAGGTGGATACACTCACCAGTCACCCTGAGAGCTCACCTGTCAGCACACACAGTTGAAGGGGGCGTGGGGATGAGGACATGGGCTTTAAGTCTCCCAGATCTGGTCTCATCTGCAAGCTGGAGACCATGAGCCCCATCTTAGAAAAGGGTTGGGAAGATGCAGTGAGCCAGCTCCACAAAGTGCCTGGTGAGAAGCAGATCCCACCAGGACCTGCTATCATCTGCCCCTCCCCCCACTCCCAGACCTGTCATGAGAAACCTCAATGCAATTGTTTTATGTACTCACAGCCCATCTGGTTCTGAAAGGACTCAGTATACAAATTAGCATACATATACTAGTAAAGTAAAATAAAAATTGTATTAAGTTGCTACATTTATCAAGCGATGTTAAAACAAGATTACAGAGATATAAGATGAAACCAAAAGTTAAGGTGGCACATGAAGCATGTGCTTTAAGATGGCATTTCATACATGTTTTGAGAGGGGTCAAACACTGGACTTAAAAGCTTCTTAAAGGACAACCTGAAAAGGCACATGGCCAGCTGCTTGATAAAGCTCTTTAAAGAGAAAAAAAAGTGAGTTCCCAAAAGAGCTAATTTCTGAGCCAAATTTGTTAAAAGTTTGTTCCCTTCAATCCAGAAATTGCTTTTCTAGGAATCTAAACTTTACAGGTACTCACATGTATGCACAAAGACATACATGTGTGCAAAGTGCAGAGTATCTGTTAACAGCCAAATACAAATGAAAGCAAGCTAAATTACCATCGAAGTGGACTGATTACATCAGTTTTAGTCCATACAAACTATGAGATACTCTACAAATACAGAGAGGAAAAGCAATGACAGGGCCATATGTATTCACATGAAAGGGTCTGCAGAATAAGAGAAAAAGAATCAACCTTCAAAAAAATCGTGTCCTATGTCTGTAGTTTGTAGAGAACTATAACTCCATTTATGTAAAAATGTTAATGCCGGTTACCCTTGGGGAGTGGATGAGATGGTAGGGAAAGTTAAAGGGACATTTTTACTTTTTACTCTACATATCTTTATATTTTACTAGAGGCCTGGCACACAAAATTTGTGTGCAGGTACGGTCCCTAGGCCTGGCCTGCGATCAGGGCCGTCTTCCCCGGCTGTCCACAGCCGGCCCAATCACCCATGGCCACCCACCCCTGGTTCCCTATTCACCATCGGGTGATGGGTGCCTGAAGGCCCGGGAAGGAACTAAGAGGTCGGCTGTTCGCAGCTGCTCGCCAGCCCTGCCACCACTGCGGGTCACACTCTGTGTGTGGGGCGACTGGTGGGGTGGGAGCCTTGGCCTGGTGCTGCTCACATCCATGCCACCCACCCCCAGTTCCCCATTCTCCTTTGGGCGATCAGAGCCTGTGGGCCAGGAAAGGGACCAAGAGGTGGTCAGTGCACATCACAGTGACTGGTCCAGCAGTCGTTCTGGTCATTCCACCCTTAGGGTCAATTTTCATATTACCCTTTTATTATATAGGATTTTTTAATCCTAATAATTTGATTTAAATAAAAAAGGTAAACTGTCATTTTAAAAGTTACATGTAATTGGATCATGTATTACATTAATGTTACATTTTCTGATTTTGATCATTGTATTATGGTATGTAAGAAAATATTGATATTTGCCAAAGTCCTTCCAAGTCAAAGTTCCTGACATCTACAACTTATTCTCAAATCATCACCAAAATAAATGAAATAGTAGTAAGTATACAGAGAGAGTTAGAAAGTCAGTATGTCATCATGTTAATAATTAGAGAATCTAGGTAATGGCTAAGTGGGAGTTCACTGCACTACTCTTGCAATTTTTCTGTAAGTTTGAAATGTTTTCAAAGTAAAATGAGTTTCTAAAAGTCATGCATGATTTCTTCCTTCTAGGGTGGAGACTTCGTGTGTCTTGCTTGGGTTCTAGGAAGAGACCCTCATTGGTGGGTCCTCTTACCCATGTAAGACAGGCACCAATCATTATTCTTGATTGAGACTTAAGTGCAGTTAAGAAGGTTAAGTGAGAATACTTGTGACAGGGTGCGTTCTGTTTAAATGATGTAAATCCGGTGTGGCCTTTGGAAGAACTACACCTGCAGGTTAGGTTAGAGAAGTGAGTTGGGTGTTTGTCCTTAATCTGCCTTGTGACCACTTTGCACCTGTATTGTTGGTTCTTGGAAGATGGCAATGTGGGTGTGTGTATTCATGTCAAAGTTGCCAGGAGAGAAAAAACAAACCATGCTAAAGGGAGACCGCAAGTCCTGATATTTTCTTCAGACTGGACAAGAGATTAGAAAGAGGACGAGAAGGCACAGGGGGAGGGAGAAATGGATGGGCTAGATTGTACTTTAAACAAAATATTTCAGCTTTTGGTGTTCGGTGCACAATTTACCTAAGCCTGAAATACACATATGTTGGGGAAATTAATTGTCAAACAGCTGGGATTGCCTTGCTGGGCTCATAGGAACAACCACCGCTTTTGTTTTATTGGTATGAACAGTTCCTAGCTCTTGACTGGAATTAGAACTTTTAAAAGAGTAGAAACCTTATTTACTTGAGTTTGGAAAATGTTTCTGCTATTAATCAGAAATAATCCTTTCTGCTTTTTTCTGGCTTATCCTTTGCAGTGGTTCTCAACCTTCCTAATGCCGTGACCCTTTAATACAGTTCCTCATGTTGTGGTGACCCCCAATTCCATTGTTACAAATTGAACATAATTAAAGCATAGTGATTAATCACAAAAACAATATGTAATTATATACGTGTTTTCCAATGGTCTTAGGTGACCCCTGTGAAAGGGTCGTTTAACCCCCAAAGGGGTCGCGACCCACAGGTTGAGAACCGCTGCCTCAAAGGGTCCTCCACCAAATGTAGGAGGCTGTTTCAAGGCACAGGAAGTACTTGACTGCCATCTACTGGCCAGAGTGAGTAGCTGTTTAGAAAGATAAAGGAAATAGTTCCAAAGGTATTCAATATATGCAGTTTTTACTGCTCTGATACTGTGGGCCAGGCACTGTGTTAGGCACAGGAAGTGCAATGGCAAACAAAGTAAGAAGCCTGTCTTCAAGGAGCTAGCCTGGCATTCTAATGGCAGCTGAGAGTGACAGAAAGTAAACAAATAAATCAATAAGGTCAAGGTGAGAAAAGGGCTGGACAGATAAATAAAGCAAGGTAAGGGGTCTAGTAGGTTTTTTAGGAGGTGAGGTGATAAGCCTTCTGTCTGGGGAAAATCATCCCAAGAAGATGCAAAAGCTGGGGCAAAAGCCCTGAGATAGGAGATTTTGTTTCAGGGACAAAAGGAGTCCTGCCTGAGGGGCTAGAGCAGCGGGAGGGAGCGAGGCAGAGAAAGGTCGAGGCCAGATCACATGTGGCTCCGTGCACCACTGACAGGAGTTTGGCTTTTCCTCTGACTGAAACAGAGAATATTGGAAGGCTTTGAGCAGAGAATTGTCCAGACCTGACTTGTTTTAAAGGGTAATTCTGGCCGTTGGTCCAAGAATAGACAGTAGAGGGCAACCTCAGAGCCAGGGGAAGAGTCAGGCAGCCAGCGCAGTGACCTGGGATTAGACTATGGCTGCTGGATGTGGCAGGGTATCCCTGCGCGTGATGACAATCAGGTTCTGGATCTATTTAAAAAGATAACATTGGCAGGACCAGACGAAAGATGGAACGTCAGGATTGAGAGAAAGAGAGGAGTCGGTGTTTGGGGCCCAAACTGTCATTTCCTGAAATGAAGAGACTGTGGGCAAAGAAGGCTGAAAGGGATACGGGAAATGGTGAAATTGGAGGCTCCCGTCTGGGGAGTTCAGTCTGAGATGACTGTGATACGCCCAAGTAAAGAGGTGGAGGAGGCTGCTGGATAAAGGCTCCAAAATCAGAGGGATGGTTGAAGCTGGAGATAGAAATGTGAGAACATCAGCCCATGGAGGGCATTCACAGTCCCAAGCCTGGGTGAGGCCACCAGGAGAGGCGTGCAGCTGGAGAAGGGGAGGGGTCTGGGCACAAAGCCTGGCTCTCGGCATCCAGTGCACCGTCAGCAGTCAAATTGCACGTTCAGGTCTCCCTCCCTGGGCATCAGGCAATCAGGTTCAAACGTGGAAGATGGCCATTGGTACAGGGCACCTCCACCTCTAGGCATGAGTGTGAGGGAATGGTGCTCCATTAGCACTAAAGGTGAGTATGGCCATGTCATTTGGAAGGGTTGTCTGTTGTGTTAACTAATAAAGACTTGAGGCCCTAAACCAAATTAAAGTTCATCTAGGATCTTAAAGGTTCAAATTCCAGAGAGACACAGATTTAAGTAGCAACCCAAATTGTGGTCTGGAGAGAACAAAGAAAGGCAAAAACCACAAGCTGTAATTCTTTCACTCAAACAAAGAATTGCTGACTAGCGTGGACCCTGAGAAAGAAGATAACTACTAAGAAGGGCTCCCTGCCTGCCCAATGTGGCTTAGTGGTTGAGCTTCAACCAGGAGGTCATGGGTTCGATTCCTGGTCAGGGCACATACCAGGGTTGCGGGCTCAAAGAGATTTTTGTATACTAGTGAAATGAGTAGGGGCTAGGCCAGCCGTGGGCAAACTCGGCCCACGGGAAGATGTGAGTACTGCAGGGTACATGGGTCTGCACCCAGCACAGCAACTTACCTGGCCTTGTGCCCCTGGCCTCGCTATACATGTGGCCTGTCTAGGTGTTTGGCTCTAAGTTCCTGTTCTGCTCAGAACTATGAAGGCCCCTCCCACCCCTCGCCCCACCCCCATGTGGGAATACCTTTATAGCTCTTTCATTTCTTTACCTTTGCTGGGTAAATTATTCTTACCTGTTTTTCTTTCAGCACTTTGAATATATCATCTACTCTCTCCTGAACTGTGAAGTTTCTGCTGAAAATTTTGCTCATAGCTTTGAGGGAATCCCCTTGTATGTAACCAAAGGCATGGTGAGGGATGGGAGATTAAGGCAATCGCCAAGGCCTGATTTAATCATCCAATCTATATCATAAAAAGATAATATGGAAATCGACTGAATGGCAGAACGACTGGTTGCTATGATGCGCATTGACCACCAGGGGCAGACGCTCAACACAGGAGCTGCCCCCTGGTGGTCAGTGCGCTCCCACAGGGGGAGCTTCGACAGTTGGTGAGCACAGCGGTGGTGGCAGGAGCTTCTCCTGCCTCCACAGCAGCACTAAGGATGTCTGACTGCCAGCTTAGGCCCAAATTGAATTGAGTTGTGGGATACCCAGTTGGTGTCCAGAGAGTGGGGTCAAAATTAGTTAGGGTCAGGAGGAAATAAAACCTATCACACCCCTCCTCCAGGCCATACCTCCCACCGCACTGGGACTGAGGGCCCTTCATAGAGGCTCAGGTCCCTCTGATCAACCCACTTCCTAGGGTAGCACTTTCCATGCCTGGTAAGTCTGGCTGTAATGTCCGCCAGTGTTTACTGCCCACTTTTTAAAATCAGTATTATATAACATTTTTAGAGGTTACTAAGATCTTTTTTATTGATTTGAGCTCCTTGGCAAAACTGTGATGTCCCATTTAATAGGTGAGCAAACTGAGGCTCAGAGAAATAAATCAGCCACACCAGGAGTCTGTGTCCAGGTGAGCAATGGGCTGAAGCCCCTTAGGCCTGGGCTCTCCAGCCCAGGTCAATTCAAGGCATCTCCAGAAGCTGCTACAAACAGGGAAGGATTTAGATAACGTCACTCCTCCATCTACCGTCCACATCTCTGCTGATTCTACAAGATAAGAAAGCTCCCCAGAGAACTGGCTTTGCAACCAGGAGGCAGGGGCTGTTTCCCTTTCAGATGGGACGATTACTAGTTGAGTGCTGAGCTAACACAAAACCAACAGTCCCCTGGCCAGAACACATGGCATGAATGCAATGGACCTCAGAAGCCCATAAAACTATGAGAATCTGGGAGGGCCCCTGACCTTGCTATAGTGCCCCAAGAAGGAGCTTCCCTGGCAGACTTAGGAGCCCCACCTATCCTGAGAGTTGGGCCAGGCCACATACCCATCACTGAGGAACCTCAACCAAGGCTCTAAAGAAAGATTCACAGTGGCCCCACCCACCCTGAGAGTTGTGCCAGGCCCCATACCCATCACTGAGGAAACTCAACCAAGGCTCTAAAGAAAGATTCACAGTGGCCCCACCCACACTGAGAGTTGGGCCTGGCCCCACACTCAACATCCTGAAGAGCTTCAACCCTGGCTCTGTGGGTAGGCTCTGGGTGATGGACAGGCAGAGTGCCATGTGAAGATGTGAGTACTGCAGGGTACATGGGTCTGCACCCAGCACAGCAACTTACCTGGCCTTGTGCCCCTGGCCTCGCTATACATGTGGCCTGTCTAGGTGTTTGGCTCTAAATTCCTGTTCTGCTCAGAACTATGAAGGCCCCTCCCACCCCTCGCCCCACCCCCATGTGGGAATACCTTTATAGCTCTTTCATTTCTTTCTCCCTAGATGATCCTCAAGGAAGAAATGATATAAAAGTGCCCACCAGATGGCTCCCAACAATGAGCACTAAAGTCAGCGGGATGGATCTGGATCCCAGGAGAGCAAGGGTGTCCCACTGCCACCCAGAGGGCAGATCACATCCCACCCCCACCCCAGGGTGTCCCACTGCCACCCAGAGGGCAGATCACATCCCGCCCCCACCCCCGACCCGTCAGGACAGACGCCAGACACAGGGCTCATGGCTGGTGAACTCTGCTGTGGTGGCGCGAGCCTCTCCCCATCAGGACTAACTGGGCGCCAGCTTGGCAGGCACAGCAGGGTCAGGATGAGCAGGAGCAGCAGGCAAGAGCCTCAGGCGGTGTTGGCCTTCAGTTTCAGCCCAATCCCCACAGGCCACGCCGAGGGACCCCACCAGTACATGAATCCGTGCACCGAGCCTCTAGTTTTATATAATTTTGATATCATGAAATGTTATTCTTCTTTGACTTTTTCAACCATTTTAAAATGTAACAATCATTCTTAGGTCACTGGTTAGCCATCTTGATGTAGCTAGGGTTTGCCAATCCCTGGCCAAAAGTATAATATTAAAATGTAACTTATTAGAAGTATTAGTGAGAGGGGGAGAATTTTGAAAGTGTTACTAACTCAAGAGGATTTAGGTATGTTGGATGCTAGCAGAGCCATTAAAACCAGGATATTTTTAAGAACGTGGCACCAAAAAGCCCTAAGCCCTCTCTTACTACCTCAGGCAGACACAGGATTCAGAGTGGAGTGGGCCATTGCCATGACCCCGAGTGGCATACTGATGCACTAGACTAGAAGATCTTCACTTTGCCAGCAATGTCCTGACCAGAGACAACAAAAGTGGATCTTTAGATCATGATTCCAGGGGTGGGGGCGGCCCCTGACACCCTAGTCTTAGCAAGCTTCGGGTGAAAATTGACCCCACATATGCTGGAGGTCCAGCAGGTGTCCCGAGATGAACTGGGCTTCAGGAACCCTGCTTCCGCAGGAAGGTTCGGGGCTCCCCGCCCTTCCTGAGAGCTGCCTCTGTCCCTACACTCAACTTCCTGAAGTTTCTCAACCCTGGCTCAGCAGAAAGATACAAGGGGGCCCCGGGCAGGGTGTCATGTGAAGATGCAAGAATGTCATGCTACTTGGGTCTGCATCCAGGGCATCAGGCTGTCTGTCCTTGTGCCCCTGGCCTCACTATAGATGGAGACTGTAGATGTGGCCTGTCTGGGTGTTTGGCTCTAAGTTTCTTTTCTGCTCAGAATCAAGATGGTCCCTCCCCTCCCCTTACTTCACCCCCATGTGGTTTCCTCTGGGTGATTTCTGTTCCTCTCTTGCTGGGTGAGGCTGTTCTCCCTGGTTGGTGTCCTGGGACCAGAAGAGGTCTGAAGAAACATGGATGGGGCAGCTCTGAGCTCAACCCTGAGCTCTCAAAGCCCACCCTGTGCTTTGCCTCTCCCCGTCCCCCACCTCCTGTCAGCATTGCAGCTCAAGGCTTGGTCCAAAGAGTCCAGGTCTCAGGAGATTGAGGGCTGAGGAGCACAGAACAGTGAGTGTCCTGAGCATCCCATCCTCCCATCCCTGCCCCCTTCACACTCCTGCCTGCCCCCAGACCAGACCCAGCAACTCAGTAACTTGATCCCTTCCATTGTCTCCCAGCCCCCTCTGGACTCCTCCTTCCTATGCCTTTTCCTGCCTCTCTCCTTCACATCCCTTCTCCCAACATCTGTTGGCAGATGCCCTGGGGTTTACAAAAGTGGGTTCTGAATGCTGAATAGGAGATTGCCAGGTGACCATAATGACCCAAGTAAAAGTGTTGCATTGGGAGATGGTAGGGACCAAGGATGACTGCTCTTCTCTACCTGCCTGATTCCTTCACCACCCACTCCCTCCACAGCGAGCATCCCAAAGGGCTTCCGAATCCCGCTGAGTGCAAGAGACATAACCAGTGCAGCAGAGCAGGTTGGTGCAGCAAAGATGGCTGAAGGAGTCCAGCAGCGGCTGGCCTGGATCTTGGAGTTTATGAGCAAGGAGCAGCTGAGGGAGTTCCTGCTGCGGCTGCCTGATAAGGATCTCTGCCAGCACTCTCCTGGGGCGACCCCAGCTCAACCAGAGGAGGTGGGTGGCATGGAGGTGGCCTCACGCCTTGTGGCTCAATACGGGGAGCAGCAGGCCTGGGACCTGGCCCAGCAGACCTGGGAGCAGATGGGCCTGAGCCAGCTGTGTGCCCCAGCCCGGAAAGAGCCAGCTATGCTGTCAGGTGAGTAGACAAAACTCCCTCTGTCTGTGGTTCATCTCCTTCCCTCACACACCCTGCTGAGCCTCCCACCAAACCTGACCCTGGGCAGTGACTGGGAACTGAATTGTCAAAGGGGGGATCGAGACAGACTAGACTGCAGCTAAGAGGCTTGTGGGGGAAGAATGCCAAGTGCAGCCGTAATCGGTTTGGCTCAGTGGATAGAGAAACTCCCTCTGCCTGCGGTTTATCTACTTCCCACCCACACCCTGCTGAGCCTCCCACCAAACCTTACCCTGGGCAGTGACAGGGAACTGAATTGTCAAAGGGGGGATCGAGACAGACTAGACTGCAGCTAAGAGGCTTGTGGGGGAAGAATGCCAAGTGCATTCCCAGCAACCCATGGGTCCTCACGGCCCCTGGGAGGGAGCACTCAGAGGGCCAGAGAGACAAGAGGCTGACTCTCAGGAGGCACCAGCAGGAGGATGTGGGTTTCACACCCACCTCCCAAGTGGCCACTTGCCTGGTTTGTGCTATAGGCAC
Source organism: Myotis brandtii (assembly GCF_000412655.1). NCBI lineage: Eukaryota > Metazoa > Chordata > Mammalia > Chiroptera > Vespertilionidae > Myotis > Myotis brandtii. The sequence goes on along the minus strand of NW_005370875.1, from coordinate 931,718 downwards.
AGAAGGGAGTCCGGAGGAAGCAAGTTCCAGTCCTGGCACGACCACATTGGGCAAGTTGCTTCACTGCTCTCTGCATCTTCTCTCCATCTGTAAAATGAGAGGGTAGGAGCCTGCCCCCTGGACTGTAGGAAGGTAAAGAGGTAATCCATGTTAGACACCTACCAGAGTCCGCTTCCTAGTCAGTGCTCAATGAACTGTTCTGTTGCTACTGTTGCTGCCCCCGCGATGTTATTACTACTGACAGCTGTGGGTGGCAGAGGCTCTCAGCCTCATGTGAGGGGACTTGAGGCACAGAGAGGAGTCATGACATATATGGGAAGGGAGAGGCAGAACCAAACCAACCAGAGATGCAAAGTTCCTGGAGCCCAGATCAGGACAGTTGCCCAGCAGTGTCAGGGCACCATTCTCCAATGAGATGGTGGGGCAGGCTGCAGTGGGCTCACTGGTTCCTCCTGACCTCACCTAGTTAAGACCGGTCTCTTATTTTCTGGTGCTGTTGACTATGACAGTGAGAACAGCACCAGGTGTTAGACCAGAGGGGTCAGACCGGACCGTGGTTCAGCAACCTTGGTACTTGAGTCCTGACTAGGGAAGAATTCAGAGGCAAGACTCAAACTGTAAGAGAACTTTTACTTAGAAAATCGCAGAGGTATCAGAAATGGATGGCAGAACAAAGGGGCTCAGAAAACACCTTACAGTAGCAAAGGAAGGGCCCTTGGAGCTTGGGAGTGAGGAAGGTAAAGGTAATGGTAATGGGGGATGGAAGTGGAGGGGATGTGTGCTGAAAGGCATGGGCATGCTCCCAGGAGGGAGAGCGCACTGGGTCCTCCATCCTAAAAGCTTTTAAGAGTGGAGATCTTAGAGGAGATCCCAGGGAGGATCTCAATAGAATATCCATCAGCTTTCCAAGTGGGTCCTTTCAGGGTTGTGGTCTCCACTGATTGGTTTGTACCAGGGCAAAGGGTCAATGCAGATGGTCCTGAGTGGTTTTGCTGCTTTTCTGGGCCTGGAGCTGATATACAACTGACGCCCAGATGTTATTTCTAGGGAGAAATGAACAGCAGCTGTTGACTATGACTGTCTGTGAGAACAGCACCAGGTGTTAGACCGGTGGGGTCAGACCAGACCTGTCATAAGAGGGGGTCTGAACAGCATGGGCAGAGATATGAAAGGTCAGGGAGTCCAAACCCCATGATGAGTGATATGCTAGGGGAAGGAAGATTACCCTGGGGGTGAGGTACTTGTTTTCCAAGTTTTGCCCGTTGCTAGGCCTCCAGAGCTCTCCACCCTGGTGGCCTCTGTACCTGGTCTATCGTCCTTGCTCTGCTCATGTCTGTCTAACTGCCAGCACAGTTCCTCTTCGTTGAAGACCCCCCAGTTTCAATGCCCTGGCTCCTGCCCATCCTGCTAGCAAGCATCAACCCCTAATCTCCTTCCCACAGCCCAATTGCTCCCATCCCCCTACTCCCCAATTCCACCCAGGCAGAACTCCCCCAGAGGGTTCACCTTCACCAAGCTGCTGAAATTCTTTGACCCTGAGCCCTGGATCCTCCAAGACATAGAGAGACTTTGAAACACTTGCCTGACATATGGACAGAGCTGGAAATGCGAGGCTTGCTGAGCTGTCCTAAGGGCCCAAGTGGGGCTGCAGGGCAGCAAGTGGGTTCCCAGCCAAGTGAGCCTAGAGCTGCATGAGGACCTGGGCCAATAAAACACCATAAGAAGGATGGAAAAACCAGGGTGGTGGGGTCAGTAGGCCTAGAAATGATCTTTCAGGAACATTCCAGTGTTGAGGTTACACCCCCCTCTGATTTGACAGATGGGTAAACTGAGACCCAGGCAGGCCAGGCAGTGAATCTTACCCAACCAGGTGCCATGTGTAACATGGTCCTTGGCCAGGCACAGCTGGGGTCATAATCACTCTGAATTTCCCTGGGGTCTGGGTGGTCCAGAAAGTTCCAAGGAGGACTCTGTTCTCCAGGTGAACCCCAAGAGGAGGGTAGGTCTATTCCTCAGCTCAAGCCAGTCCCCTCTCCTGACTCCTCTGATTTCAGCTTTCACATATGGAGTCACCTGGGCTGGAAATCTCAGCTACACCCTTGCCTCTTTCTCTTTTCATCCCAGCATCCAAATCCACGCTCACACAGCACTTGGAAACACCCAGGGCTGGAACCTAGACCCAGTGATCTCTCCCTCCACCCTGCTGCTGCTTTGTGAGGACCCCACCCCCAGTTTCCATGTCCCCTTTTCTCTTCCCTTCCTTCTGTGCCACTCTCCCTCCTCCTGCCCCAGGCCCTGCCAGTGATGGTCAGAAGCTCAGGCTCTGTTGTCTGATGTAATAGTTACTAATCCTGCTCTCATTGGTGTCCTTTTACATTGAATATTTTTTCCATCCCATCCCTTTAGCTTATGTGTGTCCTTAAAGCCAAAGAGAGTCTCTTGCAGGCAGCATAAAGTCAGGTCTTGGGTTTTATTGTTGGTTTGCTTTTACTTTTTTATCCATTCAGCCACTCTATGTTTTGTGAT
>NW_005370875.1:926235-929053 GCF_000412655.1 Myotis brandtii | reverse complement strand
TTTTTTTTTTTCCATTTTAATCCTCACCCAAGGATATATTTTGATGATTTTGAGAGAGGGAGTGGGGGGTGGCGGGGGAGAGAAAAACATCTATCTGTTGCCTCCCCTACATACCCAGACAAGGGATCGAACCAGCTACCTTCTGGTGTAGGGAAAGACACTCCAACCAACTGAGCCATGAGGCCAGGGCTTGATGGGTAAATCTACAGTGGTGTGCTTTGATTCCTTTTGCTTTATGTTTTGTGTATCTGCTATAGGTTTATGCTTTGTGCGTAGCATGACACATAAACTATCTTATGCTTATTAGTCTATTTTAAGCTTATAACAATTTAATTTAAATCACATTCAAAAATCTATCCTTTTACTCCCCTATATTTTTGTTTTTGATTTCACGATTTACATTTTTTATATTGTGTCTGCATGTCCAAATTATTTTAGCTAGAGTTATTTTTAATACTTTTTTCTTTTTTTTCCTCTTGGAGTTTCACTCATTAAATTTATGATTTCAATATAATAAAAAATGTTGCGACAGAAAAAGAAAACACACAATTAATAAATGTGTTAAACTCCTCCCTTCAGGCACTGAGTATTCAGTAAATGCTCAGTCATTGCTGTCCCATCATTGAGTTGGAGTTTACCTAAGATAAGTCACACACAGTTTTGTCATACTACTTCTTATTACAATAGCCAGAAGACTCAGCATGCAGGTTTAGGAGATGTCAAGACCCCTTCTTCAACTGTAGGAATGTGCCATCTCAAGACTGTTGTTTAAAAGATAAAGAAGTAAAAATGTAAAGAAAACAGAATGCAATTCCTTCATAAACTTTCCATGTCTCTTATTACCAATCACATATTCTTTGTAAATCCTGAAAAACTTCACTGTAAAAAAAAATTATGTATGTGTGTGTATAGTGTGTGTATGTGTGTGTGTGATGTGTGTACAGTGCGTGTGCGTGTGTGCATATAATGTGAGTGTGTTTAATGTGTGTGTATGTGTGTGTATATTGTGTGTAGTGTGTGTATGTGTGTGTATAATGTGTGTGTGTGTGTGTGTGTGTGTGTGTATGTGTGTGTAAAGGGCACCAAAAAGGGCTGCTGGGACCAGGGACCTTCACATTGGAGGGCACCTAGGTCACTTCACCAAGGGCAGCTTCAGTGCATCCCCACTGGGCCCACTGTCTTTACTGAGGGGCGCTGACAGCATAACACTTTGAAGAGTGTATGGCTGTTTCTAATTGAGAAGAATAAACAGGACAAACTTGCCCTCTTCCATCTTTCATTCCCTAAAACTGACCACAGTAGGAAGGGGCAGCCTTGAACCCTGGAATGAGGGGCTGGGATGGCAAAGGGGAGGCAGTTGGAAAAAAAGAACCTGGACAGAAACATCAACCAGGCAAAGGACCCCAGTAGGGGAGGAGCCACTGGACAGAACAGGGGCTGCAGGAGAGCAGGTGACCCACCATGTCTTGGAGCCACCAGCTCAGCGCTGGGGAAGTAAGTGTGGCACCAAGGCCTGGAGGTGGCAGGGCCCTGGGAGGACATCACTGAAGCGCTCTGATGAGGTACAGCTTCTCCCCATGCCCGCGGTGAGGAGGGGGCCTTTCTGTAGTGTCCATAGTGGGAAACTGCCGCTGCCTGATGCAGTAGACATGCTTCACAAGCTGCACCTTGTAATGTTCGTTCTTTCCTGGTGCTTTGAGAGACACATGACAAGTCACTGTGTCCCCAATGAGGATGTCGCCCTTTGGCACCTGGCATGGTGGTGTGTTATTGCCATAGTACCACTCTCTGTCTGCAAAGCACCCGCTGCCCCTACCCCGGGTAGCTGATGTATGGGGCATGCAACGTGGAGAGGGCAGGCCCATGGCTGAGCACCACCTTGTAATGGAGGGGAAGAAGGGGGCCAAGGCCTGCCTGCCCCCAAGTGTTGTTGCATTTCCATCTCTCCTGGTCATTCTCCGCCTTCTCAATGACCTTCAGTGTCTCTCCCTTCTCGAACTTGAGCTTCTCGGTGGCCAAGCTGAAGAGGTAAACTTTATGGACCACATTCAGGACACAGCGGATGAGCCCTTCAGCAAGCTGAGTAAGTTTGGAACTTGGTGGCCAGCTTGCCTACCTCCTCAGGATGTTGTTGAAAGGGAACAGGTCCAACTGCCCATTGTAGCTGCCACATCACCAGCCATTGCTGCATTTCTCCAAGGCAGTGACACATGACCCCTTCACCAGAAACAGTTCATCTAACCTATCAGTCATGTAGGCAAACTTGACAAAGTCCAGGATGCTGAGGTCATAGATACGGTTGGCAACTCCTTCCTTGGCAGGGTACTCAGACTCGGCGCTGGGTATCAGGGACGAGTCCCACAGGCTGGTCTTCCTCTTGGTATTGCCAAGGCTCAGTGTATTCTTCAGATTCTTCATGAGGGAGCCCTTCCTCAGGCCATTCTTCCTCTCCATGTAGATGGACAGCACCATGACCTGTCCTGTTGGCCACCTCCTCACCCGCCACCAAGTCTTGGAGTCATTCAGTAGCCACATGTGCTGATTCATTTTGATGTTAATTAAGTTTCTGGTCCTATTGGGCAATTTAGGCTGCCCCCCCATTCCACACACACACACATGGCTATAACAGTGACTTCTGTCATCTTTCACAGAGTTATTGGGGCTCAGTTAGGAGGGATGACTAACAAAACACAACTCCACAAAAGGTGAATTTTTTAACTGATTACACCTCTGAAGTTACAAAGCTGCAGGTGTTCCCCAAATTCTCAAATCCCACTCAAATCTCAGCAGAGAACTGTGATCTGGGAAATCACTTGTA
>NW_005370875.1:920999-922399 GCF_000412655.1 Myotis brandtii | reverse complement strand
CCCTGCCTTGCACTGCTGCTTCTCTTCCTGTCTCTGTTACAATGGCTACCTTCTCTCCTGGGTGCACTTCCACCCCCATGCTGACGTCAGCTGCCCTCCACCCAGCCCACCTGCCTCTGATTCTCCCTCACACATGCTTCCTTCATGCAACAGCTCACTCAGCTGCTTCAGGCACCCCCTTGATGGCTGTTGACTATGACATTGGTCCTAAGTTCTCCCCGTCACCTCTGAATGTGTCTATCTGAAAAGGAGTCTTTCTTTTTCTCTACAAAACCAACTTCCCTGTTTGTTTCAATGATGCACTATTGCCCCAGGGACTCCGCTGAAACCCACTATCTGAGTATGACAGGGTAGATTTCTCAAATTACCCTCCAGCACCAGCAACACTGTTGACTTCCACATCCGGGTTCCCCACCTCAGTGGCAGCTTTGATCCTTTAGTACTTTGAGGTGCCTATCTCCCCTTTAAATGATTCACTCCATAAATGTGTATTAAGCACTGATTTTACACCAACTCTTAAAAGATCACAGATTAGTAAAGCACAGCCCTGTCCACTACAAACTCAAATCTGGAAGAGAAGACAGATATCCATCCAATAACTAGAACAGCGTGCAAAGTCCATGGTAACAGAGGCATGGACAAGGTGAAATAGTAGTTTAAGAAGGGGGAATCACACAAATGGACCTGATTAGTAGTGTCTCAAACAAAGAAATGGTAGACTTGGGTATTTTATTTTCAGACTAGAGGCCCGGTGCATGAATTCGTGCACAGGTGGGGTCCCTCAGCCTGTCTGTGGGGATCGAGCTGAAACTGGCTCTCCAACATCCCCCGAGGGGTCCTGGATTGCAAGTGGGTGGTTCTTGGGTGAAGCACCCCGAAATTGGGCTCCCTCCTCTCTGGTTCCCAGTGTGTCACCCGAGAACCACAGCTGCCAAGTCACTGCAGCTAGGCAGCTCCTGCGTTGAGCATCTGCCCCCTGGTGGTCAGTGTGTGTCATAGCCACCAGTTAGAGTATCTGCCCTATGGTGGTCAATGGGCGTCATAGCTACCAGTAGGATGGTCGAATGCTCTGACAGTCACTTAGACTTATATATATATACTAGAGGCCTGGTACATGGCATTCGTGCACTGGGGGGTGTGGGGGTTCCTCAGCCTGACCTGTACCCTCTCCAATCTGGGAGCCCTCAGGGGAGCCCTCTCCAATTTGGGAGTTTCTGTCTGTCTTTGCAATAATATGAGCGAATTGTCTGAGACCCCAACTCAGTTTGGTTTGTTGCTCACAGAATAATAGAGGCATTTTTTTTTCTTTGCTTCATTGGTGGAGATTTCCTGGAAGTTTTAGGATATCTTCCCTTTAATTTTTCCTAGACACTCTGATTTTACTTATGTCTCTCACCTTT
>NW_005370875.1:908205-920776 GCF_000412655.1 Myotis brandtii | reverse complement strand
TACATTCTGCATATCAGATATTTACATTATGATTCATAACAGTAGCAAAATTACAGTTATGATGTAGCAACGAAAATAATTTTATGGTTGGGGATTGCCACAACATGAGGAGCTGTATTAAAGGGTTGCAGCATTAGGAAGGTTGAGACCACTGGTCTAGGAGATCCATCTGCCACCAGAACTGTGATTCCCAGAATTCCTGGTGCTCCCCGTGCTCTGGGCTTTCGCTTCTGGTCCTGGGGCTGCCACCAAAACTACTATTCCCCAAATTCCTGATGATCCCTGCAATTTTGGTTTTCCCTTCCTGCGCTGTATTCGTCCCATGGCCTCCCACTCTGCTAAGTCCTCCAAACTGCCAGCTCTCCCTCTCTGCTCTCCGTCTAGCAGCTTGGGGAGCCAATTTCCCCAAGCCTCTCCACTGTCTGCCAGCTCTCCTGCTCTGCTCTCCACCCGGTGCCTGTGTATGCAAATTAACCTGCCATCTTTGTTGGGTTAATTTGCATACTCACTGCTCATTGACTGGTGAGCGTAGTGGAGGGACAGTCAATTTACATGTTTCTCTTTTACTATATAGGACAGATTTACAATTTTGTTTTTTTCTAATTTAAAACTAATGTTCATTGTAAAAAAAAATGAGGACATGTAAATAAGCAAAATTAACACATTGTATGTGGGAAACGTATTTATACGTTTTACTTATACGTTTTACGTTGACTGGTAGTAGAGCGCGGGACATGTATTAATACGTTTTTTATAGACTAGCGATAGAATGCGGGTAACATATAAATATGTAAACTAAAGTTATCGTAATTTCACTGAAAGTTGCCATTTGCGCAAAAAATTAGCAAAAATGGCCCGCGCCACCTGTTAGCGCGTGATAAAAACTACCCGCAAACAATGTGTTAATATCAAACCCATTTCTATCACTCACAGGTGACCATCATTATAAACTGACGTATATATCCTCTAGTCTTATTTTTATGCACATTTTAGAGCAAAACTGAGCCATACTGTACATTTTATTTCACAGTCAGCTTCATTTCTTTATTTTTTTATTTTAAATATATTTTTATTGACTTCAGAGAGGAAGAGAGAAGAGAGAAAGAAACATCAATGATAAGAGAGAATCATTTTTTTGGCTGCCTCATGCATGCCCCCTACTGGGGATCAAGGCTGCAACCCCGGTATGTGCCCTTGACCGGAATCGAACCCAGGACCCTTCAGTCTGCAGGCTGATGCTCTAGGGCCCTTTATTTTTATACTAGAGTCCCGTTGCAGGAAGATTCCTGCAAAAATAGGACTTCCTCGGCTGGAGCGAAGCAGAGAAGGGAGCGGAACCCGCTGAGGCGGGCTTCCCTCCCACCTCCACCACCCGGCTTGCTTCCCTCCCGCCTCCTCGCCCAGCTTGCTTTGCTCCCACCTCCGCTGCCTTGGCTCCGTTCCTGTCTCCGCCACATCTACTTTGCTCCCCTCTGCAGCGCTTCGCTTCCTTTTACGTTGTCTTCAGTCTGTGCTCCCAGCCGGTATATGCAAATTAACCGCCATCTTGGTTGGGTTAATTTGCATATAGTCACTCTGATTGGCTGGTGGGCGTAGCAAAGGTATGGTCAATTAGCATCTTTGTCATTTATTAGTGTAGACTAGAGGCCCGGTGCACAAAATTCATGCACTGGGGGGTGGGGGGCCCTCAGCCCAGCCTTCCCCCTCTCACAGTCTGGGAGCCCTCAGGAGTTGTCCTATTGACGGCTCAGGGGCATGGGCCTAAGCCACAGTCTGGCCACAGAGACTTGGAGCAGGCACCCCATGTGTGTGTGTGTGTGTGTGTGTGTGTGTCCCTGCTGGGGGCCTGACCCCAGCCGCGTTGGAGGCTCAGAGCAGGTGCCGTGTGTGTGTTTGTGTCCTCTTGGGGGAGGGCCAGCATGGCCAGGCCAGGCCCTGAGTAGTACCACAGCTGCAGCCACTGTCATTAGCATCTGGGATGCAGGCATGGGTTGAAAAGACTGAACCACACCCCAGGTCTCTCTGAGCCTGAGTTTGTTCATCTGGGAATTGAAGCAGGAGGGTCCAGGCCCCACACTCTAGGCCCTTCATGAAGACATCTTTTTTGCCCTCAGTCATCTTCCCCTTTCCAGCCTGAGGGCAGCAGCATTCTTCTTGGGGTTTATTTATTTATTTATTTATTTATTTATTTATTTATTTTAAGAGGGTGGAGATTTCTAGAAAAGACAAAATTACAGAGACAGAAAGCAGACCTGTGGTTGCCTGGGGCTGAGGTGGGGTTGACTGCAGATGGGCAAACAGCATGATGAAAACATTTGAAAGCGAGTTGTGTCAATGGTTGAGCTGCTGTGGAAATTTACGCACCAAACAGTATGCCTGCTGTGGGTGAGATGTATGGCATGTAAGTGCCTCTTTGAGAAAGCTGTGTAAAGGTGAACATCCAAAAGGGAACCCTCTAAAAACCACAGTTGGTGAGGGATTACCACCTTCTAGGAACTTGATAGAAAGTGTTCAGTCAATGGTTGTGAACTTGAAGAATAGTGAAGAGAGTGCTGAATTGGAAGCCTTTATTTGACCTGGGCAGGTCTAAACTCTCTCTGGGTCTGTTTCCCCATCTGTGACATCCCGAGTTGATGCCCTTGGAGGGCTGAGAGGTTCCAGGGATGGCCCCTGCGGTGGCTGCCCTGCCCAGCACTCTGTGCCTTCACCTTTGCCATGGAGCACCTCTGCCTTCCTTCCTTTGTGCGGAGAACGTCCTCCCGCCAGTCCCTGGAGCAAACACAGTCAGGAAAAATTGGAAAATCCGGATTGGTCTGGCCTTGTTTCCCCCCATGCCTGGCTCCTTCCCTTGACCGGGATCAGAGAAGCAACTAGGAGACTGCCCCGGAGAAAACCCCTCAGACCAAGGGGCCCAAGCACTTCCTGGGCAGTGGTACACGTAGCAGGCTAGGCTTTCCTCTCCCCTCGCAGCCCTGATAGGTGACCTCAGCAGCGTAGGCTCAGAGCAGGCGTCCCGTGTGTGTGTGTGTGTCCGCTGGGGGCCTGCCCCCAGCCGTGTCTGTGGCTTGGAGCAGGTGCCCCTCTGTGTTGTTCTCTCAGGCTCAGGGCCACACCTGACCCCTCCTCCTGCACTGGTCGTGACTGTTACAGAGTCTCAACCTCATTTGCATATTACTGTGTTTTTTATATATAGAGAGAGAAAGACTTTCTTCTTATGTTATGAAGTAGCCTAATATAACACTGAAAGGTTCTGAGTTGGGCCAAGGTTGCACAGAACGGACTCAAGGCTTAATGTAGTCAAAATGATATTTATTTAAGGTGTCTGGGTGCAGGCGGGCTGAGGTTGAGAAAGAAGTCAGCCCCAAATGGGGGAGGAAGAAGGTTTTTTAGGTGCTTAGGGAGAGCTACAGGAGGCTTCTGCTGACACACGTATCTGGGCTATGCTGCAAGCAGCTTCTGTTGATGCGTGTATCTGGTCTGTGCAAGAGTTGTGGTCTCAGAAGTTCCTGTAAGATATTCGCTCAAGGGGAACATGTTTTTGCAAAGCATAGATTTGTAGAACAAACTTAAGTTAGAGCCCTATTTCTTGATTAACCCTTTCATTCCCATCTTAAAGGGTATATATACAGGAAAAGGAGGGGGATAGGGTCGCCATATCTCTTTGTCTGCTTCTTGCATGGGCGGAGGGGGGGGGGCGTGTCATGGATGCCTAAGGAGTAAATTCAGATTATTTCCTGGGATATAGGCCTATAGGGTCCCTTTACCTGGGTAAGGAAAACTGTCCTACTGTCTGGTTAATTAGGACTTGTAATTTGGTTTGTATAAACCAGGTAACTAATTTTAAAATGCAGGACCCAAGGAGGAGGAGGAGGAAAAGGAAGAGGAGGAGGAGGAGGAGGAGAAATAGTGTTAGGGGGTCCAAAAGGGGTAAAAGCCAGGTTAATTTTGGCCGAGCTCCTTGTAGGCTGGACCATATGGACTATGCTGTCCTGTCTGACCTCCTTGAGCCATTGAGTATTCTATAGAATGTGTGTGTTCTTTCCTCTATTTGACCTTTAGAGTTTAGATAAAAACAACAGGAGGTGTTAGCAATTAAACTAACCCCTCCCTCTTTGGCTAAAAGATAGTCTAGGGCAGCGGTTGCCAACCGGTGGTCCATAGACCAATGGTGGCCCTTTGCGGTCTGAAAGGTTGGTGACCGCTGGTCTAGGGCTAGTAGGGAGACCATTTTAGGGATAATAAGAGTACTATGAAGGTGAACAAAGAGATGTGTTCTGGAGACAAATCCTTTAAATCGCGCTGGAGCCAGAGGTCTGTAATGAATTAGAAATATCTTGCACTGTTCGGATCGGATAGTCTGTGCCGGGTGGGGGATTGTTGTCACTAACAATCTGCAGGAATGTGAAAGTCTAGGTATATAATTTATTAGTCATTTGGCTGGAATGGGAGAGGGGCTAATTTTCTCCAGGAAGGCTAATGGGAGGGTAGGTTACCCTGGAGGCGAGGTTTTTGTTTTCCCCCAGTTTTGTCCCTTGCTAGGCCTCTGGAGCTTTCTACCCTGCTGAGTTTCTACACCTGGACCTGGCCCATTGTCCTTGCTCTGGGGGTCAGAGGGACGATGAGGCCTGGGCACAAAAGGAGGTTTTGATGGTATCTAGGGGTGGTATTTCCTGAGTACAAGTAGGGCTTGTAATCTGATGCAGACAAACTGTTTTATACATTTTATTATTACTGGGGCAAAAGCTAGAACAATAAGAGTTATGTCAAATGGCCTGGTGGAAGGAAAGAGACATTAGTTTGGAGGCTTGTAGTCTAATATACCAAAATGAGGTTTATTCTTAAATTATTTACTTTTAAGTGTCCTTGGATTAGGAAGATAGGATTTACCAGATGGCTGTGGACTGCTGTTTGATTATCTCAGTTTCCCTATTCTGCTTGTTCTGGCTTATTGGCCTGTGTCATTTATATAACTTCCTTTTAACATTTTTCCTACAAACCTATAACTTTCATGAGCCTTTTTACAACTTTCATAAACATTCTTACAACTTTAACTCACTTTAGTTTTTTATCTTTAATTTCTTTATTGGTTAAGGTATTACAAATGTGTCCTCATACCCCCCAATTAACCCCCAACTTCCCCCACTCCCCCACCACCACTCATGCTCTCATCCCTCTGTTGTCCATGTCCATTGGTTTGGCTTATATGCATGCATACAAGTCCTTTAGTTGATCTCTTCCCCTTACCCCCACCCTCCCCTACTTTCCATCTGGGGATTGATAGTCTGATCGCTGTTTCTCTGTCTTTGGATCTCTCCCTGTTCATCAGTCTATGTTGTTCTCTATATTGAGTGAAATAGTGAAATCATGTGATATTTATCTTTCTCTGACTGGCTTATTTCACTTACCATAATGCTCTCCAGTTCTAGTTGCAAATGTGCAAATGTCAAGAGTTCCTTCTTTTTTACTGCAGCGTAGTATTCCATTGTGTAGATGTACCACAGTTTTTTAATCCACTCATCTGCTGATGGGCACTTAGGCTGTTTCCAAATCTTAGCTATGGTGAATTGTGCTGCTATGAACATAGGGGTGCATATATCCTTTCTGGGTGGTGTTTCTGGCTTCTTGGGATATATTCCTAGAAGTGGGATCACTGGGTCAAATGGGAGTTCCATTTTTAGTTTTTTGAGGCTCCATACTGGTGCAGAAGGGTTCCTTTTTCTCCACATCCTCTCCAACACTTGTTGTTTGTTGATTTGTTGATGATAGCCATTCTGGCGGGTGTAAGATGATACCTCATTGTCGTTTTGATTTGCATCTCTCGTATAATTAGTGACTTTGAGCATGTTTTCATATGTCTTTCGGCCTTTTGTATGTCCTCTTTCAAAAAGTGTCTATCTAGGTCCATTTCCCATTTTTTTATTGGATTGTTTATCTTCCTCTTGTTAAGTTGCATGAGTTCCCTATAAATGTTGGATATTAAATAACTCACTTTCTTTTTCCTTTAAAAATGCATGTTCATGCTTTATGCCCTCTATTATTAAAACCATAGAATATTTAAACCTTATTTTTCAATGATAATAAAAAAGTAAACAACCAACATTTCTTAAATTGATATTTATGAACATTCTCACTCTTAAGAAATATACTTTTCATAAAGTACAAGACATTACATTAAGTTTCAAATTTATTTTATAGATATTTTGTAATAAAAGTTAAAATCAGGTGAACTTAAAACTTATTGAAATATTTAGATGTTTATCGTTGAATCCAGCAATGCTCTAAAGCGTTTAAGTTGCCAAAGACTTTAGAAAAGTATGTATAAGCATATGAAACTGGAGAAAAGGCAGGGGGAGGAGGGAGCAGGCCCAGCAGCCTTCTCCCAGGCCTCTAGCCGCTTGGATTTAAAACTGCCACATTTTTCCTGCAATATAACATGCTAAGGTTTGGTTGATAATGAGTTCAGCTTCTGATAATAGCCAGACTGTTAAGTAAGCGTTTGTAGTTTTTGCAGTATAGAATGTTGTTCTTTGGAAAAGGGGGAGGATGGGAGGATGTGAGAAGACACTGAGGTCAGAGCAGTTTTCAGAGCATTAAAGGGGTGAGGATGCTGGCCTTGGGATCTAAAGGCTCAGTGAAGAGTCTCTTCGCCATGTCATGGTATAGAGGAGTTTTGCGATAAGCCTGAAGTTGGGAACACAAAGGCGAGAATATCTAGCGAGTCCGAGAAAGGAGAGTATTTCTTGTTTAGAGGAAGAGACAGTCACGGAGGAGATAAGGTGTTTGTAATCTAAGGAATGGCACATCTATGTGGAATGAGAGTGAAACTGAAGTAGGTGACTGTCATTTAAGACGACTGGGCTTTATGAGGGGATGCGTGTACCACTCCTGTCAGGCAAGAAGAGTGGATGAGGGGGTATTTAGTAAGATGCAGTGTAGAGGTGAGGTAGCTAATGACTGTGAGACTGATCCATCAACCGCCTTAATAGGGACTGAGGAGGGGACAAGGGTCCCAGCAAATCCAGAGAGGGCAGAATAAGTGGCCCCGGTGTCACTTAAAAAGGAGATCGGCTTACCTGCCACCACAATCGTTATTGAGGCTCTGTCCCGGTGATGTAAGTCTGTGGGGCCCTCTTGGGGCCTGGGCAGCTTCAGTCTTCAGTGGCCAGTCCCAGGAGGTCTGGGAGCTCCAAACCAGATCCAGAGGGCGGCCTTGCTGAGGTCTGACCTGGAGGGGCCAGACTACAGTCTGATTTCAGTGGCCTTCCCTCCCGCACCTTGGGCAGGGCCCAGGCGGGGTCTCAGGCTTGGGCAGGACTTGATCCTGTGTACTTTCCTCTTGCATTTGAAGCATGGGCAGGAGGAGGCTTAGCCCCTTACTTACCCTTGGTTGGAGGACCGGTACTTTATTTGGGATTTATCAGAGTGGTGGCTAGAAGCTGAAAGGCCTTAGTGATTTGGGTCTCCTTTTCTCGATCATTAAAAACCTTAAAGGTCATGTATAAAAGGTCCCTTTCAGGATTTGGATCCTTCTGGGCCTATAGGATCAAGGTTGGTGTATTTTCTCATGGCCTGTGTAAGGCGAGAGGGGAAGTCTTCCGGATTTTCACGTCTTTCCTGGGTGACCTCTGCTAATTTTTTATAATTAACTGCTTTGTGGGCTGCCTTTCTCTGTCCTTCTAGTAGGCAGAGAACCATGTGGTCTCGAGACCTGTGACCTGTCTGCCCTTCCTGATAGTTCCATTGTGGGTCCCTGTTAGGGACAGCATCCACTTGGACTGGGAGGGCAGGGGCCTGCCAAGCAGAGGGTATTCACGTGGCCCTGGGCATGAAGCCAGATTTGGCACCAGCAATCTCCCCAAGGGGGCACTTAAGGCTAGTGACAGAGTCGGGGGAGGAAGAGAGCCAAAAACTTGCTCTGGAGCAGGTATGTGACAGGATGGTGGCAGTGAGATCCGCTGGGTAGGGTGGCAGACTCTTAGGCTGCTGAGACTGAGGAGCCTTAGGCTGGGGGACTAGGGGATGGTCAGCGGGATCAAAAGTGGTGAAGGAAGAGGAGGATTTGAGATGGGGGATGGGGGGGGGGCTTTGAAAGAGGAAGGAAAATCTGTGAGGGAGAGCAGCTGTTACAGAGAAAAGGATGTGTCCTTGACTGTAAAAAAGCCTGGATATACGGGACCTCAGGCCATCTGCCCTGACGGCAGCAGAAGTTGTCAAGATCAATGAGAATTGGGAAATTGAAAGTACCATTCTCAGGCCATTGGGACCCATTGTCTAATTTGTATTGCGGCCCAGCGGTATTGCAATAGCAAATGAGGCACTTGGGGCATAAGTCCTGAGCGAACCCTAAGGCCTGCAGATTCTTAAGAAGACATCCCAGGGGTGTGGTGCGGGGAATGGCCAACTGTGTGTTCCCCATAAGTGGGCCTTGAGTCTAATCTCCCGTGGACACTAAGTTAGAGAAAGGTGTCCCCTTCTCCTCCTGAGCATCAGAAACATATGGGCAAGACAGGGGATTGTCAAGGGCGGAGGAAAAAAGGAGACATATGTAATAATCTTTGTAATACTTTAAGCAATAAAACAATAAAAAAAAAAAGAAAGAAACATATTCTAATCTCCCGTGGACACTAAGTTAGAGAAAGGTGTCCCCTTCCTCATGAGCATCAGAAACATTCGGGCAATCACACCTGACCAGTAGGCGTCCCCACAGACAGGTGGACCAGGGAACCTGGTTCCCGGGGAGTGTGTCCTGACCAGCACTGGATGTCGGCTAGGAAGTGGCTGTGCAGTCACAGCCCAGAGCCTGGCCCTAAATATCCCAGACAGAAAATGCAGGACAGCCCAAAAGAAAGGGATAAGAGACTCGAGCCACTTACCAGTTAACTCAGTGTCCGCAGACATGAAGGGAAAGATGAATGGAGTTGGGGACATATTGGGTCAAGGTGCTATTGGGCTATTGAGGTGGATTTATCTGGCAATAAAATAGAGATGGCAGTTTGCATCTTGAAATAGATAAAATCTATTTTATCTTATTTGGGAGTAGATGAAATCACTTAAATAGTGTGTGAAATGTAGAATTTAAATTGGTGGAAATTATACAAGGCAGTCTAGCCTATAACTTTCAAACAAAACCCATCCTCCTCTCCCACATCCTACAAATGTTCTCTCCTAGAACGGTCCCTTTTGCCATCTCTCTCCTGGGGAACCTCCCTATGGTCTTGCTATCCTGGGAAGGGGATATGGTCCCACGCAAGCCAATCTGGACAACAGTATATATAGTAATACACAAAAATCCCATCACAAAACTACCTTTAAACCACCTCTCCCAGTTCTGTTCCTACCTCCCATCTCTTCCTTTCATTTCTGGAAACTGGGACTTTACAAAATCTGTGCCAAAGGATGAAAGGCATGTCTGTATTGATGAGAGGAAGACTGTCTGCATCCCCAAGCTCTTTGCCAGGCCCTATGCAAGACACTGAAGATTAAAAAAAAAAAATGAACATCTGCCCCAGCCCACAAGAAATTGCCAGACTGATGCAGAAACAGACACACTAAATGAGCACTGCAGCGTAGAATGGCAAGGGCTGTACTGTGAGAAACCACACAGAGGAGGGGCAATTAGCCCAGGGTGGTGGGAACAGAGGGGCAGTTCTAGATGGAAGCCTGGCACTCTTAGGGGCCAAATCCCATGAGCACAGTGTGCACATAAGACCCCACATACACACCGGTCACAACTCCTCTGTCCCTCTCTCTCTCAGGTACAGCTGGGGACTGTTTACAGATTCCTGGTGGCAGATGTTCTTCTCTATTCTCAAAGTCCCTGGAAGCCTGCGGGAGCTGGACCTGAGTGGGAACTCTCTAAGCTGCTCTGCAGTACAGAGTCTTTGTGACGCTCTGAAAAGCCCTCGCTGCCACCTGGAGACCTTGAGGTGAGTCTCCCCTGGGTTCTGATCTGAAACAGGGATGGACAGGAGACCCAAGGTAGAAGCTGTGTCTAAGATGGGTGTGTGGTCTTTGTATTCAACAAATATTCATTGAGCCCCTCTCTAACCATGGCTACTTCAGTAAGCAAACACAGACAGGATTCTGTTTTCACAGAGTTTGCAAGTGACTGACATTAACCACACAAACAACTGTGTCATTACAGGCCCAGATAAGGGCCTGCAGTGGAAAACGACCTGAATAAAGAGAATATTGAAGGACATGTGAAGAACACAGAGGGTTTACCTAGGTGAAGGAGGAGGGCAGAAAGTTCAAAGGCCTTGTGGCAGGAGGGAGGATGGGCTGTCATGGAATTGAAAGCAAACAAATGAGGCTGGAGGATAGAGAGCAAAGGAGCCACAGGAGGAGAGCAAAGGAGCCACAGGAGGATATGAAGGGAGAGATGGACAGCAATACAATCATAGTAGGGGACATTAATACCCCACTATCACCATTGGACAAATCCTCTAAACAAAAAATCTGTAAAGAAACATCAATCCTAAATGACTCTCTAGATCAGATGGAATTAATTGACATCTTCAGAACATTTCACCCCAAAGCCACAGAATATACATTCTTCTCAAGTGCACATGGGTCATTTTTAAAGATAGACTATATATTGGATCACAGACAAAATCTCTTCAAATTCAAGAAGATGGAAATCATATCAAGCATCTTCTCAAATCACAATGGCATAAAACTAGAAATCAACACAATAAAAACAATTTTAAAAAATCAAACACCTGAAGGGTAAATAGCATGTTCTTAAACAATGACTGGGTTTCCAGAGAGATCAAAGAAGAAATAAAAAGCATCATGGCAACAAATGACAATGAAAACACAACAATCCAAAACCTATGGGACACAGTGAAAGCAGTCTTGAGAGGGAAGTTCATAGCTCTCCAGACCTGCCTCAAAAAACAAGAAACAATGGTAATAAATTATCTAACCCTACAACTCAAAGAGTTAGAAAGAGAGCAACAATAAAAGCCCAGCGTAAGCAGAAGGAAGAAAATAATAAAGATCAGAGCAGAGCTAAAAAACATAGAGACAAAAAACAATACAAAAGATCAACAAAACCAAGAGCTGGTTCTTTGAAAGATAAACAAGATTGATGAACCTCTAGCCAGGCTCACCAAGAAGCAAAGAGAGAGGACCCTAAACAAAATAATCAGAAATGAAAGAGGTGAAGTAATAGCCGATCCCACAGAAATACAAAGGATTATATAAAAAAAAATACTATGAACAACACTATTCCAACAAAATGGACAACCTAGATGCAATGGACATATTTTTAGAAATACACAAGCCTATAAAACTCAATCAGGAAAAATAAAAACACCTGAATAGGCCAATAACCACTGAAGAAATTGAAGCAGTAATCAAAAATCTTCTAGCAAACAAAATATCTGGTCTAGATGGTTTTACAGGGGAGTTCTACCAAGCTGCCGGCACCGGTTTTCCTCCGGCACCCGGGACCCAGGCCTTTGGTCCAGCCGCAGCAGAGAAGCCAAGCCTCTTCAGTCTTCAGTGTTCAGTCTTTAGTCTTCACTCCAACCGGAGCCTTCAGTCTTCGCTCCGTGCCTGCGTATGCAAATTAACCGCTATATTTGTAGGGTTAATTTGCATAGTCGCTCTGATTGGCTGGTGGGTGCAGCCAAGTGACACCAATTTGCATGTTTCTCTTTTATTAATGTAGATAATGTGAACCACTTTATTCCTAGAAAATGGACAACCTAGATGAAATGAACATATTCTTAGAAAAATACAAGCTCCCAAAACTCAACCAAGAAGAGTCAAAAAACCTGAATAGGTCGATAGCTACCGAAGAAATTGAAACAGCAATCAAAAATCTCCCAGCAAACAAAAACTCTGGTCCGGATGGCTTTACAGGGAGTTCTACCAAGCATTCAAAGAAGAAAGAAAACCTATCCTCCTCAGACTATTCCAAAAAATTCAAGAGGAAGGCACACTTCCAAGCTCTTCCTATGAAGCCAGCATTACCCTAATTCCAAAACCAGATAAAGACACCACAAAAAAAGATTACAGGCCAATATCTTTGATGAACATAGATGCTAAAATCCTCAATAAAATTCTAGCAAATCCAATTCAGCAGTACATTAGAAACACCATGACCAAGGGGGATTTATTCCAGGGATACAAGGCTGGTATAATATCCACAAATCAATAAATGTGATACATCACATAAACAAACTGAGAGACAAAAATCACATAATCATATCAATTGATGCAGAAAAAGCATTTGACAAATTCCAACACCCTTTCTTGATAAAAACTCAGCAAAGTTGGAATAGAGGGATTATACCTCAACATAATAAAAGCCCTATATGACCAACCTACAGCCAACATCATATTCAGTAGGCAAAAACTAAACCCATTTCCCCTAAGAACAGGAACAAGACAAGGATGCCCCCTTTCACCATTCCTGTTCAACATAGTATAAGTACTAGCCATAGCAATCAGACAAGAAGAAGAAATAAAAGGCATCCAACTTGGAAAAGAAGAAGTAAAACTGTCCTTATTTGCAGATGACATGATACTATACATAGAAAACCCCAAAGACTCCATCAAA
>NW_005370875.1:896813-906987 GCF_000412655.1 Myotis brandtii | reverse complement strand
ATCAACAAATGACAAGTGCTGGAGAGGATGCAGAGAAAAAGGAACCCTCCTTCACTGCTGGTGGGAACGCAGACTGGTGCAGCCATTGTGGAGAACAGTATGGCGTTGCCTCAAAAATTTAAAAATGGAACTGCCATTTGACTCAGTAATATCATTTCTAGGAATATATACCAAGAAAACAGAAACACCAATCAGAAAGGATATATGTACCCCTATGTTCATAGCAGCACAATATACAATGATAGAGCATAGTGACTATTCTCTATGACACTAAAATTGACAGACTTTAGCTAGACTCACTAGGATAAAAAGAGAAACCATGCAAATTAGTAATATCAGGCATGGAAGAGAGGTAATCACAATTGACCTAACAGAAAATTTTTTTAAAGAACTTTAAGGAAATATTAAATACTGTAAGCCAACAAATTAGATAACTAAATGAAATGGACCATTTCCTGAAAAACACAACTACTGAAACTGACTGAAGAAGATTTAGAAAGTCTAAATAAAACTATAATAAGTAAAGAGATTAAATTATAAAAAAAAATATTCCTACAAAGAAAAGCCCAGGCCCAGATGGCTTCATTGATTAAGTGTACCAAATCTTTAAAGAAAAATTAACACCAATATTCTCAAATTCTGAAAAAGAAAAATAGAAGAGGGAATAATTGCCAACTCATTCTATGACAGCAGCATTACCCTGATATCAAAGTCACACAAAGACTAGCAAAGTCATCACAAGGTATTAAAAATACTACAAACCAATATCTCTTATGAATACAGATATGAAAATTCTCAACAAAATACTAAAAACAAATAAAAAGGATGGTAAAGAATGACAAAGAGGGACTTATCCCAAGAATGCAAAGTTGGTTTAACTCAGGAAAATTGATCAATACAATATATCATGTTAATAGAATAAAGGAAAAAAGTACATGATAATCTCAATAGACATAGAAATAGTACTTGACAAAATCCAATACCTTTCACATTAATAACACCTTTTCAATTAAGTAGAAAAGTGGAAACTTTCTCAACCTAATGGCGCCACTCTTCTCTGTGAAATAGGAATTCAGTTACTTACTAACAATGAGTGTGAGGTTGGAGTGTTGGAGACATGGGGAAGATAAAATATTGAAGTGTGAGATTTATAGAGTGGGAGATTTCTGCCCTCCAGGCATGGTTGGAGCCCATGCAATTCATAATTGTAGCCACCACGCTTGTTACTCTGGTGGGAGTGAGTGTAGGGTAGTGGGACAATGGCAGAGTTTGGGTTAGCTAGAGGGATATGGTGAGAGGTAAGAGAGTAAGTCATTCAGTCATATTACCGATGACATATCATAAAATTTAAGCTAGATTCCAAGCAAAGTGAAAAAAAAAAAACAAGGGCTGAAAGACTGGGAGAAAGAAGAGGGTCAAGGAATTGCTCATTGAAGAAGAGTCCTGGTAGGATAAGTTGAGCAAGAGAGGATGTTAACAAATCTAGTCTTTGGGGCCTCCTGTATCCACATGAGGCTTCTTCACCTTTCCTAAAACCCTTCTAATAAGGACCACCTGAGTCCAGGAGGAAAAGCTTTTGAAAGGGTCTCAGAAAACTTTATTCTTCCTTGAACTTCACAAGTGGGCAGACATCAAGCTACAATGCACTGCTTACTTTGTGATAGAACTTTACAATCTAAATATCAATTCTGTATCTACTCCAAGAAATATTTCTTTGGCCTTCAAAAAACTTGTGAAAATGGCAGAGCAGGGACAATGATCTCCAATTTCCAGATAATAAGAACTGAAGCTCAGTAGAGTGACCCAACGTGCTCAAAATTAAACAGCTGGAAATGGGAGAACTGGGACTGGAACTGTGATCCCACAGCCCAGCACCACCTTCAGCACTTCATCATGAAAGTCAGGGATCAAATTCATGCTGACTCAGTGGGGCAGTGCAATAAAAGAGATTTTTCACGGGATCAGGCGGATGTGAATATTTCCTCACTACAAAAGCTAATTCTATAGGAAAGAACTGAAAGATTTACTGCCTTTGGATGTAAGAATATCTAATACCTTCAAGCAAAGTCCTAAGTAATAATTGGATTTCTCTGGAAATCAGTTGAATATGCTAGACTCAAGGATTCTGGGTACTTTGCTTTTTATGGACATGTAAAACTGATCATAGTACACGGACAAAGGAGAAGGAGTTGGTAAAGGAGAGGTTGGAGGTCTGAAGAGGGGATTCCAGAAAGAACAGATCAGAGGGGAAGCAGGAGGGTGTGGAATCAAAGGCACAGGAGAAAAGATCCTTGGCCCTTCTGGGACAGAAGGACAAGAGAAGGGCTGCATGAAAACTGGTTAGACTCAGTGGATAGAGCGTCAGCCTGCGGACTGAAGGGTCCTGGGTTTGATTCCAGTCAAAGGAAACGCATTTGTAGGTAAGGAACTGCTTTTCTCATGTTCCTTTTAAGATTTTTTGTCTTTGCTTCCATGTCAGTCCCCCAGTACCTGTGCATTTCTGGGGATCTGGGGGTCTTACGTACTGCGTGACCCAGAAGAGGTGCCCATGGGTGCTCCTGGGTGTCTGTGGAATCAACAGGTGAGGAAACTCAAGGCTATCAGTGTTTGTCTCCCACAGGTTGGCCAACTGCGGCCTCACAGCAGAAGACTGCAGGGCCCTTGCCCGTGTGCTGAGCAACAACTGGCACCTGATAGAGCTGGACCTGAGCTTCAACAAGCTCCGGGACAACGGAGCCCGGCACCTATTCCAGGAACTGAGACATTCTTGCTGCAGGCTGGAGCGGCTGATGTAATTGCTCCTCTTTGACACTGCTTTGAGGGGTGGGCAAAGGAGGAGAGGGAGCTGCCTAAGACCCTGGGTCAGGGAGAAGCTGAGAGCTAGGTAGGATGGGGTGATTTGGGTTAGAAGCAAGTAGACACCCTAGTGTTGAAAGCCACCAAAGAATCCTGTGTCAGCTACCTGGGCATTTGGTAGGGCCGATGTTGCTAACAATCAGACTTGGTGCACAAGTGGAACATTGGGTAAATAAATCATATAATGTTGATGAGGGGAGTTGCAAGATTGTTGGGAATCTCACAGGAGTGAGAAAAGGAGGTTCTCTGATCCTAAGGGGCTCCTTGGCTGCAGGAGAAAATTAAAATCTCCCGGATTACTATTAACCAGACACGTGTTTCTCTTCCTTTATGTCACCAGGGACCCCCAAAGGGCCACAGGTGCTAGAGAGGGAAATCAGACCCTCGTTACCCTGAGGAGAGGGCCTTGTGAACAATGACTTCCGACCCATGTGCTTTTCTCCCACAGGCTCGTCAGCTGCAACCTCACACCCCGCTGCTGCCAGGACCTGGTCTCCATGCTCAGTAACAACAGCATACTCTCTGAGCTGGACCTGCGGAAGAACTACCTGGGCGACTTCGGTGTGAGGCTGCTCTGTGAAGGGCTCAGGCAGTATAACTGCGAACTCATGTTCCTGTGGTAAAGCCCTGGGTCATTTTTGGGCGGAGAACAGGGAAGGGGAGGGAAAGCGATGGACAGGGGAAGTAAAGGGGCAGAAAAATGCCTGGGCAACCTGGGTTCCCTACCAGATCCACCACTGACTTAGGCCATGAGACTTGGTTTCTTTATCTTTGTAACAGGACTACCATATCCACTCATAGATGTGATGAAATAAAATGCATCACAGCGCTGGAAACAGATTTGAGAGGCTGCAATGATAATTACTAGTGAGACCACATATTCTTGGAGAATCCTAGGTTCATTTCTCCATCCAGAGCAATCTTTCCTCTCTTTCCTCCTTCCTTCTCTCCTTCCTCCCTTCCTCCCTTCCTCCTTTTCTTTCTTCCTTCCTTCATTGCCTCATTCATTCATTCACTCATTCATCCATTCATTCATTTCATGGCTCCCATGTGCCAAGCACTGGTCCAGGCACTGAGGGGATAATAGTGAGCAACAGACGTGGGTCCTGCCCCCTTAAGCTTACACTCCAGTGAGAATGAGACAGATGTTGATGACATGTGAACACACAGTGTGTATCTCTGAGCTCCACACAGTTTGTGAAGGGAAAGTGCATTGTGTTATGAGAGTGTAACAGGGGAGAGGATGGAATTAGACTCAGGGGCAGGGAGGGCCTCTCTCGGGAAGTGACATCAGGCCGAGACCTGAAGCAGAAAGAGGGGTTGACCAGGCCCAGTCAGGGGAAGCAGTCCAGGCTGAGAATAGCGTGGGGGAGACCCCAGGACAGAAACAGGCTCAGAGCACTGGACAGCGGTGTGGCTGGGGTGCAGTGACCCCAGCCCTCATTTCCCACGCTGTCTCCCAGCCACTTCCTGTCGCCCTCCAGCCTGAAAACTAGTCCACAGCCAGTTTCTGACTGAACATTTCCATGCAGCTCCTGGGTGGGCCCTGTCTCACACTCACAGAGCTGACAGGGCTGCAAACCTCCATGTCCTGACCCCTTGGTCTTAGTTGAGGCTCCAGCCAGCTCTCAGCCTTTCCTCCTTTCTCAAACCTAAAGCAGCAGGAGGTGAACACTTTACATGTGGGTCCTCCCAGAGCCCACTCTTTCCCTTCACAACCAAGGGCACCCCATCCTCTAGGGCTACCACCACTCAGCCTCCTCCCCTCTGAGTATGTGTGACTGTACCATCTCCTATATGTCACTACCTCTCCAGAGCTGGGCCTTTGCAGTAGGTCTGCATCCATGCCCCGCTCACCTGTTACTCCTAACAGACTCATAATAGGCTGAGCAGGTCCCTCCGTGTTGGAGGTGAGGACATGGAGGCCCAGAGAGGGCAGCAGCCATCCCAAATCCACCAGAAACCCCAGAGCACAGGGTGTGTGAGAATGGAAACAGGCTCTTTCTTTCCAGGAAACCCCCTAGCCTCTGAGAAGGAAATCCCAGGACCTATTCCTGTGTGGTCATTTGAGGCCCTGGACACTGGCTGTCCTCTGGTGGATGCTGTGAAGTGCTGCTTCATTTGTGAGACTTCCTTTCACAAATGAAGACCCAACCCCCACCCCTGGGAGTGCTGCCAGCTACAAGGATGGCTCTGCCAACTAGAGCCATCTCACACAAGGTCACCTCACCTCCCTGGGTGGCCTGCATCCAGTGACTGGGGTAGTAGTACTTATACCCTCCTCCAAGTATGGACAGCTCTGGGGGGTCATCCCCACATCAAGAGACCCACAGAGTCAGCTGTGCCCCTGGGGACTGCATCAAAACCCAACTTGTCCCTCTTCCCAGTCCTGTTTCCTCCTTTCCTTTGCCCTTGTATTAACCCAACTACACTCCCTAATAAACCTCCTAACTCTTCTTTCCAATTCAAAAACAAGCGGTTCCTGCAGGACCTGGAAGGTTCCATGATTCTGGGCCCTGAGGCCCTGGAGATGGTGGGTCGCCCCAGGATAAAGAGGCTCCCTTTGTGCTTGCAGGTTGGACGGGACTCGGCTGAGTGCGGAGGTGACAGAGATGCTGAGGCTCCTGCAGCAGGAGAAGCCTCATCTGGTCATCAATTATGGGGAAGAGGGGAGACACAGAACTCCCTGGAGCTGACCCAGGCCCAGGGCTGACTCCTAGAGGCTGGCCCAGAGACATGGGCCAGAAGTGGGGTGGGGTGGAGTGAGGCTGGAGACAGAGACAGACTGGAGCAGGAAGAAGCCAGGAAACCACAGCAGCCAGAGTGAGGTTGTTTGTGTGTTTGTTTAGTTCAAACAAGAATATGCCCCTTCTTTGCCTAGTAGGAAATCCTTCCAAGAGATGAGTAAGGAGATGAACAAATGAAGAAAAGTGAATGAGTGAGTTGGTGGCAGTTAGAACATGGAAAGCAATGACCACAAGGTGGAGACAAAGACAAGGAGAGAGAGCTTTAAGGAGAGAGAGAGCTTTTGTGGAAAAAAACACCCTCCTTCACCCTCCACACATATAAACAACCATGTACACAGCCCAGCTGAGGAGAAGCCTTGGGAACAGGAGAATACGGTTCCTCCTGGGCATCTGCTGCAGCCCCGTGGCCTTTCATGATGGTGTATTCCGGCCTGTGACTGCAAAGTGCGCCTGTGCCCTGGTTCTGACTGCTCTGCCTCACCTGGCATGGCAGCAAAGGGCTCCTAGGCTTAGGAGGAGCCATTCCTCAGGGAGCAACCATTCCCCTCAGACCCACAATGTGTTAGGCACAGGACCAACTCCCAGGAGTTTAATTCAGCAGGGACACAGGCCTAGGTTACGGCTGCTCCCCTGCCTCTCTGCCCCTCCGCCCCCTGACACCTGTGTCATTGTGCCTGGGATCAGGGTGAATACACTGATTGGCCCAGTAAACTCTGTCCAAACCACCTGAGCTGAGTTGTGAAAAATGCGAGGGCTTAGCTGGGCGAGAGTGGGTAGATTCCTGGCCCAGATAGAGATCTGATCTCAGCTCCTTGGAGGAATAGAAGGAAGCCAGGTACCAGGAACACTGCTACTCAAAGTGTGGCCTGTGGATCAGCAGTGTCAGCATCAGCATCACCTGAGAGCTCATTAAAAATGTACATGTCAGGCCCCACTCCAGACCTGCTGAATCAGAATCTATGGGGTGAGCCCAGGAATCTGTGTTTAACTAGGCTTCCAGGTATGGGCTTTGAGAAGCATTGGACTAGAGCTGAGTGAGCAGGTAAAATGGCAGAGGTGGGAATGGAGATAAGGTTTCGGTGGAATTAGACGAACAGGACACAAGTAGGCCGTTAGGCCATGGTAAGAACTTTGAATTCTACCCCCAAAAGCAATAGATTTCAGGGCTTCAGCATCCAAGTGCTCAGTCAGGTTCATATTGAAGATCAACTGCTGTGCAGAAATGGCCTGGAAACAAACAAGAGAAGAGGGGAACTTAAAGGGAAGAGTTCAGTGGTTTGAGCTGAAGATGTCAGGGCCTGGACATGGGATGGAGACTGTGAAGGTGGAGAGAGAGACTAGAAAGAGAGCTATTCGAGAGCCAGTGACAAGGTGGCCAATCAGAGAGAGCGGGGAGTCAGGACTACACCCCAGTTCCAGCATTGATGGCGGCCATCACGAAGACAGGGTCTAGGGGAGAATCTCAGATGAAGGCATTGAGTTCAAATTCAGATGGTTGAATTTAAGTGAGGAGGCCATGTGGACAACCCCAATTTCCTTCAAGATATTGGGGAGAATGAACAACTCTGTGTGCAGGAAGCCAAATGTGACAATCACTAAGGAAGATGCAGGGGAACAACAGATGGATGATGAGATGGATGAAGAAACAACTCCACTCCAAAGGCAGGAATCTGAATCAGGTACTTTGAGGGACTGGGATGGAAGCATCATGACTTGGGATGGGAGAGGGAGAATGTGGAAGGTGAGCCCCACCATGCTCCTGCCTCTGGTGTGGGACATGGAAAAATGCCCACCTACGGGAACTCGCTCCATGCGAGATCTTCCACACCTAGACCCTGGGAACTGGCAAGATCTCTGCTTTCCTCTCTCCAGCCTCAGAGACTGAGTCTGTTCCTCCCCAGAATATCCCCGGGGCGTCTCAGACTCTGATCCATGGCCCAGTCTCCCAAGGTCCTTTGCATCGCTGCCCATCCATTTTTTGAGCCATGTTCCTTTCACAAGTTACCTTGCCATTGGAGCTGGGAATAGCAATATCTCTGTGCCAGTGGGAAGGCAGAGATGGGTAGGGTTGGGGTCAGAGGGCAGTAGTGTTGGGCCTCCTCAGATAGCAGGCAGGCAGCCCCAGTATCAGGCACAGAGGATACAGACACACTCCCTGCCAATGTCCAGACAGACAACCCTTGGGGAGGCCCCCTCTTTGGTATAGGGCAGGGATTGGGGCAGGCAGACAGAAGACCCTAATGTTGACCATTGCCCTGCCTGTTCCAGAAGAGAGCTATGATCAAGAAACATGTGCTGACGGTTGGTCTTCTCCTGAATCTCTGGGGGACATGCCAGAGGAGTCTCTAGGGACAGATGATGACTTCTGGGGCCCCACAGGACCTGTGACTCCAGAGGTGGGGGACGAAGACAGGGGTCTGTACCGGTAAGTGAGGGGGCTTTACTGTGCCCAGCTCGCCCCCAACCCCTGCCATCCCCACACTGGGTCCAAAAGGACACTCAACACCCCATTCATGGCATTGCATCCACTCCCACTGCCAAGTCACTAGGCAGAGACAGGGCTGAGATACTGGGTTGGTGTTTTTATTATGGACAGAGGTTTTATTATGAAAAGTTGAAAAAAAGAGTGTAAGGAACTTTCACTTACCCATTATTCAACTTCAACAATCATTTTACCAAATTTGTCCTAACTATTCACTTTCCCCCTCTTTTGTTGTTATAACATTTTAAATCCATGATGTCAGGAAATTTAACCCATAAATATTTTGTGATGCATTTTGAAGAATATAAATAAAGAATTTTTCTCCTATCACCACAAAGCCATTATATCTGACAACATTAACAGTGTCATTTTCATATCATATAATACCTAGTCTGTATTCAAATATGCTCAATGATCCAAACTGTGTCCTTGTAGGTGATTTGTTCTAATCAGGATCCAAACAAAGTCCACGGGTTGCATTTGGTTTATTATGTCTCATAAATCTCATTCCATCTACCCATTTCTGTTTTATTAGCATCTGCTATGTGCAAAGTACCATACCTGTAACAAGGGCCATGAGATGAATATGGCAGCCTGCCTTCCAATGGTCCCCAGTTCTAAGTAATAAATGTCTATGATCTTAGTTCTGATCTCTTACATAACACATGCCCACTCACTGTCACGGACATGATCTCAATGGAATGGAATATTACTCCAAACTTACACACACAGAAGGTGACATCCCAGGAGCCCACTCTTTACCAATGGGGACCTGGGGAAAGTCTCTGTAATATCTCTGCAAGTGTTTTTTTCAGCTTCAAGTGGTAATCAATAATATCACCATGTAGATTGTTATTAATTATCAAAAAATATGCCCTTCAAAAACAAGAAAATTTTTCTATTTCATTATTATTAATATTATTATTATTCTATTTGTCATCGCCATTATAGAAACAGCTCACCATCCCCAGACTGATATTAAGCCATCAGCATACATTAGGTCACTTATTACTCACAATTCTATGAGATGGTGCTATTATTACTTTTATTTACAAATAATAAATCTGAGATTAAGGAGGTTCAATGACTTGCTGAAGGATCCACAGTAGAGAGCAGAGGAGCCAAGACTCAACCACAAATCCTTCTGGCTGTCACTTCTGAGCTTGCAGCCACTCTACTAGATACACAGTGCACTACATGGGGTCGGGCACCCAGTAGGTAGTCCATGAGCTTGTGTAGAGTAATTACAATGTTTCTTCTCTCTCTGCTATCCCCAGAGTTCACTTCCCTGTGGCTGGTTCCTACCACTGTCCCAACATGCGTCTCTACTTTGTGGTGAGAGGGCCAGTGACCATTGAGATTGAATTCTGTGCTTGGGACCAGTTCCTGGACCAGATTGTCCCACAGCACAGCTGGATGGTTGCAGGGCCTCTTTTTGACATCAAGGCTGAACCAGGAACTGTGGCAGCTGTGTACCTCCCTCACTTTATAGACCTCCAAGGTGAGTGAGAGGGAGGTGTGAGGGAAGGTGATGTGATGGTGGTGAGAATGGGTCTGAAATGGCTTCCAATGGCTTTCAATATCCTGAGAGGAGTGTGTGGCTTCCTTAGGCAGACTGAGAGAAAGTTGTAGAAGTGGCAGCAGCTTTCTTTCTCATTCCACAGTGCTCTGGGCATATCTGTTTTGAAACATTGTGTCCCCAAGCATCATAATTATTTTTGCCTGAATTACTGGAAAGTTTCCCTAAATAGAAAGTGGTTTCCTCACCCTCACCAGATTGACTCAGTGGATAGAACATCAGTCTGTGGACTGAAGGGTCCTGGATTTGATTCAGGTCAAGAGAGCATGCCTTGGTTTCAGGCTCAATCCGTGGCCCTGGTTGGGTAATGTGCGGGAGACAACCAATCGATGTGAGACATCAATGCTCTCATATCAATGTTTCTCTCTCTCGCTCTCTCTCTCTCTCTTCCCCTCTCTCTGAAAAACAATGAAAAAATATCCTCAGGTGAAGATTAACAGAAAGAAAGAAAGAAAGAAAGAAAGAAAGAAAGAAAGAAAGAAAGAAAGGAAGGAAGGAAGGAAGGAAGGA
>NW_005370875.1:868391-896644 GCF_000412655.1 Myotis brandtii | reverse complement strand
GGAGGGAGGGAGGAAGGGGTCTCCTCAATAACAATAATAGCTATAATTTGTTATGTTCTCTTCACATAGATTGTATAATTTAGGGTCCCAGCAGAAAATATATGATATATTCATTTGAGATTTTTAATGAGACTTTTCAAAGACAAGACCATTTGCAAAGTAAGGTTAAGTGAACGAACTAGTAAGGTTGGGCACCTAAAAATTAACAACAAAAGGGAAGTCATTGCTACTGCTACAGGCAGGGAGGAGAAACCGTGTCACCAAACTCCATATGAGAGTTCAAGCCACAAAAGAAGGGCATTTCAGTAAGAGACATAGTCATAGAGTTACATGGTTATCCAAACCTCTCTCACCTCCAAAGACTTCCCACAGAAAAGTTCCAAAAATTATAAAGTTCACAGTCAAAACCTCAAAAGCACTGAAAACCAACAGAAACCTCGACCAGATATCAGTCCCATGGAGACCTCAGACAGTGCTCGCTCCAGCAGCACATATACTAAAATTGAAATGATACAGAGAAGATTAGCAAGGCCCCTGCGTAAGGGTGACACAACAATTTGTAAAGCGGTCCATATTTAAAAAACAAACAAACAAACAAAAAACCCTCAGACATTTAAGTTATCAAAAGGAGAATGCAAACTAAGTATGTTTCTTATGCTTCATGAATAGTCATTAAAATATGAGCAAGAAACAATAAACCACTAATGTGGAGGCCCGCTCCCAAGGGTCCCGCAGGATAGAGGTGGCGTGGGATGAAATACAAGAGACCGGGGTTAGGAGGACTGGCACAATGCACCAGCAACTTTATTTTTTACACACACTGTTTTATAGCTAAGCTGTAGCTAGTCATGCTTCATAAATCACTACTAGGGCTTGGCCTGTTATAGGGAAGTAGCAGATCGTTACAGGCTGGGCAAGACTGGGCAAGCTTTGTCTAGATCCATCTATGTTTGACAGTTACTATGACAATCAGTTGCTATGACAAATGTCTGCTTGCCTAGATCACAAGAACTGGGGTGTAAGCCAAGTTCATGTCCTTTACATGACTTGGAGTGGGGTCAGGCCTTTCCTGGACCCTCACTGTCTCTTACACACTAAAAATGATAAATCAAGTTTGAAAATAATCTAAATTGTCAGAAAATATGATAAAGCATAAATAAGAAAAGATTAAGTGACATGGAAGATACAAAGAGGCCGAATATACATATAGTCAGAATTCTAGAAGGATATTATAGAGAGAAAGGAAAAAGTAATATTCAAAGAGAATTTCAAAGAAATTCCTATAATTGCAGAAAGATGTGATTTCTAAGGAGAAATCCCAAAAATTCAAAGCAGGAGAGAGGAACAGAGAGAAATCAGCACCAGACCCATTGAAGTGAATCTACAGAATACAGACATCTAAGGGCAGGTTTTAACAGCAGCCAGAAAGATTATGGAGCAAGGTACTCCCATTAGGATGACAACTGATTTTGAACAGCTACAATGGAAGGCAGAAGACAATGGAATAAAAACCTCAAAGGATTAAGCCAGCGGTTCTCAACCTGTGGGTTGCGACCCCTTTGGGGGTTGAATGACCCTTTCACAGGGGTCACTTAAATACATTCTGCATATCAATTTACATTATGATTCATAACAGTAGTAAAATTACAGTTATGAAGTAGCAACGAAAATAATTTTATGGTTGGGAGTCATCACAGCATGAGGAACTGTATTAAAGAGTCAGGGCATTAGGAAGGTTGAGAACCACTGGATTAAGCAAATGACTGTTAATCAAGAATTACAGTCACAGAAAAATTATTGTTTAAAAAGTAGGTGAAATAGACATTTTAAAACAAACTAAAACCAAGATATCTTTCCAGAAATACTTACTGAAGGAAATTCTAAAGGATGTAACTCAGGCAACAGAGAAATGATCCCATACATAAGGTATGCAGTACAAGATGAAATAACCAGCAAAGATACTGACACCCAACTAGGTAAATCTAACAAACTGATGACTGGATAAAGCAACAGTAATAATGTCTAATGTGTGGGGATTTAAAAGAGAGAAAACTAAAATGTGAACAGAAATAGCAGGTAGAGTGCTAAAGAATACGAAGGTCTTAGTGTCTAATTCACAAAGAGGACGAAGGCCGCATTAGAACTGCCTTCTGGGTTAAAATGCTAAAATATTTCCATCCTGATCAGGAAAGAGAAATTCTCCCCTTTTTGAGACCACAAGTGACCTGCCAACATCAGCCAGTGTTGGCCACGGAGTCAAGTAATGGGCCTGCACATGTGCAGGCTGAGGCAACACAGGCTTTCCAGTCCAGGCCATGAGTGGCATCAGATGCACCCCAGATGACATTGGCTGTCATGGAACTAATGTCTATCAATCTAATGTGAAAGTTGGAAGAACCTGATTCAGTTCCCTATGTCAAATCATGATCCAGACAGGAACTTTAATTATGATAGAACTAGAGGCCTGGTGCATGATTTCATGCACAGGTGGAGTCCCTCAGCCTGGCTGGCGATCGGGGCCAATCAGGGTTGTCTCCCGCCCTAATTGGGGTCCAGGGCTGATCGGGCCAGCCAGGGGGAGGGGCCACAGGAGGTTGGCTGTGGGAGCACACTGACCACGAGGGGGCAGCTCCTGCATTGAGCGTCTGCCCCGTGGTGGTCAGTGCACATCATAGTGCCCAGTAATACACTCGTTCGGTCGTTCGGTCATTTAGGCTTTTATATATATATATACATGATTTAATAAACAAGTCATGTTACAGCTATATCAGTTATAAGTACTTTTATGATATGCATAGTTCATTTAGATAATAAAGGGAGATATAATTTTAATGTTTCATTTGCAGTCATGTATCACATATCAATGGTTTGGTTAATGACAGAAAACATATACGATGATAGTAGCCCATATAGCTTAGATGTTTAGTAGGCTACACCATCTAGGTTTGTGTACATGGACTCTATGATGTTTACACAATGATCAAATTGCTGAAAGATGCATTTCTCAGACCATATCCCCATAGTCCAGCAATGCATATCTGTATAGACTGACATATTAAACTGGAGGCCCGGTGCATGAAAATTTGCATGGGTAGGTCCCTAGGCCTGGCCAGTGATCAGTGTCGATTCGGTTCCCCGCCTCCCCACCTCCCCACTTCCCCACCTCTTTCCCTCGATCCCTCAGAGCCCCACCGCCACCGCAGGTTGCCCATCATGTTCCGCACCATCCCCTTGTGGTCAATGCTAATCATAGCCAGTGATCAAACTCCTGGTCTCCCAGTCGAACTCCCAAGGGGACAATTTGCATATTAGCCTTTTATTATATAGGATTATGGCACACTTCCAGTAGTTAAATCCATTCAGTATCACCTCCAGGTACAAGCATTGATATATTTTAGACTTTAAGTACACACACTAAAATATTAGGATCCTCAGTCAAAAAATATATATAGTAGAAACAGAAAAATAGAATGAGAAAACTAAAATAGCAAAAAACTGCCCAGACCCAGAGAAGGCTCATTTGTTGAGACCACAAGATTAAGTAAATAATTCAAGCTGCCCAGTAGGAGAGCACGGGCACAGGAGGCCAGTCCCAATGGGAGAGACTCCAGGGTCCAGAGGCATCTGGCTTGGTAGACAGGGTCAGTAGGGAAGGGTAACTAGGGAAGATTCAGCAGTAAAACAGTGGTGGGGAGGTGTGAGATAGCCAGGACAATGGGTCATCCTAGCAAGAAGGCAAGTTGGATGCACACACAGCACCTTCCAGAATTCAGGCACACACACACACACACACACACACAAATAATAATAATGATCATCATCATAATAATAATTTTTTAAATGAAACAGAATTCAGGCACAGAGTGTCTGTAGTGCCGCAAACTGTGCTCTGAGAGCAGGGATCTCACCCAAAGGCTATAGGTGACTCGTGACCTTCTGAAAAGCACTTCCCTCCAGGAGCTTCAGTTCACCCAACTAATACGTGAGAATATTTCAGTTTGTGGAGGACGAGGTAACATCCACTTAGTGTCACCAAAGCAATGCAAAGTGCACCACTTCATGGAGAAGCAATTTGGCAAAACCTGGCAAGTCATAGGATTACTCACATCCTTTCACACCCTTTTCTCATTCCTTAGGACTTATCAATCCAAGGTAGTAGCCCAAGGGAAATAGAAAAGTTCTCTGCAGAAACATGTGCATTGCAGGACTATTTATCATGGCGAAAAGGTGGAAGCAACCCCTAGGCTGAAACCAGAAGAAAGCGGTGAATGAGGGATGCTGCATCCACAGCAGGGATCATGTACTGCAGTCACTAAAAGTCCCACAGGCGCTTGCGACTATTTAAACCAGTGTGGGAAAGGCAGGAGACAAAGCTACATGACCAAAATGGAAACACGAAAAGGTGCTGCTACAGAGAAAGACTAATGGAAAAGGGGAAGATGGTAATAATAGTTGTACTGTTTAGTGTGATCAGAGGTAAATACTTCTGTATTTTTTCAGGTGGTATACACCACCATGATACTATTTTTCATGCAAAAAAAAAGTAATTAATAGCTCTAACCCATTTTTCTCAGTCGTTAGAGCATCAGCCCTCAGACTGAAGGGTCTCGGGTTTGATTCTGGTCAAGGGCATGTATCTCAGTTGCAATCCCCAGCCCCAGTCGGGGCAACTGTGGGAGGCAACCAATTGATGTGTTTCTCCCACATGGACGTTTCTCTTTCTCTGTCTCTCACCTTACCTTGCACTCTCTCTCTAAAAATTAATGGAAAAAATATCCTTGGATGAGGATTAACAAAAAAATGTATTTAAAAAATATTTTTACACATTTAATAAATTAATAAAGTTAAGTAGCAGTCTCCAAGGCTCCTCTTGGTATTAAATCAATTCGAATGTGCTGATAGGTGACCATGCAGACTAAGGCTGATTTGAACATAAAAGGAATGTATAAGAAGATTATTGAGTAGCTCATAAACTTAAGAAACAATTAGGCAACAAGTCTTACAGATAAAAGAAAAAAAAAAGCAGTGACCAAAGACTGTTGAGAAAAGAATAACACAGCCAAGGTCTAAACAGGAAAAAAAAAGAGAGACCTCTAGGGCAGACACAACCACTATAAAGCCCTCCTGCCATGGTGGCTGCTGATCTCTTGACCCCATTGCTGCTGCCAAAAGAATCTCTGTCTTTTCATCTGTGCTTCATCACCTCTAAATCAACGCCCTGGTTAGAAGCATCCACTTGGTCAAGTCTTGGTCACACACCTGTGCAACAAGCTTCCCGAGTGGGAGGCCCAGCTTGTATTTTGCCAAGACCCACACAATGATGGAGGAGGAGGTTCTTCACAAAAAGAAGAATCTAAAAATGGTGGGTGACCAAACACGACAAATGTACACTACCTTGGTCACTCCATTTCCGACTCTCTTTCTCCTTATTTCTATCTGACTGGAGTCACACCTGCCAGCATTACTCAATGGCCCTCAAAGTTACAGCATGCACAGTAACACAGGTAACCATGGGATCCATATCTTTCCCAGCTCAAGGACCTGAGGGTGTGTATAGATTTGGCTCAAGAAGATTCCAGCGGTGCTCCAACTGGAGAGAACCTACTGACCACAAGCCCAAAAGGCCCCAGACACAGGCACACTGCCTTCCCTGCTGGTTCCCCCAGAAAGGCCACTGAACCTCTGCACAAGGACCACACTGTCCCAGTCAAGCCTGACTCAGTGAGGGCACTAAGTACTCATCTCTCAAATCCATTTTTTCACAGAGGAAGGTGTGGACATCTCATGGTTCCAAGTAGCCCACTTTAAAGAGGATGGGATACTTCTGGAGAAGCCAACCAGGGTGGAGCCATGTTACACAGTCCTCGAGAATCCCAGCTTCTCCCCCATGGGAGTTCTACTGAGAAAGATTCACTCTTTCCTGAGCATTCCTGTCATCTCCAATGTGTTACTCTACCATCGCCTCCATCCTGAGGAAGTCAACTTCCACCTCTACCTACTCCCCAGCGACTGCACCATTGAGAAGGTACTCGAATAGCCAGACAGTCAGGCCAGGGTGGGCTGGCAAAGACATAACATGCATCCAGAAAGCCCCCTGGATCGGTCAAGTGGGCGTAAGGATAAGATATAGACTAGTCTTGTAGGTCCCTAAGACCTCCCCCAACTGGGCTCACTGGTCCATTACTCATTGCTGGACACCCTTTCGCAATCTTTTTCCAGGAGTCAGAAGGATGGGAGGGCTCCATCCACAGAGGTGTACCCACTTCTCCATTCTCATTTCTTCTCTATCAATGCCCAAATTCCCACCCTGAACATAGCTCTGGCCAAGTGGGGGGATTTCTGTAGCAGTCATGGGGGGATAGGGGAGGGAGAGATCATGGTGGTATAGCCCCCCCACCAGCATCAACACGTGAAAGCCCCACTTCACTTTGTTCAGATTAGAGTCGATAGAGTGGAATACTGCAGGGGGACCCAGAGACCCTCCTCCCTTGATCAGTGTTCTTTATGCTCCTTAGGCCGTAGATAATGAAAAAAAGAAGTTCCAGTTTGTGCGAATACACAAGCCACCCCCGCTGACTCCGCTCCACATAGGCTCCCGATATATTGTGTCTGGTTCACAGAAAATGGAAATAATCCCTGAGGTGAGCAGTCCAGATATTCCCCCCTCCCTAAAGCCAGAGGTCATGATTAGAAATACCTGTGCGTCAGGTCTCAGAGATTTCCAAGGGACAGGCCCAACTGGGGTTTGGCAGATAGTGAGTGGGATTTGGGGTGAGCAGGAATCCTTCAAAATTTGGAAAAAAAATCACTAGTAGGATGAAGGGTTACATTCAGGATAGGAATAGCAATGGGGTTTGACTTAGGGGAACTGAGAAGTATTGGGCTGTAGGGTGTTGATGCTCTCCAAGCAAAACCACCAGGAATACATCCATAGCTAAACACTGGGGTTATTATTCATTGCAGTGAGAGAACACACACTAGTGAGAACCATGGGGCCCCTCAGATTAAGAAACTCAGAAAGAACCTATTTCAGGATTTAGGTAATTTGGGGGAAGATCAAAGGAAATGGAGATTTGGTCTAGATCTGGTATTCTGAGAAGGTAGGGCAATTCTGTAATTGGGAACCTCTACACATTTTCTCTCTAGGAAGGGCAGGCAATGAAGTGTGAAGATATAATAGCTGAAATAGTCAAATCTGCAGTGGGATGGAATGATGTTTGGCGATTGTGAGATTGTATATGTCCAACAGGAGGACAACACAGCAGAGATGGCAGCATCAGATTAGTTTGCAATAACAATGAGGTCTAATCGTGAGCATCACATCAGGTCTGGGTATCAGGAGCTGTCTTTTATCCTTTCTCAGTCTCCCCTTTTCACCAAAGGGAATGACGTCAGGCCACTGGACATTCATCCATGATATCCAAATGTTCACCATTGCCAAGATCTTGCTGCTGAGGATCAGAGTTTCACCTGAATGGTAGTCTGTCGTTGAACTAAAGTCAATCCTTTCTTTTTCTTCTGTTCTGAGATGAGTCCTTGAACCACTTGAAGTGACAATAACAGATGGAATACATTTATAGGAGGAATGAGGAAATGTTATGTATCTTTTGAGTTGAGAAACATGAATCTAACAATGAATACCTTAGATTTCCCTGCTGTGTCAGATCTTAACAAGGGATGAGAGACATGACACAGTCATTCTCCACACATTTACCCAGTGCCAACCATGTGCTGTCTTCATTTGTGATGGTCCAGTGAACAAGACAGAAAGGCCCTGCCCTTGGGAAGATGACATTCTGGTGGATGAGACCTACATCATTAAAGAAATGGACCAAGAACCATGAAGTGCTATGAGGAAAACACAACTACACCACTTAAGAGAGTGACTTGGGCTGCTTTATACTGGGTGGTCAGGGGAGAAGCCTCTGAGCAGTGTCATATAAGCTGAGACCTGAGTGACAAGAAGGGTCCTGGGAGGTGAATATCTGTAACAGAGCACTTCAGGTCCAGAGGATAGAGGAGCAGGCACCCTTAATCCCTCCACATGACAAGTAGGAGGACAGTGTGGCAGAGCTTAATGAGTGTAGCAAAGAGAAAAGTAATGTGGGGTTACACAAGAGACAGAGGTTTCCTAGGGCCCATCAACTCTGTTGCCTTGATGTGGAGTTTTGGATTTTGTTCTAAGTGCAATGACTAGATCTCAGAGGTTGTTGCTTGGTAATACAAGACCTGCTTTAGTTTCACATAGATGCTGCTGGCTACTGGGTAAGAATGGGTGATAAGAAGACAATAGTGAAAACAAAAGACTGTTGCTATGGTACAGGCAGGAGCTGCAGATGCCTTGATTAAGGAAGAAGCAGCTGAGATAAAGATAAGTTGATGGATTGAGGGTATATGTTGCAGATACAGCCAATAGGACTTGGCTTATGAAAGCGAAAGGTAGGAGTTAAGGATGATGCCTGAATCTGAAATATGAGTGCTCAGTGGGTGGTAGTGCCATTTACTGAGTGTGGGGAAAATGGGAAGAGAACATTTATGAAAGACAGTTGGGAATCAAGAGTCGTCTTGAATGTGATTTAGCAAAGGGGATGGATATAAATTTTCTATTGATTGAAAGTATGTCAAGCTTAGGATACATTGAGAAGATAGACTTTGGGCTGGAGAAATGTGAATTTGGGTTCAAGATAGAGGAGGTGGAGGAAGAAGGATCTGGTTCAAGATGGAGGAATTCAGATCTGTTTCAAGATGGAGGGAGAAGGATCTGGTTTAAGATGTGTGAGCACTATGCTAGAGATGAGTCCTGACTCAGCCATGTCCTCTTCCTTCTGGTCAGGATTTGTGAAAAATGAGGAAATGAGCAGTGCCTGAAGTGGCATTAATTTCAGTAGAGATCATTCCAGGGTCCCCATGGGGCTGAGCAGGGCCAAGAAGGTGTCAGGTGGGGAGACACCTCACTTGCAGAATGGATGGTGGCTTCTCACATCACCACTTTTTCTACAGGAACTGGAGCTCTGCTATCGAAGCCCTGGGAAACCCCAGCTCTTCTCTGAGTTCTACGTTGGCCATCTGGGGTCGGGGATCCGGCTACAGATTAAAAGCAAAAATGATGAGACTGTGGTATGGGAGGCCTTGGTGAAATCAGGTAAAGTAAAGACAAGTTCAGGGAACTCAGTGGTGGGAAACAGATAGTCAATAAAATATTCTGCCTCTGTGTGTGTGTGTGTGTGTGTGTGTGTGTGTGTGTGTGTGATTACAATTTTCTGATGAGAAGAAATAGCCCAGGGAAGTGACTTTTTCTAGTTATATAACAGTTGGCATGACTAGAATTTGAACTCAAGTTAATCTGACTTTAAGCTCCATTCCCTCTCCCATGCACCATGGTGTCTCTACACTGCCCTTGATTTAACAGATTTTGAAACCAACAAGGCATTTGGCAAAGTTTCTCATAATAGATTGGACATGAGATGAGAAAATAATAACTAGACGGTTATATGGTTGTATGAATTAAGCCAGTTATGGCAATAGCACATACATTTAACCTGATCACTCAGATATTTCAAAGTAGACAAGAAGGAATCAAATAATGAACTTGCAGGAATGATTGCAATTTTATAGTCTTTTAAACCAGCACCAACACTTCCAAGGCCCAAATCCACCTAAAAAGTTCTTCTAGGAAAAACCAGCCCATGTTCACTGTTGAAATATGTGAATCTGCCTTCTGAGCTGCTACAAAGAGTCTTCCCAGTGCAGAGAAAGAGAATGATTGTGACTCAGTCTTGGCTAGGGTGTAATCACGGGTGTGGACTAATCAGCCCCAGCATCAGACCTCATTTTAACCTCACTCTGACGCTTACTAGTACTTGCTGGGTGATCTTGGGAAAATTACTTAATTCATTTCAGTCTCTTTTATAAAAGAAGGGTTATATTGTCTAAATTGTAGGATTGGTTGGAAAGATTAAATACATGATGTATGTACATATCTCATGCCATGTCCTTATAAATAGTAGTGATATTGTTATTTTTTCTTATATTAAGTGATCCTCTTCCTCCTCTCAATCTTAATTCTGCCTCTTGGAACTGAGAGAAGAATCTATCTCCATTCCTATGAGAAACCTCTTTAGGTACCTGAAGACAGATCACGGCCTATGTTAGGTCTCCTCCTGTGCAAGTTAAACATCTCTATTTTCTTCTAACATTCCTTTTATATTTTGGATTTTATGTCTTTGCCTTGTCAGTCACCTTCCTCAGTAGATGTGCCCATATGAGGACAAGTCAGGATGGACTCTAAGACTGTCCAGTCAGCATGGAGGACGTGGAGCACCCTCCTTCCTCCATCCAAGTGAATGCGCTGCCCCCAGCACCACAGTCAGAGCTCCCCTGTGCTTGGCTTCCCTCCCACACTGTCAGGCCACACTGAACTGGGGTCCGCTCAAAACCTCAGGCCCTGTCCACAGGGGCTGCTGTGGACTCCCCCTTTCTCTCCTTATGCAAGTAATTTTTTAACCCCCTTCCTTTGTTGTTGTTTCTTATTCCCATTGAAATTCATCCATTACCCTAGTGCTAAGATTTTCTTGATCTTGATTCTGATATCAAAATTCAGAACAGTATGAGTCTAGAAGCCAAGGACAAAGAGGTAACCTTCTGCTCAAAATAAGATCTCATAGTTGAAGCTACCTTGTAAGGGTCTCAGTTATTTCTCCACCAGGCTTCCATTCAGGCCAAGATTAAATTAAACCATGTCTGCATTGTTGAAGAAGAACTTTCCCTCTCTCTCTGTCTGTCTATGATCATGGCTTCTGGGCCTCAGTTTCCCCATATGCATAAGGAAGGAATTCCCCTACATAATCTCTAAGGGCCCTTGCAAAGCTTACTCCAACTTCTATCAGAATTAGTCTGTAGCCACTTCTAGGGATCAAAGAATCTCAGAAGTGAGACATGGGTAGGATTTTTAAGGCTTATCATTTGTGTTAATAACTACCACTGATACCAATGCTTATTCACATCTTTTTTCCTCCAGGAGACCTCAGACCTGCAGCTCCCCTGGTCTCTCAAGCCCCGACAGGTCAGTAACAGTGTTAGAGACCACAGGAGCCATGGCAGTTCTGGAGTGTGCTACCTGGTCCTGGAGGGAGGGAGGAGAGAAAGAAGGGAACTCTTCACACCTCACAAGGGATTGGTCCTTGGAGAGTGGTGTGTGCCCCGGGGCAGAGTCCTTTCCCATCACTCTTATTTCTGCCCATGGAGGCCCTGGCACCTTCCATGGGCAACCTAATATGCCTCTATCAGGTATTTGAGTATAGGCAGAGGTGCCTCTCTGTGGTTGAATGTTTTCATGGGTGGGGGAGGAGCCAAGGATGCAGATCAGGTGAGTGAAGAACTACAGGTGGGGATCAGATGCAGAAACTGTGTTGAGAGCCCTTCTTTATTTGTTGTCAGCCTCACCTTCACCCCCCGATGCCCTAGACTTGCTGCACTTTATGGACCAACATCGGGCACAGCTGGTGACTCGAGTGACATCGGTGGATGCAATCCTAGACAAGCTGCATGGACAGGTGCTGAGCGAGGAGCAGTATGAGAGGGTGCGGGCTGAGCCCACCAATCCGGACAAGATGAGGAAGCTGTTCAGCTTCAGCAAGTCCTGGAACTGGGCCTGCAAAGATCAACTCTACCGAGCCCTGAAGGAGACCCATCCTCACCTAATTGTGGATCTCTGGGAGAAGTGATGCCGTGGAGGAGACTAGGGGAGCTAATGACAAGCTCGGCAGCTGAAGTCAGAATACCTGCTTCTGAGTCCTGGCTCTGACTGTCCAGGCTTTGGGTCTAGGTTTCTTCATGTCTAAACACATTGCCATTGCCTAGCCGGAGTGGCTCAGTTGGCTGATTGTCGTCCTGTTCACTGCAGGGTTGTTGGTTTGAATCTTGGTCAGGGCACATACCTGGGTTGCGGGTTCGAATGCGGGGCATGGCATGTATGGAAGGCAACCTATAATGTTGCTGATATTTCTCTCTCACATCAATGTTTCTCTCTCTCTCTCTCTCTCTCTCTCTCTCTTCCTCTCTCTCTCTCTCTCCCCCTCCCTCCCTCCCTCTGCCCCTCTCTCTAAGCATGTCCTCAGTGAAGATAGATAGATAGATAAATAAATAAATAAATAAATACGCAAACACATTGCCTTCTAACCCTAAAGTTATGGTGCTTTCATGATGCCTTTGCTGGGCATTACATGTCCATGCTCAGTGCTGCCACATGGGCTTCCAGGCTGCCTCCCTTGGCTCTCAAAGGCCAGCTGTCCAGGTAGAATGACAGCCTCTGGAGGAATGTGCCTCTGCAGCTGGCAGAATGTCTTCCAACCCTGTAGAAGCCTCACCCAAGAGCCTTGTCCAGTGGCCACCACAGCCTTCCCTGTGCCATCCAGATGCAAAAAGGTCACTTCTGGCTGAAGACAGACAGTGGAGATGGACACCTTGAAGGTTTGGAATGACTAGGAGTAGGGGCAAAAACAGATTTGTTTTTCACTTGTTCTTGTTGAGCTGGGTTTTTCTATTAGCCCAAATTGTGCTTTTTGTTGATTCTGAAGTCTACTGGATTCCTAGAGCCACAAGAGAGGTGAAGATCGAGGCCACAGGGGGAATGGATCCCAGTCTTAGCTTAGATAACTCCTGCTGTGCAAAGTGATTCCATCCCCTTACACCCGACGTAGGTACCACTGCCTGTGCCCCTACAGAAGTCCCAGTTGTTCCATAATAATGTGCAGAGGAGCCACCTCCTGGACTCATTACTTTTCTGCTCAGGTCACATTGCTAACATGTTCAATACATTTGGCTGACTCTGTCAGGACCTTCTTCTGAATGAGATTATTACTGAACTTTGGATCCCACCTCTTGGAACTTTGGATCCCAGCTCTTGGAACTTTAGATCCCAGCTCCTGGAGCTGTCCTCTAATGGAAGTGGAGTCTAACAAGACACCTGTACTTGAGAAGGGTACTCTTTTACTAAGATCCATGTAATGTGGCTGCTTTCTGATCCCAGGCAGGTAAGCTTGTGCAGAAGGCAAGATATCGTCAGGACTCTGCACCCCAGACTCTGGCTCTCCACCTCCAAGAACAAGAAAGCTGACACAATGAACTTGATTTAAATGTAATCTTGTGTCCCCAGTTTTCTGCTGAAGGTGGCAGGTATATGATTTGATTCTTAATTTGATGTCCTCAGCTGTCTTAAGAGAAATAAAAGAACATGCCAATATGTCTTAGAGCTTCTTTCTTCATCAAAAATCCAAAAGTCTCCTGTAAGAACCTGAAAAGCATGGAAGAATATTCTCAGGACACACCCTGCACTGGGTTTCACATTGCATGGGACAGTGCCCATTTATTGGTTCTAATTTACTTCATTCATTCTCAAGGTAAAATCAAGAATCTTGTAGAGGAAGTTTAGCTCCTCTCTACAGGAAGCTGCAGGTGGAGACTGGTAGCTCAGGGCCTGTCCCAGGCACTGTCCTCCAAGTTTTAACTCCCAGCTGAGGCTCTGTTGATTGTGGAGCCACAAGGTAGACAGTCATTGCAGGGGTCAACCTCCCACTTCCTGCCATGCCAGGCAGGATAGTAAGAAGCTAGGAAAATTCCTGGACAAGTGGAAGGAGAAAAAACTAGTGGAAGGAGACAAACTAGTTACAGGAACAGCTGAGCAATTAACACCCAGCTGATAAATCACAAGTCACTCTCCTCCCTAACTAAGGACCCTTAGGAGCTGATGGTTTAACATGTCTCCTTCCCAGCCAGAGAGCAGGGAGCTTAAATAACCCCAGTCAGAGAGATAGATAACAGAGACCCAGTTAGTGCCATTAGTGCCAGCCAAACCCAAATGAATAAAGTTAGGGGAATCAATAGAAAGGAAAAAAACCAATTAGAGCCTAACAAATCCAAGATAGAGGTGAATTTGAGCAGAGATTGATGCATCAGCATATTGAAGGACACACCTGGAAAGCTGATGAATATTCTGAGTGAGGCCTCCCTTAAAATTCCCTGCAAAAGACCGAAATAGCTTCCCAAAGGGCCCAGTGCATGCACTGTGCCCCACCCCTTTCCTCATGCACATAAGTTTACTTTCTTTCTCCTAAGCTGTGGGAACCCTCCTTTTAATAACTTTTTAGTGAACACAAAGCAGACCCACCTAGGCTTAATTCTGTTACTATGACTTCCTTTCTGCTACTATTGTCTACCTAGACCAGCGGTTCTCAACCTGTGGGTCGCGACCCCTTTGGCGGTAGAACAGCCCTTTCATAGGGGTCACCTAAGACCATCCTGCATATCAGATATTTACATTAGGATTCATAACAGTAGTAACATTACAGTTATGAAGTAGCAACGAAAATAATTTTATGGTTGGGTCACAACATGAGGAACTGCATTTAAAGGGCCAGAAGGTTGAGAACCACTGACCTAGACTCACTTCTGGTACTGTGATCTTGCTTCTCCTATCCTAAGCCCTTCCTTTGTTTCACCATCCCACGCTTTAATAAACATAATCTCAAAATCACCTACACCCATGTCTTCAATTCTTTCCTGCACAAAGTCAAGAACCCATGCATTCCAAACCATGCCAGACAGACCCATTTCAGCCCCGTCCTGGACCCTTTCAGATGACAGAAACAGTGGCTGACCTTTGGGGGCCCCAAATGGCCCTCAATTATTGCTGAGGGAATGGGGGTATTTTCAGTAGCCCCAGGTATGTTCAAAGAGCAAGAGAACATAGGCATCCATGAAGCTGAACGCAGACAGGTGCAAACACTGAAGTTA
Organism: Myotis brandtii; assembly: GCF_000412655.1. Taxonomy (NCBI): domain Eukaryota; kingdom Metazoa; phylum Chordata; class Mammalia; order Chiroptera; family Vespertilionidae; genus Myotis; species Myotis brandtii. Next base: position 881,854 of record NW_005370875.1, on the reverse strand, counting down.
TAGTCTGCTAGTGCAGCCACCCACCCCTGTCCGAATCTTTGAGTATTGCGTGTATAAATTATTTAACCCTCATGACAAGTCAGTATTAGACAGAATTCTCCAGAGAAACAGAACCAATAGGATGTGTGTATATATAAAGAGAGATTTGGTCTAAGGAATTGGCTCACACAATTATGAAGGCTGGCAGGTCCAAAATCTGCAGGGTGGGCTGGCAGACTGGAGACTCAGGAAAGAGCTGATGCAGCTGTTTGCTGGCAGAGTTCTCTCTAGCTCAGGGGACATCACTCTTTTGTTCTATTCAGGCCTTCCATTGATTACACGGGGCTGACCACACTGTGGAGGGCAATCTGCTCTACTAATTCCAATGTTACTAATTCCAGTGTTACTAAATTCTGTTCATCTCATCTAAAAACCCCTCATAGAAACATCCAGAATAATGTGAGACCCAATATCTGGGCACTGTGGCCCAGTCAAGTTGACATAGAATTAAGCATTACAAACCCTATGATGACAGGTACTACTATTGAAAGGGGGCAGAAATAGAATGTTGTGGAACCAGCTAGTATTGTAAGAAATATTAATTATGCTCTGTTAACTGTGATTGTTTTATTCAAATTGAAGAAGGCACATTCTAACCTGGCTGGCAGCTGCACTCAGGACCTGGGAGCTCACCTGGAAGTGCAGCCCACCCTCCCCATTTGGAGCTGCTGATTATCATGGGAAGATGAACAGCTTTGTTGCAGAAACCAGAATCTCTAGCCCTTTGAAGACCTAAAGCTCTGCATATCACTAAGCACTTCAAAGATCCTCAGCCCTTCTGCATACCTGCTAAGTACCCACCTGGCCTACCCTCTCCTTATTTCCCCATGTAACCCCAGCCCTTGCATATCACCAAGCCCTTTGAAGATCCCTAGCCTTTTTTTGCATATCTGTAAACTGCCCATTTGCCCTTTTGCCTACTTTCCTTTGAACTTCTACCTATATAAGCAATCAGTTTATGGGGATGGGAGGGGGCTGCAGAACAGATTTTTGTGAATGACCTGCTGCTCTCCCATACTGACGGCAATATTGGAATAAACACTCATATGATTCAACCTTGCTCTGCTTAATTGGATTGAGTAGTGACAGGCAGCATGGACCCATTGTTTGTTTGGTTACACTATCATCCTCATTTTACAAAACAACAGAGACAACCCTGGCAAGTGTTGCCAAGTGGTTACAGTGTCAGCCTGCACAATGGAGTGTCACAGGTTCAAACCCCAGCCCCAGTTGGGACACGTGCAGGAGGCAACCAATTGTGCCTCTCTCACATCAATGTTTCTCTCTCTGTGTCTCTCCCCCTCCCTTACACACTCTCTAAAAATCAATGAAAAAAATATCCTCCAGAGGATTAACAAAATAATTAATTAATTAATTAATTAATTAAATAAAGGAGTTCCAGATATCATAATTCAATAAATAGGACTGAGACTTTCCCCATCCAATCAGAACTGTGCAGCTATATCCTCATTAGCATCTTTAACAACCAGAGGGGCTCTATTTCAACCAATCAGAACAGTGCATTTTGGACCAAACTGTGAACGTTTAGATTTTTCTATTTTCTTTTTTTAATATATTTTTATTGATTTCAGAGAGGAAGGAAGAGGGAGAGAGAGAGAGAAACATCAATGATGAGAGAAAATCATTGATCTTCCTCCTGCATGCCCCCTACTCGAGCCTGCAACCCAAGCATGTGCCCTTGACCAGAACTGAACCTGGGACCCTTATTCTGCAGGTCAACGCTCTATCCATTGAGTAAAACTGGCTAGGGCAGTGGTCGGCAAACTGTGGCTTGCGAGCCACATGCTGCTCTTTGGCCCCTTGAGTGTGGCTCTTCCACAAAATACCACGTGCGGGCGCGCATGTACAGTGCAGTTGGGATGGAATGAGGGTAGGGGCTGAGCTGAGTCTTTTTAAAGGAGCAAGAGTCAGTCTGGTGACATGCAGGGGACATGGCACTTCAGACAGAGGGGAGAGCATAAGTAAAAAGAGTAAAAACAGAGGAGAGGACAGCACCGTGATGGCGAACCTTTTGAGCTCGGTGTGTCAGCTTTTTGAAAAACCCTAACTTAACTCTGGTGCCGTGTCACATATAGAAATTTTTTGATATTTGCAACCATAGTAAAACAAAGACTTATATTTTTGATATTTATTTTATATATTTAAATGCCATTTAACAAAGAAAAATCAACCAAAAAAGTGAGTTCGCGTGTCACCCCTGACACGCGTGTCATAGGTTCGCCATCACTGCTCTATATAGTCAGCCCCCAGTGGAGCTCACATTCCTCTCCTCCTAAGACTGCATTTCCTGCTAGAGATGAAACAACAGAGACTATTCACTGGACAAGAGTAAAGCTGTCCTGTTTCTGCAGACCAGTGTGAACCAGAGCTGAGCAGAATTGGCTAGCTCGAAAGAGGTGGACCTATAAGACCCAGCCAAGTAGTAACTCCTGGCTGAGGTACAACATTGGGCTGAGCCGGCTTATGCCCAGTGCCACTTCACAGATATGCTGTTCCACAGCCATGCTGTTTCATAATTGAGCTGTAACAACATTGAGCTCTTCCACAGCCATTTGGTTCCCAGTCACGAGGTATCACAATTGAGATGTTTGTATTAAATAAAGTCTCCCCCTTCATCACACCCCAAATGGAAGATTTCTATTGGTGTTGAATTGGAACCAATGACCCTAACCACTTCTGCCTCGGCACTGCCACCATGGCTTTGTCCAGAAGGATGTCCAGAAGGTCTCCTGGAAGATCTCCCAGTCTAATTAGCATATTACTCTTGTATTAATATAGATTTTATAACCTTTAGAAACATAAGCTTCTCCATTGGCGAACACTCTCACTTTCAAGTCACACATCTCCAACAAAGCACAGGACATTTATCAACAGTTTCAAAACCACTCTATAGACACTCTGCAATAGAACGCCAAAGGCAGGTGAATGTAAAACTTTTGTGGCAAACATTTTAGTAATTCATGTTATTTCAAAGTATGTAGATATTCAATAACTTTAGTCAAAATTAAAAGGGAATATCTAACACTCTAATTTAATAAGGAATATCTGAAATAAGTTAAATTGATTTGCACAGATAGAGCTAAGGTTTTTCCCATTTTGATAGGATTTACTTCCCAGAGATTTGTACTTTAAAAGATGGCCCAGACAAGAAAACCAGGTACTTGCATTTCAAAGGTGTAGAGAAAGAAAATCAATCTTCTCCTAAAAGGACTTTGGTTTCATAAAGTCAATTATCTGTATGTTGTTTAAGATGAATAGAGGAGATATTAGAAGGTAAAAGTATTTGGTGGGCTTTGACCTTCTGGATTCACACCTCTGGCCCTGTAAAGACTTCATTTGTAGCCCTGGGCGGTTTTGCTCAGGGAGCAAGAGCAGTAGGGACATGTGAGGGAGGCAACCAATTGATGTGTCTCTCTCGTGTTGATGTTTCTCTCTCCCTTCTTTCTCTCTTCTACTCTCTCTAGAAATCAATGGAAAAATATCCTCTGTTAAGGATATTTTAAAAATACTTCATTTGTAAAACAAGGACAGCTATTTCCAATACTTCAATAGTGGGTTGCCACTCAAATGTTGTTGGTTCAGGATGGACAAATCCATTCACCCATTTTTTTTTAATTTATTGATTTGAGAGAGAGACATAGATGATTTGTTGTTCCACTTATTTATGTATTCATTCGTTGACTCTTGTATATGCCCTGACTAGAGATTGAACCCACAATTTTGGCGTATTGGGATGATGTTCTACCCAACTGGGCTATCTGGCCAGGGCGGTCATTCACCCACTTTTGAATTTTTTTTTCCCATCTGGGTACATTTTTTTAAATACATATCACCCTTCTGGGGGGGAGGGGGGAGGATATGTGGGTGTCACTGATTTCAAGAAAATATCACCCTATCAGGTGAATCAAGCAGATTTAATTAGTAAAAATACATATTGTCCCATAACATTCCCTACTTGGATAGGAAACTGGTTCTGATTAAAAAACAGACACTGATTAGATAGCCCTACCATTTGTGTAGAAGCTTTATTCTGAAGGAGGAGGCAACTTAGTTAGGTGTGGTTTAGAACAGATAAGTAGCCCCATTATCTATGAGGGTCCTAGTGGCTTCCCTTTTAATGGTAATTCCAAACTATTAGTGAAGAGAAGGGGAAATGCCCTCAGAGCAACTCTATGCTAACTTTTGTTTCTTTTCTCTTTCTAAATTCTATTTCCACTTCCCATAATCTTTCTTACAGTGACCTGGCTTTCTTTAATAAAGACAGACTTCTCTATAGTAGTTATTCAGCAGACTCTATTTGCTAATTCTATTGCTTTGCTCCCAGACCAGTAGGTATATTAATTGGAATAGATCAGAATAGCCAGAACCATATTCTCTAGCAGTTAAAGTCCTTTGCAAAACCCATCAAGGTCCCAGAGAAAGTCAGGGAAATCTTTATGAGGGCAGATTCCTTAATTGTGTTCTACTCCATGTGTGGCAGGATAGTAAGAGGCTAGGGAAATTCCTCCACAAGTGGAATAAGGGAAAATAGAACAAAACAATTAAACAAGGCCAAACGATTTGAGCTTCACACCCAGCTAATGAATCATAAGATTTTATCTTCTCTAACCAGGTATCTTCTCTAACTCAGGAGGAAATGGTTTACACACTCCAGACCTTCTCAGGATAGAACAGCCTTAATCCTGGCCCCTCTACAATGATGTTCTTGATGACATCCTTTAAAAATTAAACAAACCAGAACAAAACTCTGACTCCTGTCTTTGGTTGCTGGCGCCATTTGGGGGCTCAGCCCATCTGGTATCCAGATGACCTAATCCTATATAATAAAAGGCCAGGCGTCAAGACCAGAACCAGCTGGCCCTGCCCCCCAGGGAGCGGTTAGGGGCGACCCTAGGCAATGCGATAGGGTGCCAGTGTGATGGGGAAAAGCCGAAATGGAGGGGAAGGTCTTAAGGGTCTGCGGGGTTGGGGTGGTCGGCCTGGAGTAGGTTTGGAGTGTGCTGGGGAAGGGAGAGGAAGATCCGATTGGAAATGGCTCAGCACAGTACCTTTCTCATTGCGAACCAGGACAGCGCCAGCTGTGGGCTGAATGGGCGGTTGTTTCATGAGTGCGCTTGGGACCGACATGTTCATGCTCCCGAAACTTCACTGATTCCAAATAGTGAACAGCTATCAACGCCAAAACAGAAAAATCCTCTCCAACTGGAGGCTCTGGATGCCGCAATGCAACCGAAGGAAACACCACTTAAGGAGGAGCTAGAGAAACCGGAAGTGTGCGACCAGAGGATTGTGGGATTGCGGAGGCTGCCTGGGTGCCTGCGGCTAGACAGTGAGCCTGTTATTGCGCATGTACATAGTGAGCCCTACAGTCCTCAGTCTCGCAGTATTTGGATGTGACTTCTGGCGGGAAATTATTTGTTTGTTACCTTGGTTTGAAGCGGGGGAGAAGAGCTGGGAGTACGACCAGCTCTATGGAGAGTACACACTCACCTCCCAGGAACTGCAGATGAAGCGCACATCAATAGAAGCCTTCAGTGAAACCATCAAGATCTTGGAAGAGCAGGACCGGACTAAAGAGAAGGGCAGCCAGGAGTACCTGGAGCGCTTGGCGTGAGGGCAATGAAAACGAGATGCAGAGGACCCTGCTGAACTCAGAACAGCTCAAGTTTCGCATCACCAAAGTTTACAAGAGCCGCACGAAGCTGGAACAGGAGATGCGGATAACAGGCCTCGGACAACCGGGAGATCGATAAGGCATGAACAGCCTGAAGCCAGACCTCATGCAGCAGCACAAGATCAGAGACCAGTACCTGGTATGGCTCACCCAGAAAGGCACCCGGCAGAACAAAATCAACCAGTGTTTGGGAATCAGAAATGAGACAGAAGACCAGTATGCACTGGTGGAGGATGAGGATGACTTCCCCCACCATGATGAACGAACCTCGTGTGTGGGCAAGATCAACCGCTCGCAGGCTGAGGACATGCTGAAGGGCAGGCGGGATGGTACCTTCCTCATCTGTGAGAGCAGCCAGCAGGGCTGCTATGCCTGGTCTGTGGTGGTGGATGGTGATACCAAGCACTGTGTCATCTACCGCAGGGCCACTGGATTGGGTTTTGCGGAGCCCTACAACCTGTAAAAGTCTCTGAAGGAGCTGGTGCTGCATTACCAGCATACCTCCCTCGTGCAACACAATGATGCACTTACCATCACACTAGCACATCCCGAGCTAGTCCCAGCCGCCCTCCCCTGCCCCCCGCCCCACACACACACACATGCAGCCCGCTGACTCATACAGAGCAGGACTCCATCTTTCTGTCTGTCTGTCTCTCTTTTTTTGTGAATCTTTCTTTCTCTGTCTCAATCTCTCTCTTGCTTTCTCTGAGTCTCTCTCTTCCTGTCACTCTTTCTATCCCCATCTCTGTCCTCTCTATCTCTCTTAGTCTCTGTACCTCTAAGTCTCTGTTAGAGGAGCATACCTCCTCCACCCCATGCCCCCTTTCCCCATGGGCACTGCCCTGCCCTGGCTCTGGCTTCCCCCTCCAGTTCCTACAGTTCCCCCAAGCTCCCCATGCCTGTACCTGCCATGTTTACAAAGGCCCCTGGGGTGCTCAGCCTCAGCCTGGTGCTCTGATTTTTAAGCCATAGACCTGGGGTCAGGGCAAGAAGAAGGCAGGAATGAACTTTGCTGGGCCACTTCCAAGAACCTCAGCTATGACATTTGGGGGTGGGGACAAAGGCGGAACCACACCACAGACCCAACTTCCCCTCCTGAAGTGAAACCTGCACCGGTTACCCCCACATGGAGCTGCTGCCCAGAAGCCCTCCTTCCCCCAAAAGCAAAATTATTAAAAAATAACCTCAAGAGCTGGGCCCTCTCTGACCCCAGGCTTCCCAGGAACCGAGGCTGCTGCAGGTACTGCTGGGCCAGCCGAGATGCACCGCTGCCCACAGCACCTCCACTCAATGCAGTTTCAAGGCTTCTCCTTGATCATGTTGAGTTCTGATTTTGTTTCTTTGACTGTAAACCCATTTTCTCCTCTTTTGGGACAAGAACCCTGGTTTTCAATGCTCCCATGGACCCCCCTCCTTCTTGCCCAGCTATACTGGCAGGTGGGTTTTGGATGGTATGTTTATACTTATGTGGATATAAAACATTAAACTCAAAAAAAAAAAAAAGAACGGAAAATGGGATAGTGACAGATAAGAAACTTTGGAGACAGTGAAGGGCAATTTGTCCAGACTGTTGAGAGCTAAGAATTAGAGTTTAATTGGGATAGAAATCCAGCTAATAGCACCTGATCCCGGAAATCTGAGCACTCTACTTTTAGGTTTTCCAGTTCAAGTTTTTGGAGACTGCCTATTAAAACATTCCTGGTTGGAAAGTGTTTATATAGGAAGCCCATAAGTATTAAGTATTTGCTGTGTTTACCATGCTTAGCTCTCTGTATGGAATATGGAATAATGTTAAATGCCTCATGTTCTCAAGAAGCTTGACTTTTAAAATAAAAAATACAGAAGAAATACAAATGTTAAAAATAAAAATAGAAGCTTGAGTTTTAGGGGCAAAATCAGGCAGCCAGATGAGCAGTTAGGGGCGATCAGGCAGGCAGGCAGAGCAGTTAGGAGCCAACAGACCCGGATTGCGAGAGGGATATCCTGATCTGTGGGATCAGGCCTAATCTGGCAGTCTGACATCCCCTGAAAGGACCCGGATTGCAAGAGGGTACAGGCTGGACTGAGGGACACACCCTCCCATGCACAAATTTTGTGCACCGGGACTCTAGTAAATTTATAATCCCTTAGCACTTTGGCCTCATGCATCTCTCCTTTGGTGACCCTAACAATTAGTGCTGAAACCCGAGGGAGTTCCCCAGGAATGGAGAGCCATCGCCCCGGCTTTGGTCACGCTGAGTTTACTACTTGCAGAGCAGTAGGCAGTGGCAGCTCACCTGGGCTTACCTCTGAATCCTACTCAGGTGACTCGATTGGCAGCCTCGATTAGGCCTCCCTCCCTAATGGACCCTCCCAAACCAGCCAAGGAGGATGCACAATCAGGAATCTCTCCTCCATTGCTGACCCTCCATCCCACACTGGCCAATCTTCTCTAGCCTAGGTCAGACCTCAGCCAGTCCAGTAAGGCTGCTGCCATCTGGACCCAGTTTGGAGCTCCCAGACCTCCTGAGACTGGCCACAGAAGACTGAAGCTGCCCATTCTCTAACAAGGCCCCACAGACTTACATCACCAGGACAAAGCCTTGGTTAATGATTAGGGTGGCAGATAACATCTAGGCCTCAATTGTCTTTCAGCTCCAGGCCCAGAAAAGCAGCAAAACCAAACAAGTGACACTGAGGCAGCCTCAGCAACAGCTTTTACCAAGTCACTCAAGAGGACCGCTTTTGAGCCTTCACCAACCAGTCTCCCAGGGAAATCATACTGCCACAACTCCTCGCTCCAACCAGGAGGTAGCTATACAATGTTCCAGCTGACTACAATCAAAGTCCAACCCCTGTGATCTCGATGGCCCCTCTCATCAGGAAGTAACTATGGAAGATATGACCTTCGTCCCTGTTCCATAAAACAAAGAGGCTGGAATGTTATATATGATCAAATATATTAATCAATTCCCCCTCCCCTGGGAACTGGCCTTTAGGCCACTTCACAATGGACATTCCACTTGCTTAAACCACATTCCACTTGCTAAAACCATTATCTCTCCCCTCCAGAGTTTACCAGAATCCCGACATGCCCAGAGAATTCTTCACCCAGAAACAGCCTGCCATTGTCCTTTAAAAACCTCTGACTCCCATCTTTGGGTGCTGGCACCATTTTGGGGCTCAGTCCATCTGGTATTCAGGTGACCTAATACATTTATAATCCCTTACCAAAAAAAAAAAAAGAAAATAACCCCTGATTCTCTTACCTATGTTTTAATGAATCAACACATTGAAAGACACACCTGAAAAGTTAATGAATATTCTGTTAAAACCCTCCCCTAGGATTCTGTCCCGCCAAAGAAAGACAAAAAGCCTCGAGACAAAGAACCCATGGTGCGCTCTTGCTAGAACATGGCTGCACCTTCTATCTCTGCTCTTTTTCTCTAAGGTTCCTCATGAGACTTGCAATCAGGAGAGCAATGGGCAGTGGCAGCTCGTCCCAGGCTTATCCCCTGAACTTGTCTCCAGGGCCCCCATTTCTCTGACTTTCTTCGGTTGCTTCTTCTATCCTAAGCACTTTCTTCATTTTACTGTCCCCAGCTTTAATAAACATACTCTACCTAGGGCATGCTGTTGCTGGAGCATGCCCACAGCTCATATCTCTGCTCTCTGTCTCCTAAATACTAAGGCACCCCTCAAGACTTGCAACCAGGAAAGCAGTGGGCAGCAGCAGTTCATCTCGGGCTAACTTCCTGAACCTGTCTCCAAGGCCCCCCTTTTCTCTGACTTTCCAGTGAGCTCACTTCTGTCACTGTGACTTCTATTTCTCAGTGAGCCAAAGCGGCCTCACCTAGACTCTCTTTGGTTTCTTCTTCTGATAGGGGCAGAAATAGAATATTGGGGACCAACTATAATTGTAAGAAATATTAATCATGTTCTGTTAACCCTGATTGTTTTATTCTGATTAACAAAGGAACGTTCTAACCTGGATGGCAGTTGCCTGTGGGACCTGGGGACTCACCTGGAAATGCAGCCCATTCTCCCCATCAGGAAGCTGCCTATTCTCATAGAAAGCAGAAACCAAAGCCAGAAACCAGAGCTGCCAGCCCTTTGAGGACCCCCAGCCTTTGCATATCACTAGCACTTTGAAGACCCCAGCCCTTGTGCATATCTGTAAACTGCCCATTTGCCTTTTTTGTCTGCTTCCCTATGTAATGTTTGTCCTTCTACCTAATATAAGCAGCTGGCTTATAGTGGAGTGGAGAGCAGATTTTTGCGGATGACTTGCTACTCTCCCATGCTGCTGGCAGTATTGGAATAAATGATCAAATATGGTTCAACACGTCCCCTGCTTAATTGGCTCAAGTAGTGACAGGCAACACGGACCCATTGATTGTCTGGTTACATTTCTACATTCAGCCCTTCCTTTGTTTCACTGTTCCCACTTTTAGTAAATATAGTCTCAAAATCATCTGGACTCATATTGTGAAATCTTTCCTACATGAAGTCAAGAACCCACACACTACCTGCAGGCACCAGTAATACAAGGAATACATCAATTGCTATTTTCCCTCTACTTGAGACTGTTTTTTTCTGGTTTTCTACTGTGAGTGTGATTTACCTATGCTTTTCCTAGGAGCTTCTAGATTGGAATTAAGATAAGCTTTCCATTCATTCCATTTAATTTTAAAGCCAGCTTTTTCTAATTTTGCATGCAAAATTTGATTTCGGCATCAAAAGAGCAATGTTTTAACGTTACATTTTCCCATTTCTGTAAATACTGCAAGTAAAGGCTTCCTGTTTATTGTATATCTGCAGAAGTATTAAGGAGGGCTGCGGCTGGGAGTTAAAAAACAGCCATTCATTTTTGTCCACCTGTCCTGCCTTAGCCTGGATTCCCTCAATCCTTAAACTTTAGCTCTACCACAAGGATTTTTTAAAAACAGATCAAAGAAAGTGAGCCTCTTACCTTAAAATAGGGGTGAGTGGTAGGTCCAGAATTCCAAAGGAGCTCACCCAATGCAAAATGACGAGCATGTAGCACCCAGAGTGCCCCAGCTGGTACCTAGCATGGGTCTGAGTCTGCGAGGTGGCTGTGGGTGGGCTCCTCTGGAATCCTGCCACTCTATACCATGATAAGACAATCCTAGGCAGAGCAAGTGAGCCAGCTGGGTTTCGCAGCCTCAGGAAAAAATGTCCCCTCTGGGGCACCAGATGTTATTGGACAGGGAACCTGGCCCTGAGCAGGTTGGCATAAGGACGGCCAGTTTGTGTGTTCTTGACAACACAAGACCAAGTGACTATGAGGGTGTGTTTATTATAGCTGGGTTCAGTAAAACAAGGAAGGGCTTAGCATACAAGAGACAACAGGAGAGACCTAGGCTGGGCTGCTTTGGTTTTCTAAAAATGTTATTGGAAATAAATGAGCCAAGGCAGGGCTGCTTAAGCTCACTCGGAAGTCTGAGAAAAGGGAGACAGGTTCTGGGGGTTAGCCTGGGATGAGCTGCTGCTGTCCATGGCTCCCCTGGTTGCAAGTCTTGTGGGGTCCCTTAGACTTTAGGAGGTGTGTGCCTGTGGGGGAAGAAGAGAGAGAAGGGAAAGACATGGGTGTGTTCCCAAGAGGGAGAAGACATGCTGGCTCCTTTGTCTTGAGAGTATTTTCTCTCTTGCAGGTGGGAATCCTCGAGGAGGGTTTTAGCAGAGTATTCATCAGTTTTCTAGGTGTGCTCTTTCAGGGTCCTGGTCTCTACTGATTGGTCAGTGCCAGGGCAGGGGGTCTTTAGTCATTGCAGCTGGTGCTGGTGTCACCTACCTGGTTTTGCTATTTTTCTGAGCCTGGAGCTGAAATACTGAGGAGGAAACTGGTCTTGCAAGGTGTGTCAGGCCATAAAAACTGTAAACAAAGCACTGCCCTGGGGAGGGGGGGGGGGGTAATGTTGTTATCGCTGGCCCCAGGACAAATCATGGGATATTACCTGGGAACCCCCAACACCTGGGGGCCTTCCTGTAAGCCAAGAAAGGAGGCGGAACCATATCTGCAAGACAAAGACCCCAGTGGAATACATATAGACAGGCTCTCTGCATGTTTCTTCACTCTGATTTGGAAATTATTCCTGGAGTCCCCCCTGCGTAATTAAAACAGTGTCCCTCCCCTTCTTTAAAGCATAGCTTGGTTTTTTTAGGAATTCTGTAACAATACAACTGAGGCTTAGGTGTTATCTCTAGGGAGGTGACCTTCTGTGTCTGCTGTAAATTGCTCTGCCAGTTTGTTCAGATATCTGCTGTTTCCCTGTTCCACTTGTCCTGGCTTACTGACCTGTCTCATGCACCAGTACAATACTCTACCAGAACTCATGCCCATGGCCTCCTGTAGATGTGGCTTGTGGATGTCTGGCTCTAAGTCAGCCGTGGGCAAACTACGGCCCTCGGGCCGGATCTGGCCTGTTCGGCTGTTCTATCTGGCCTGCGGAGCCGAAAGAGTGGAGGGTTCTCTTGCTCTCCCCTCCGCTTCTTCACCAGCAGCAGTGTTAACATGGCAACGTCGGGAAACATGGCCGCAGCTCCTTCTTCTGAGTGGGCGGATTTATATCCGCCCATTCAGTAGAAGGAACAACCTCTCAATCTTCCAGAGGCTCCTTGTAATGCCCGCGGATGCGTCTCCCGACATCACCCTGGGAAAGCGTAGACACGTTATCGTGGGGATGTAGGGAGACACGTCCCTGGAGAGCACAGTATCAGAGCCTTTCTGAGGTAAGATTAAGAGCTCTACTCAAACACAATTTTTTCCTGTTCCCACATTCTGTACATCACAATGACTTGTTAATAAAACAACAAAGACTTTCAGCTTTTAGGGCTTGTATCCACTGCAGTTTTTTTTCCCACTGCGGACGCGCGCAGCAGGGAAAAAGACACACAGAGGACATGTCACACTAGCCATGCTGCGGCTGCATTTTTTTGCTGATACAGATGCGGTATCAGTAACGCTACCGTGGCCACTAACCGCATGTGTTAGCAGCAAAACAAATGCATTTTGCGCTGCGTTTGCTTCTCCCCCTTGCGCCTGTAAAAATGCGTGCTACAGGGCATTTGTGTGAACATGCACCACTGCACATTAGCATCAACGCAAACATGATGGAAACCTGTGTACCCTGCATTAACCCTAGCTGCGCTGCATTGCAGTACTGCACCACACTGCAACGGCAGCACGGCTAGTGTGAACGAACCCTAATTCAGTGGGTTGAACAAAAAGATTGTATAGAAATGTGATGAACTAAAGATTTTATTACAAAATCGCTTAATTTCAGGGTTTCAGAAGTAATTGGACAAATGAAAAACTGAAAATCAAATGTTCATATCTAATACTTGGATGAAACCCTTTCCTGGTAATGACAGCCTGAAGTCTTGTACTTATGGACATCACCAGATGCTGGGTTTTCTCCTTTGTAATGCTCTGCCAGGCTGTCACAGTAGGGGTATATATATAAATATCCTGCCATTTCCAGCTTTTAATAAGAAAAACTGTTGCAATGGGCATTTAAAAGTGGCACTTGGTTGTTTTTATAGAGTCCAGTGGATGCAATCTGACATTGATAATGGGCTCTTTCACACTATGTGCACTGCGGCTGTTTTTTGCCAGTAACGGAAGTGCTAGTGGTAACTACTGGTTACCCATGTTTTGCACTGCCCTAGCACCTCCCATACAAGTGTGTCTGGAAGACACAGCAATGTGCAGCTATGTGTGTTACCA
>NW_005370875.1:859422-867533 GCF_000412655.1 Myotis brandtii | reverse complement strand
CTAAAAAGAATTCAGGATAAAGTGAAAGAGGAGAACCCTAACCAAGATGTTATTTTTCTTCACTGTATTATTCACCAGGAATCATTGTGCAAGTCTATATTACAACTTAATCATGTTGTTAATCCAGTCCTAAAGCTTGTTAATTTCATTCGAGCAAAGGGACTTCAGCACCTTCAGTTTATTAAGTTTCTGGAGGAAACTGATGCGGATCACCACGACTTACTTTACCACTCTCGTGTCCGCTGGTTGAGTTTGGGCAAAGTTTTCCAACGAGTGTGGGAGCTCAAAGAAGAGATTGGTGCATTTTTGAAATTAAAGGGGAAGTCTGACGAATTTACTGAGCTGAGTGACAAGAATTGGCTGTGTGACTTTGCATTTGCTGTAGATATATTTTCACATTTGAATGAGCTAAATGTGAAGCTACAGGGAAAAGATCAGTATGTACATGACATGTACACTAATGTGAAAGCCTTTAAATCGAAGCTGATTTTCTTTTCCAGACAAATTTCAGACAAAGTCTTCACTCATTTTGCCACACTAGCCACACAGAAGGAGACCATCCAAAACGTGAAGAAATACAGCAAATCACTGGATGACCTGCATGCAGAATTCTGTCGTCGGTTTTCTGATGTTGAAAAAATTGACCAGTCACTTCAACTGGTGGCCTGTCCTTTGTCACAAAACCCTGAAACAGCACCAGAAGAGGTGCAACTGGAACTCATCGATCTTCAGTCTGACTTTGTCCTAAAGGAGAAATTCAGCTCTCTTGAACTAAGAGACTTTTATGCTTCACTTAATGAAGCCACTTTTCCAAACATCCGGAGGATGGCACAGAAGATACTGGTGCTGTTTGGGTCAACCTATGTTTGTGAGCAGACATTTAGCGTCATGAACATCAACAAAGCCCCTCACAGATCCAGCTTAACTGACGAACACCTCAGATCTATCCTGAGAATAGCCACAACAAAACTAACTCCAGACTTTGATGCAAAAAGGAGACAAGGAGACCAACAATACTGTCCCCACTGAAGTTGATGTTTTAAAGACCAAAAACCTTTAAACCCAGTCTATCTACATCTAATTGAGCTTCTTCTTGCCTCGGTTTCCCTATAAGCTAAACTATTGACACCTCTTTGAAGTACTCTGAGGCCATCCTCTCCACCATCTTTGAGGCTGTTCAAATGCACAGTCAAGATGAAATTCCAGTCTTGCCATGCACCTGTCGTGTGACCTTGGGCAAGCTCCTCTCCCCACCTGTAGCTAGGTCGTTAGGGACACCTTCCTCGAATGTGGAGGAAGCCTGAGCAGAGCCTAGACTCTAGAGCAGCCGTGGGCAAACAACGGCCCGTTTGAAATGAATAAAACTAAAAAAAAAAAAAAACCGTACCCTTTTATGTAATGATGTTTACTTTGAATTTATATTAGTTCACACAAACACTCCATCAATGCTTTTGTTCCGGCCCTCAGGTCCAGTTTAAGAACCCATTGTGGCCCTCGAGTCAAAAAGTTTGCCCACCCCTGCTCTAAGAAGTACAAGCTCTTCAGGCCTGTCCTGGCTCCACCCCTCCCCTGGTTACACCCTTTGTTCAGGCTCTGGCTGGGTGAGGGCATTCTTGCCCTTTGGTTGCCTAGGGCCAGGAGCATTCTGAAGAGACCTGGGAGAAGCAGCTCTGAGCTCCACCCTGGGATCTAAAAATCCACCCTGTGCTTTGCCTCTCCCCTCACCCCATCTCCTGTCAGCATTAAAGCTCAAGGTGGCTCCAGAGCTCCGGGTCTCACAGTAGGGAAGACTGAAGAGCACAGAACGGTGAGTGTCCTGAAGATCCCATCCTCCCATCTTCACCACTTCACTCTTCTCACTGCCCCCACCCCAGCATCTCAGTAGCCTGACTTCTGCAAATGTCTCTGCCTTCTCTGGGTTCCTCCCTTTATGGCTTTCCCTGCCTCTTCCCTTAACCTCCCTTCTCCCAGCATCATCTATTGGAAGAAACCAAGAGGATTACAAAAATGGGTTTGTAGTGCTTAAGAGGAGTTTGCCAGGGAACCAGTAATGACCCCGGGGGGAGTCTGGTATTGGGATATGGTAGGGGACAAGAATGATTGCTATTCTCTGCCTACCTAATGCCCTCCCCACCCACCCCCTCCCCAGTGGACATCCCTGAGGCCCTCGGAGTCGGAACTGAGACAAGTGCAGCAAACATGGCCAGTGCAACAGACATGGCCAGTGCAGCAGAGATGGCCCATGGAGTCCAGCAGCCGCTGGCCCGGATGTTAGAGTGTATGAACAAGGAGCAGCTGAGGGAGTTCCTGCTGCGGCTGCCTGATAAGCATCTCTGCCAGCACTCTCCTGGGGCGACCCCAGTGCAACCAGAGGAGGTGGGTGGCATGGAGGTGGCCTCACACCTTGTGGCTCAGTACGGGGAGCAGCAGGCCTGGGACCTTGCTCTGCAGACCTGGGAGCAGATGGGCTTGAGCGAGCTGTGTGCCCGAGCCCAGAAAGAGCCAGCTATGAAGTCAGGTGAGTAGACATACCCCTCTTCCTGCTGTTGATATCCTTCCCACGCACAACCCACTGAACCCAATTAGACCTTTTTTAGGGGACTGCCCTGTCAAAGCGGGGATCCAGGCTCAAACTAGACTGCAGCTAAGAGGTTTGTGGGGGAAGAATGCCAAGTGCATTCCCAGCAACCCATGGGTTCTCACAGCACCTGGGAGGGAGCACTCAGAGGGCCAGAGAGACAAGAGGCTGGCTCTCAGGAGCACCAGCAGGGAGGATGTGGGTTTCACACCCACCTCCCAAGAGGCCACTTGCCTGGTTTGTGCTATAAGCACAGAAGGGAGTCGGGGAAAAGCAAGTTCCCGTCCTCCCATGACCACATTGGGCAAGTCGCTTCACTGCTCTCTGCATCTTCTCTCCATCTATAAAATGAGAGGGTAGGAGCCTGCCCCCTGGACTGTAGGAGGGTAAAGAGGTAATCCATGTTAGACACCTACCAGAGTCCACTTCCTAGTAAGTGCTCAATGAACTATTCTTTGAACTGTTCAGTGAACTATTGCTGCCCCTGCGATATTATTACTACTAACAGCTGTGGGTGGCAGAGGCTCTCAGCCTCATGTGAGGGGACTTGAGGCACAGAGAGGAGTCATGACATATATGGGGAGGTAAAGGCAGAACCAGAAACGCAAAGTTCCTGAAGCCCAGATCGGGACAGTTGCTGGGCAGTGTCAGGGCACCATTCTCCAATAAGAGGGTGGGGCAGGCTGCAGTGGGCTCGCTGGTTCCTCCTGACCTCGCCTAGTTAAGACCGGTCTCTTGTTTTCTGGTGCTGTTGACCATGACGGCGAGAACAGCACCAGGTGTTAGACCACTGGGGTCAGACCGGACCTTGGCTCACCAACCTTGGAATTAGAGTTCTGACTAGGGAAGAATTCAGAGCCAAGACTCAAACTGTAAGAGAATTTTTACTTAGAAAATCACAGAGGTGTGAGAAATGGATGGCAGAACAAAGGGGTTGAGGAAACAACTTACAGAAGCAAAAGAGGGACCCTTGGAGCTTGGGAGTGAGGAAGGTAAAGGTAATGGTAATTGTTAGGTTAGGTGGCTCAGGAGGCGGCGCAAGAAATAGAGAGTCCAGTAAATCAGAAAAGAAAGGAAAGGAAAAGCATTATTTCTGCGTCCCCAGGAGACCCACGTACCCCCAAAGACAGGGCATGTGGATTCACACCAACAGGGAGGGGGGCGCTTTTTTTATACTGTGGTTGGGTGAGGGGCGGGGACATGAGCTGAGGTATTCAGTTGAGGAAGTTTCAGCTGCAGGGGGGTCAGCCAGGTATTCAAGAATGAGTCAGTATCTGTGTGGGGGTCGGTGTTGATTCAGGGAGAAGCCAGTATCTGTGTCTGGCATGTTGATCTGTTAGACATGCCAGGGGGAGTCCATTGTCTCATCACATGTCTGCATGCATCTGATCCTGGGCTCTCTCCGACTTAACATCAATGGGGGATGGAAGGGGAGGGGATGGGTGCGGAAAGGCATGGGCATGCTCCCAGGAGGGAGAGCGCACTGGGTCCTCCATCCTAAAAGTTTTTAAGAGTGGAGATCTTAGGGGAGATCCCAGGGAGGATCTCAATAGAATATCCATCAGCTTTCCAAGTGGGTCCTTTCAGGGTTGTGGTCTCCACTGATTGGTTTGTACCAGGGCAAAGGGTCAATGCAGATGGTCCTGAGTGGTTTGGCTGCTTTTCTGGGCCTGGAGCTGAAATACAACTGACACCCAGATGTTATTTCTAGGGAGGAATGAACAGCAGCTGTTGACTACGACTGACTGTGAGAATAGCACCAGGTGTTAGACCAGTGGGGTCAGACCAGACCTTTCATAACAGGGGGTCTGAACAGCATGGCCAGAGATATGAAAGGTCAGGGAGTCCAAACCCCATAATCAGTGATATGCCAGGGGAAGGAAGATTACCCTGGGGTTGAAGTCCTTGTTTTCCAAGTTTGGCCCGTTGCTAGGTCTCCAGAGCTCTCCACCCTGGTGACCTCTGTACCTGGCCTATCGTCCTTGCTTTGCTCATGTCTGTCTAACTGCCAGCCCAGTTCTTCTCCATTGAATACCCCCAGTTTCAATGCCCTGGCTCCTGCCCATCCTGCTAGCAAGCATCAACCCCTAATCTCCTTCCCACAGCCCAATTGCTCCCATCCCCCTACTCCCCAATTCCACCCAAGCAGAACTCCCCCCGAGGGTTCACCTCCACCAAGCTGCTGAAATTCTTTGACCTTAGTCCTGGGTCCTCCAAGACAGAGAGAATTTGAAACACTTGCCTGACATGTGGACAGAGTTGGAAAAGTGATCCTTGCTGAGCTGTCCTGAGGCCCCACGTGGGGCTGCAAGGCAGCAAGTGGGTTCCCAGCCAGGTGAGCCTAGAGCTGCATGAGGACCTGGGCCAAGAGAACTCCATAAGAAGGATGGAGGAGCCCAAGTGCGGTGGTGGGGTCAGTAGGCCTAGAAATGATCTTTCAGGAACATTTCAGTGTTGAGGTTACACCCTCTCTGATATGAAAGATGGGTAAACTCAGGCCTATGCATCCAGGCAGTGAATCTTACCCAACCAGTTGCCATGATAACATGGTCCTTGGCCAGGCACAGCTTGGGTCATGATAACTCTGAACTGAGGTCTGGTTGGTCCAGAAAGTTCAAAGTTGGACTCTGTTCTCTAGCTGAACCTCAAGAGGAGGGTAGGCCTATTCCTCAGCTCAAGCCAGAACCCTCTCCTGACTTCTCTGATTTCACCCTCCACATATAGAGGGAGCCACCTGGGCTGGAAATCTCAGCTACACCCTTGCCTCTTTCTCTTTTCATCCCAGCATCCAAATCCACGCTCACACAGCACTTGGAAACACCCAGGGCTGGAACCTAGACCCAGTGATCTCTCCCTCCACCCTGCTGCTGCTTTGTGAGGACCCCACCCCCAGTTTCCATGTCCCCTTTTCTCTTCCCTTCCTTCTGTGCCACTCTCCCTCCTCCTGCCCCAGGCCCTGGCAGTGATGGTCAGAAGCTCAAGCTCTGTTGTCTGATGTAATAGTTGCTACTCCTGCTCTCATTGGTGTTCTTTTACATTGAACATTTTTTCCATCCCTTCCCTTTAGCTTATATGTGTCCTTAAAGCCAAAGCCAGTCTCTTGCAGGCAGCAAACAGTCAGGTCTTGGGTTTTATTGTTGGTTTGCTTTTACTTTTTTATCCATTCAGCCACTCTATGTTTTGTGATTGGAGAATTTAATTATTTTACACTTAAAGTAATTACTGATAGGGAAGGATTTGTCAATTGTTTTTATAGCTTTATGTGCTTCCTTTATTCCTTTCCTCCTCTCTTGGTGTTTTTCTGTGTAATTTGATTATTTTCTTTTCCTTTTCTTTTTTTCCATTTTAATCCTCACCCAAGGATATGTTTTTATTGATTTTGAGAGAGGGAGTAGGGCGGGGGACAGAGAAACATCTATCCGTTGCCTCCCCTACATACCCAGACAAGGGATCAAACCAGCAACCTTTTGGTGTATGGAAAGACACTCCAACCAACTGAGCCATATGGCCAGGGCTTGATGGTTTTCTATAGTGGTGTGCTTTGATTCCTTTTGCTTTATGTTTTGTGTATCTGCTATAGGTTTTTGCTTTGTGCATACCATGACACTTACATAAAATATTTTATACTTATTAGTCTATTTTAAGCTTATAACAATTGAATTTCAATCACTTACAAAAATCTACCCTTTTACTCCCCCATATTTTTGTTTTTGCTGTCACAATTTACATTTTTTATATTGTGTATCCATTTCCAAATTATTTTAGCTGTTTTAAATACTTTTTTTCTTTTTTTCCTTTTGGAGTTTCACTCATTAAATTTATGACTTCAACATAATAAAAAATGTTGTGACAGAAAAAAACACACACAAGTAATACATGTGCTAAACTCCTCCCTTCAGGCACTGAGTATATAGTAAATGCTCAGTCATTGCTGTCCTATCAATGAGTCAGAGTTTACCTAAGATAAATCACACATAGTTTTGTCATACTACTTCTTACTACAATAGCCAGAAGAATCAGCATGCAGGTTTAGGAGGTGTCAAGACCCCTTCTTCAACTGTAGGAATGTACCATCTCAAGACTGTTGTTGAAAAGATAAAGGAGTAAATATGTAAAGAAAACAGAATGCAATTCCTTCATAAACTTTCTATGTCTCTTATTACCAATCACATATTCTTTGTAAATCCTGAAAAACTTCCCTGTAAAAAAAAGTTATGCATATGTGTGTGTGAGTGTGTGTGTGTATTGTGCGTGAGTGAGCGAGTGTGTGTGTGTGTGTGTGTGTATAGTGTCTGTGTGTGTGAGTGTGTGTGTGTATAGTGTGTGTGTACTGTGTGTGTGTGTATAGTGTCTGTGTGTGTGAGTGTGTGTGTGTGTATACAGTGTGTGTGTGTAGTGTGTGTGTTGTGTGTGTGTGTCTGTGTGTGTGTAAAGGACACCAAAAAGGTCTGCTGGACCAGGGACCTTCACCTTGGAGTGAACCTAGGTCACTTCACCAAGAGCAGCTTCAGTGCATCCCCACTGGGCCACCTGTCTTTACTGAGGGGTGCTGACAGCATAACACTTTGAAGAGTGTATGGCTGTTTCTAATTGAGAAGATAAACTGGACAAACTTGCCCTCTTCCATCTTTCATTCTCTAAAACTAACCACAGTAGGAGGGGCAGCCTTGAACCCTGGAATGAGGGGCTGGGATGGCAAAGGGGAGGCAGTTGGAAATAAAGAACCTGGACAGAACATCAACCAGGCAAAGGACCCCAGTAGGGGAGGAGCCACTGGACAGAACAGGGGCTGCAGGAGAGCAGGTGACCCACCATGTCTTGGAGCCACCAGCTCAGCGCTAGGGAAGTAAGTGTGGCACCAAGGCCCAGAGGTGGCCGGGCCCTGGGAGGACATCACTGAAGCGCTCTGATGAGGTACAGCTTCTCCCCATGCCCGCGGTGAGGAGGGGGCCTTTCTGTAGTGTCCATAGTGGGAAACTGCCGCTGCCTGATGCAGTTGACATGCTTCACAAGCTGCACCTTGTAATGTTCGTTCTTTCCTGGTGCTTTGAGAGACACATGACAAGTCACTGGGTGAAGATTCCCTGTCCCCAATGAGGATGTCGCCCTCCAGCACCCCTCATTGAGGACGCACCTGGCCTGGTGCTGTGTTATTGCCATAGTACCACTCTCTGTCTGCAAAGCACCCGCTGCCCCTACCCCGGGTAGCTGATGTATGGGGCATGCAACGTGGAGAGGGCAGGCCCATGGCTGAGCACCACCACTAGTTGGGTGGACAAGGCCTGCCTGCCCCCAGGCGGTTTTGCATTTCCACCTCTCCTGGTTATTCCCAGGCTTCTCGATTACCTTCACAGTCTCTCCCTCCTCAAACTTGAGCTTCTCAGTGGCCAAGCTGAAAAGGTAAACTTTATGGACCACATGCAGGACACAGGGAACAAGCCCTTCAGCAAGTTGAGTAAGTTTGGAACTTGGTGGCCAGCTTGCCTACCTGCTCAGGATGTTGTTGAAGGGGAACAAGTCCAACTGCCCGTTG
>NW_005370875.1:843870-859380 GCF_000412655.1 Myotis brandtii | reverse complement strand
CAGTCATGTAGGCAAACTTGACAAAGTCCAGGATGTTGAGGTCATAGATACGGGTGGCAACTTCCCCCTTGGCAGGGTACTCAGCATCGGTGCTGGGTATCAGGGATGAGTCCCACATGCTGGTCTTCCTCTTGGTATTGCCAAGGCTCAGTGTATTCTTCAGGTTCTTCATGAGGGAGCCCTTCTTCAGGCCATTCTTCCTCTCCATGTAGACGGACAGCACCGTGGCCTGTCTGTTGGCCACTTCCTCACCCGTGACCACATCTTTCAGTCATTCAGCAGCCACATGTGCTGATTCATTTTGATGTTAATTAAGTTTCTGGTTCTATCCGGCAATTTAGCCCCCCGCCCCTGCCCCCCAGCTATAACAAAGACTTCTTCTGTTATCTTTCATGGAGTCCTTCTTGGGGCTCAGTTAGGAGGGATGACTGACAAAACACAACTCCACAAAAGGTGAATTTTTAACTGATTACACCTCTGAAGTTACAAAGCTGCAGGTGTTCCCCAAATTCTCAAATCCCACTCAAATTTCAGCAGAGAACTGTGATCTGGGAAATCACTTGTAGAAAGAAGCATATAAACTCTGAACCGTTGGCACATATGTCCTCATGCGGTCCCTTAAGCTGTTACAAAGCTAAAAGTTAAAGTCAAATGCCTGATCATCAGCCAATGACCCACTGCATACCCCAAAGACTTTCCAAGGTCAACATACTGTCCTGCATCAGTGCCTTCATGCCCCCCTGCACCAGCTCCCAGGATTTACTACAGTCTGACCACCCCATGCCCACCCCACTCCCACAGCTTAGCCAATACTTTGGTCTTTTCATCACTTTACTAGAATTAGTTACATACCATCATTACTGTATAGCATATTCTGAATCTGACTATATATTTACCATTACAAGTGAGATATATACTTTCATATGTTTTCATGTTACCAATTAAAATCCTTTAGTTCAGCTTGGAGAACTCCTTTCTGCATTTCTTGGAAGCCTGTTCTAGTGG
Source organism: Myotis brandtii (assembly GCF_000412655.1). NCBI lineage: Eukaryota > Metazoa > Chordata > Mammalia > Chiroptera > Vespertilionidae > Myotis > Myotis brandtii. The sequence goes on along the minus strand of NW_005370875.1, from coordinate 858,375 downwards.
CAATGAACTCCCTCCACTTTTGTTTATCTGGGAATACCTTTATAGCTCTTTCATTTCTGAACCTCTGCTGATTCTTAGCTATCAGCTGTTTTTGTTTTTGTTTTTCTCTCTCAGCACTTTGAATATATCATCTACTCTCTCCTGAATGGTGATGTTTCTGCTGAAATTTGTCCATAGCTTTGTGGGAGTCCCCTTGTCTGAGATCAGTCATTCTCTTGCTCCTTTCATATCTCTTTGTCTTTCATTTTTGACAATTTCATTATGATGTGATAAATGAAGTCCTTTTAAAGTTAAATCTGGACCAGGACCTCTGAGTTTCATGTACCTGGATGTACATCTCTTCATATATCTTGAATTGTATAGAATTTTCATGTCATTAAATATCATTCTTCTTTGACTTTTTCAACCATTTAAAAATATAACAACCATTCTTAGGTCACAGGTTGTATAACAGGTGGACACTTAGATTTGGCCATAGTTTGCCAACCCCTGGTCAAAAGCATAATACTGAAATGTATCTTGCTAGAAGTATTGGTGGTAAGGGTAAAAGTTTGAAAGTTTTACTAAATCAAGAGGATTTAGATATGTGGAATGCCAGCAGATCCATTAAAACCAGGATATTTTGGAGAACATGGCACCAAAAGACCTAAGTCCTCTCTTGGCACCTCAGGCAGACATAGGATTCAGAGTGGGGTGGGCCATAACCATGACTGTGGCCATATTGATGCATTAGAAGATCTGCACTTTGCCAGAAATGTTCTCACGAGAGACAATAAACGTGGATCTTCAGATGATGATACCAGAGGAGGGAGTGGGCCCCTAATACCCTGTTCTCACCAAGCTACAGGTGAAAATTGGCCCACATACTCTGGAGGAGCAGGTTTCTTCCCAAGATGAACTGGGCTTCAGGACCCCAGATGGGTCACTTGCATCATCTCAAACATTCATCTACGAAGAGAGATGAAAGTCACTCAAAATATTCTGAAGGGAAGAAGGGAAAAGGATGTAGCAGTAATTTGACTTGGAATCTGACAAAGATATGACCTTGAGGTTCCTCCCAGGGGCACAGTCCGACATATGCTCAGCTCCTCACAGTTCACAAACCACTTCCTCCTCTGTCCAGGTGGTTTCCCCCAGAAGCAGACCCTGACACTACATTGGAGAGCAGTTGGCTTATTCAGGAACTGGTTCCCTAGAAGCACCATTAGGAGAGAAAAGTGGGAAAGGAAGGGGGAAACCAATGAAACCTGCATTGTGGGACAACTGAGGTTCAATGAACTGGGGATCTTCAGAAGACAATGTTATCTTTCCTGGGAGTCAGGGTACTGCCATCTATCACTGGTTGAGAGCTCACCCTGGAGCTTTAATTCCCCAGGGCTTCTGGCCTCTCTCACCCAATGCCTGAGAGAGAGTCCTCAAACAGGAAACCACAGGTGCGAGTAGAAGAATATCCTTGCCATGTGGTTAAATGGGTGGGTGCGGAGGAGGTACTCTCAGGAACCAATCCTATCCGCTTCACCATCCATTATATCCTTCACTCCATCATAACTACTCACAATTTATGAATGAAAAAACTGACGCTCAGTGGGGCTAATAGCTCAGGTCATGGAATTAATGAGAGCAGACAGTTGTGTCTGTTTGTTCACTCTTTATTCCCAGGCTCTAGATAAGTGCCTCGCAGTGTAAGCCCTAGGTATTTGCAGAATGAAGAAATATCACCATATGAGAATGATTTGGTCAAGTCACAACTTAAGCTGGGATCTTCTCCTCAAGACCCTATTTTCTCCACTGGCCTGGCAAGAATGTACCATATCAGCAGCCAGCACAATGAATAGCTTCAAGTGGGTTCAGAAAACAATTGTGGAATAAGTGGAGAAACAATTGAACAAATGTTCCATCTTTCTCTCCTTTCTGTAGGAGTCAAAGAAAAATACCAGAACCAAAGGAGAGAGAGTTCCTGCCCCACACAGTCATGGAGAAATGAGTATTTGCACCAAAAATTCACACAACTGCTACTTCGACACAGATCTCAACCCAGAGGCTATGACTTCCTGCTCAGGAGAAGAAATCATGAGGTGGTAGATGAACAAGGACAGTTGATGGAGATTGGAGACTTATTTGGCCCAGGCCTGAGTACCCAGGAGGAGCCTCCCACTGTCGTGGTGCATGGCGTTGCTGGAATCGGGAAGTCAACCCTGGCCAGGCAGGTGAGGAGAGCCTGGGAGGAAGGCTGGCTGTTCAAGGACCTCTTCAAGCATGTCTTCTACTTCAACTGCAGAGAGCTGGCCCAGTCCGAGACCATGAGTCTCGCTGAGCTCATCACAAAAGACTGGGCTGCTCCTGATGCTCCCATTGGGCAGATCCTGTCTCAGCCAGAGCAGCTGCTCTTCATTCTTGATAACTTAGATGAACCAAAATGGGACTTGAAGGAGCAGAGTTCTGAGCTCTGTCCACACTGGAGCCAGCAGCAGCAGGTGCACACACTGCTGGGCAGTTTGCTGAAGAAAACCTTACTTCCCACGGCTTCCCTGCTGATCACAGCTCGGATCACAGCTCTGTGGAGGCTCAAAACTTCTTTAAAGCATCCTCGCTGGGTAGAGGTCCTAGGATTCTCTGACTCAGCCAGGAAGGAGTATTTCTACAAATATTTCACAGATAGGAGGCAAGCAATAAGAGCCTTTACCTCGGTTGAATCCAACCCGGCTCTCTTCACCATGTGTCTCATGCCCTTGGTGTCCTGGCTGGTCTGCACTTGCCTGAAGCAGCAGATGGAGCAGGAGCAACCACTCTCACTGACCTCCCAGACGACCACAGCCCTCTGTCTGCACTACTTTTTCCATGTTCTCCAGGCTCAGTCCCTCGCGACTAAGCTGAGGGGCTTCTGCTCTCTGGCTGCTGAAGGCACCTGCCAAGGAAAGACTCTGTTCAGCCCCGAGGACTTCAGGAAACACGGGTTAGATGGGGCCAACATCTCCACTCTCTTAAACATGGGTGTTCTTCAAGAGCACCCCACCCCTCGGAGCTACAGCTTCATTCACCTGTGCTTCCAGGAGTTCTTTGCAGCAATCTCCTATGCTTTAGGCGATAGAGTGTTGAAAAGTGGTCGCTTTAATAACATCAAAATTATAACAGACTTGACAGGTGTATATGACAGGCATGACCTATTTGGGGAACCAACCACGTGTTTCCTGTTTGGCCTTTTGAGTGATCAGGGGATGAGAGAGATGGAGAGCATCTTCAAATGCAGCCTGTCTCGGGAGAGACTTTTCTCTCTGCTGCGCTTGGCCCGGAGGGAGGTCCTTTTGAAGCAAGTGAACCTAGACACATATTTTTGGCATTTGCTGCACTGTTTTTATGAGATTCAGGATGAAAACTTTATGAAAAATATTTACACTTTCAATAAAATGAGGATATGTGTCCAAACTGACATGGAGCTTCTTCTGTTCACATTCTTCTTTACATTCTGCCACCACATTGAAAGGCTTCAACTGATTGAGGGTGGACAGCACAGACAAGCAAGAAGGACTTCCGGTGCATTTCTGTAAGTGCTCCCCCTCTCTCCTCTCTCCAGCTCCTCTGTTGGTATCACTGTCCTGGGCCACTGGGGGCACTCTCACTAAGCCTGGCCCCAGGGGCTAAAGGACTGATGTAACCAGTGACTTCTAACAGCCAAATCTGACCCCCACTCTCTGTTCACCTAGGATCCTCTGAAGCAGTTTCTGACCATGTGACCTTCCCTCTCTGCTTCTGGGCGGCCTGCTGTGGCCCCTGCCTTGCACTGCTGCTTCTCTTCCTGTCTCTGTCACAATGGCTACCTTCTCTCCTGGGTGCACTTCCACCCCCATGCTGACGTCAGCTGCCCTCCACCCAGCCCACCTGCCTCTGATTCTCCCTCACACATGCTTCCTTCATGCAACAGTTCACTCATCTGCATCAGGCACCCCCTTGATGGCTGTTGACTATGACATTGGTCCTAAGTTCTCCCCTGTCACCTCAGAATGTGTCTATCTGAAAAGGAGTCTTTCTTTTTCTCTACAAAACCAGCTTCCCTGTTCGTTTCAGTGATGCACTATTGCCCCAAGGACTCCGCTGAAACCCACCATCTTAGTATGACAGAGTAGATTTCTCAAATTACCCTCCAGCACCAGCAACCCTGTTGACTTCCACATCCGGGTTCCCCACCTCAGTGGTAGCTTCGATCCTTTAGTTCTTTGAGGTGCCTATCTCCCCTTTAAATGATTCACTCCATAAATGTGTATTAAGCACTGATTTTACACTAGCTCCTAAAGATCACAGATTAGTAAAGCACAGCCCTGTCCACTACAAACTCAAATCTGGAAGAGAAGACAGATATCCATCCAATAACTAGAACAGTGTGCAAAGTCCATGGTAAGAGAGGCGTGTACCACTCCTGTCGGGCAAGAAGAGTGGATAAGGGGTATTTAGTAAGATGCAGTGTAGAGGTGAGGTAACTAATGACTGTGAGACTGATCCGTCAACCCCCATAATAGAGACTGAGGAGGGGACAAGGTCCCAGCAAATTTGGAGAGGGTAGAATAAGTGGGCCTGGTGTCACTTAAAAAAGGAAATCAGCTTACCTGCCACCACAATCATTACCCAAAGCACTCTCCTGGTGATGTAAGTCTGTGGGGCCCTCTTGGGACCTGGGCAGCTTCAGTCTTCAGTGGCCGGTCCCAGGAGGTCTGGGAGCTCCAAATGAGATCCAGAGGGTGGCCTTGCTGAGGTCTGACCTGGAGGGGCCAGACTACAGTCTGATTTCCAGTGGCCTTCCCTCCCACACCTTGGGCAGGACCCAGGCGGGGTCTCAGGTTTGGGCAGGACTTGGTCCTGTGTACTTTCTTGTTGCATTTGAAGCATGGACCCAGAGGAGGCTTAGCCCCTGAATTACCCTTGGTTGGAGGACCAGTACTTTATTTGGGGTTTATGAGAGTGGTGGTTAGGGGCTGAAAGGCCTTTGTCTGGGCCTCAGCCTTGGCCTGATCTCATCTTCGTTTTTGGATTTGGGTCTCCTTGTCTCTACTATTAAAAACCTTAAAGGTCATGTTTAAAAGGTCTCTTTTGGGGTTTAGTTCCTTCTGGACCTATAGGGTCAAGGTTGGTGTATTTTCTCATGGCCTGTGTAAGGTGAGAGAGGAAGACTGCAGGATTTTCATATCTTTCCTGGGTGACCTCTGCTTATTTTTAATAATTAACTGCTTTGTGGGTTGGCTTTCTCAGTCCTTCTAGCAGGCAGAGAACCATGTGGTCTCGAGACCTGTGATCTGTCTACCCTTCTTGATAGTTCCATTTTGGATCCTGTTAGGTACAACATCTGCTCGGACTGGGAGGGCAGGGGCCTGCCAGCGGAATATTCACGTGGCCCTGGGCATGAGGCCAGATTTGACACCAGCAATCTCCCGAAGGGGGCACTTTAAGGCTAATGCCAGAGTGGGGGGAGGAAGAGAGCCAAAAACTTGCTCCGGAGCAGGTATGAGATAGGATGGTGGCAGTGGGATCCGCTGGGTAGGGTGGTGGACTCTCAGGCTGTTGAGACAGGAGCCATAGGCTGGGGGACTGGGGGATGGTCAATGGGATCAAAAGTGGTGAAGGAGAAGGAGGATTTGAGATGGGGGGCTGGGGGGCTTAGCATGAGGAAGGAAAATCTGTGAGGGAGAGCAGCTGTTACAGAGATAAGGATGTGTCCTTGAGTGTAAAAAAGCCTGAATATACGGGACCTCAGGCTATCTGCCCTGCTGGCAGCAGAAGTTACCAAGATCAGTGAGAATTTGGAAATCTAAAGTACCATTCGCAGGCCATTAGGACCCATTGTCTAATTTTTTGTTGTGGCCAAGTGGTATTGCAATAGAAAATGAGGCACTTGGGACATAAGTCCTGAGCGAACCCTAGGGCCTGTAGATTCTTAAGAAGACATCCCAGGGGTGTGGTGCGGGGAATGGCCAACTGTGTGTTCCCCATAAGTGGGCCTTGAGTCTAATCTCCCGTGGACACTAAGTTAGAGAAAGGTGTCCCCTTCCTCCTGAGTGTCAGAAACATACAGGCGATCACACCTCATCAGTAGGCATCCCCACAGACAGGTGGACCAGGGAACCTGGTTCCGGGGAGTGTGTCCTGACCAGCACTGGATGTCCGCTAGGGAGTGGCTGTGCAGTCATAGCCCAGAGCCTGCCCCCGATTATCCCGGACAGAAAATGCAGGACAGCCCAAAAAGAAAGGGATAATAGACTCAAGCCACTTACCAGTTAATTCAGTGTCTGCAGACATGAAGGGAAAGATGAATGGAGTTGGGGACATATTGGGTCAAGGTGCTACTGGACTATCGAGGTGGATTTATCTGGCAATAAAATAGAGATGGCAGTTTGCATCTTGAGAATTTTATCTAATTTATTTGGGAGTAGATAAAATCACTTAAATAGTGTGTGACATGTAGAATTTAAATTGGTGGAAATTATACAAGGCAGTCTAGCCTATAACTTTCAAACAAAGCCCATCCTCCTCTCCCACATTCTGCAAATGTTCTCTCCTAAATCATTCCCTTTTGTCATCTCTCTCCTGGGGAACCTCTCTATGGTATTGCTATCCTGGGAAGGGGATATGGTCCCATGCAAGCCAATCTGGACAACAGTATATATAGTCATAATCAACAATCCCATCACAAAACTACCTTTAAACCACCTCTCCCAGGTTCTGTTCCCACCTCCCATCTCTTCCTTTCCTTTCTGGAAACTGGGACTTTACAAAATTTGTGCCAAAGGAAGAAAGGCATGTCTGTATTGATGAGAGGAAGACTGTCTGCATCCCCAAGGTCTTTGTCAGGCCCTATGATGGACACTAAAGATAAAAAAAAAAAATGAACATCTGCCCCAGCACACAAGAAATTCCCAGACTGATGCAGAAACAGACACACTAAATGAGCACTGCAGTACAGAATAGCAAGGGCTGCATGATGAGAAACCACACGGAAGGGGGCAGTTTGCCCAGGGTGGTGGGAACAGAGGGGCAGTTCCAGAGACTGATCACCCCTGGAAATAGCCCTGCCCATTGCAGCCTGGCACTCAGAGGGGCCAAACCCCATGGTATTGAGCACAGTGTGCACATAAGTCCACACACACACACACACACACACACACACACACACACACACACATCACGTCTCTCCTGTCCCTCTCTTTCCCTCAGGTACAGCTGGGGCTTGTTTACAGATTCCTGGTGGAAGATGTTCTTCTCTATTCTCAAAGTCTCTGGAAGCCTGCGGGAGCTGGACCTGAGTGGGAACTCTCTGAGCTGCTCTGCAGTACAGAGTCTTTGTGACGCCCTGAAAAGCCCTCACTGCCACCTGGCAACCTTGAGGTGAGTCTGGCCTGGGTTCTGATCTGAAACAGGGGTGGACAGGAAATCCAAGGTAGAAGTTGTGTCTAGGATGGGTGTGTGGTCTTTGTTTTTGTTTAGGTTTTTAACATTATTTTTTATTTTTCAATTACAGTTGACATACAATATTATATTATTCCCAGGTGTACATCCCAGTGATTAGACATTATAAAACTTACTAAGTGATCATCCTGAAAAATCCTTGTATCCAACAAATATTCATTGAGCCCCTCTCTGACCATGGCTACTGCAGTAAGCAAACACAGACAGGATTCTATTTCCACAGAACTTGCAAGTGATTGACATTAACCACCCAAACAAATATGTAATTACAGGCCCAGACAAGGGCCTCCAGTGGAAAACGACCTTAATAAAGTGAATATTGGAGGACATGGGAAGACTACAGAGGGTTTACCTAAGTGAAGCAGGAGGGCAGAAAGGTCAAAGGCCCTGTGGCAGGAGGGGGGATGGGCTGTCATGGGATTGAAAGCAGACAAGTGAGGCTGGAGGATGGAGAGCAAAGGAGCCACGGGAGGAGGCTACAGAGATCAGGAAGTAAGACTGTCTATGCAAGGCCCTGTTGGAATCTGGGGTGGTTGTTTTTTCTAATGCAATGTGATTATAATTAAAAGGTTGATAAAATCAGTACATTTACAAAGTAGAAACAGACTACCATATAAAACTGGGAGCAGAGGATAGCAATGGTAGAGATTGGGAAACCAGTTCATAGGAAAGTTTCAGTTTTCCAATAAAGATGTTGAGAGGTTGCAGTGAGAAAACTTACCAGAGTTTCTGCAAGAAATAGGTGCATCTTGGACTATGGTGTCAGCCATCGAAATGGGAAAAAGTGAATGGATTTAAGAGATCTAAAAAGAAAGTAAAATCCAATAGATTTGAATTATGGAGAAAGGGAGATGGAGATATAGAAGATAATCTTAGTTTCAGGCCAGAGATATGCATGGGATAGTGGCACCTTCACTGAGATGGAAATACTGGAAGAGGAGTGAATGGGGGGTGGAATGTCAAGGGTGTGATTTTGTGCAAAATCTTCAAGTTTTTTTGAGATAGCCAATGGGAAATGTCAAGCAGGTATCAAATTAACTTCTGTGCAAAAATAAGATGCGCCATAAAACAAATCTCAACAAATTTAAGAGAATTGAAACCATGAAAATTATATTATCTGAACATAATGAAATGAAATTGGAACTCAATAACAAAGGGAAATTTAGGAAATTTACAGTAACACACTCCTAAATAAACAATGGGTCAAAGAACAAATCACAAGGGAAATTTAAAATGCTTTGAGATCAATGAAAACAAAAACAAAACATATTTGATGCAACTAAATCAGTGCTTACAGGGAAATGTATATTATCAATGCCCAGATTTTAGAAATAAGGGCTACAACTACTTACCCATTAGAACTGCGAAATCTAGAACACTGACACCACCAAATGCTGACAAGGTTGTGGAGCAAAAGAAACCCTCAGACATTGCTAGCGGGAATAAAATATGGGCATTTTGCAGAATCCTAGTGAACTAAACACACCCTTACCAGATGATCCAGCAATCGTGCTCCTTGGTATTTACTCAAATGAGTTGAAAACCTATGTCCACACAAAAATCTGCACAACAGTGTTTATGTCAGTTTTATTTGTAATTGCCCGAACTGGAAAGCAACCAAGTTGTCCTTCAGTAGGTGAGCAGATAAATAAACCATGGTATATCTGTATAATGAAATATTATTTAGTATGTGAAAAAATGAGCTCTAAAGCTATAAAAAGAATGGGCGAGCCCTAATCGGTTTGGCTCAGTTGATAGAGCATCGGCCTGCGGACTCAAGGGTCCCAGGTTCGATTCCGGTCAAGGGCATGTACCTTGGTTGCAGGCACATACCCAGTGGGGAGTGTGCAGGAGGCAGCTGATCAATGTTTCTCTCTCATAGATGTTTCTGACTCTATCCCTCTCCCTTCCTCTCTGTAAAAAAATCAATAAAATATATATTTTTAAAAAAAGAATGGGCGAGATTTAACTGCATATTACTTGTTGAAAAAAGGACATTCTGAAAAGCTATCTATGCTAATAAAGGGTAATATGCTAATTAGACTGGACATCTTCTGGATGTCCTTTCAGACAAAGTCATGGTGGTGGAGACCGAGGCAGAGGCGGTTAGGGGCAATCAGGCCAGCAGGAGAGGGCAGTTAGGGGCAATCAGGCCTCAGGGGAGGGCAGTTAGGGGCAATCGGGCCAGCAGGGGAGGGCAGTTAGGGGCAATTGGGCCAGCAGGGGGGAGCAGTTAGGGGCGATCAGGCCGGCATTGGGGAGCAGTTAGGGGGCAATCAGGCAGGTAGGCAGGTAAGTGGTTAGAAGCCAGTGGTCCTGGATTGTGAGAAGGATGTCCCCCAAGGGGTCCCGGATTGGAGAGGGTGCAGGCCTTGTTGAGGGACCCCCCCCCCCCAATGCACGAATTTTGTGTACCAGGCCTCTAGTATACTATATGATCCCAACAATATGAAATTCTTAAAAAGACAAAAATATGAAGACAGTAAAAAGATCTGTGATTGCCAGGGGTTTGGGGGAGGTAAGGATACATATACAGAGCAGACACTATAATGGCAGCTAAATGTCATTTTATATTTCAAAAAACCATAGAATGTAAAGCACCAAAAGTGAGCCATAATGTAACCTATGGACTTTGGGTGATTATAATGTGTCAATGTAGGCTCAGTGATTCCAACAAATTTACTACTCTCTTGCCAGATGTTGATAATGGGGGTGGCTGTGTATGTTGGGGCAAAGGTATATAAGAACTCTCCAAAAAGTTTCAGAGACATAGAAACACTGAACAGATTGCAGAACCTCAGAGGGAAGGTGGGAGAGGGTGCCAATTTTGCTGAAAAACTAAAACTATTCTATAAAAGAGAAATAGTCTAGAGCCGTGGTTGGCAAACTGCGGCTCGCGAGCCACATGCGGCTCTTTGGCCCCTAGAGTGTGGCTCTTCCTAAGCCTGAGGAGTACCCTAATTAAGTTAATAACAATGTACCTACCTATATAGTTTAAGTTTAAAAAATTTGGCACTCAAAAGAAATTTCAATCATTGTACTCTTCATATTTGGCTTCTTGACTAATGAGTTTGCCAACCACTGGTCTAGAGGATTAAAAATGGTGGCAGAGTAAATGGATGCTGCATGGACATGCTCCCAGGCTAGCAATATATTATAAAGATCATACACCATGATCAAGTGGGATTATTCCAGAAATGCAAGGCTGGTACAATATTCACAAATCAATAAACATGAAACCTCACATAAACAGATTGAAAGACAAAAATCACATGATCATATCAATAGACGCAGAAAAAGCATTTGACAAAATACAGCACCCATTTTTGATAAAAACTCTCAGCAAAGTGGGAATAGAGGGAGCATATCTCAACATGATAAAGGCCATATATTGACAAACCCACAGCCAACATCATACTCAATGGGCAAAAACTAAAACCATTTTCTCTAAGAACAGAAACAAGACAGGGATGCCCACTATGACCACTCCTGTTCGACCTAGTACTGGAAGTACTAGCCATAGCAATCAGACAAGATGAAGTAATAAAAGGCATCCAAATTGGAAAAGAGGTAAAACTGTCATTATTCGCAGATGACATGATATTGTACATAGAAAACCCAAGGACTCCATCAAAAGCTACTAGACTTGCCCTAGCTGGTTTAGCTCTGTGGATAGAGCATTGCCCTGCAGACTGAAGAGTCGTGGGTTTGATTCTGGTCAAAGGCACATGCCTGGGTTGTGGACTTGTCCCCTAGTAGGGGGCATTCAGGAGGCAGCTGATCACTGATCCTCTCTCATCATTGATGTTTTTCTCTCCCTTTCCCTTCCTCTCTGAAATCAATAAAGATATATTTTTTAAAAGAACTACCAGACTTAGTAAATGAATTCAGCAATGTAGCAGGATACCAGATTAACACCCAGAAATCTATGGCTTTTTAATACACCAATAATGAACTCACAGAAAGAGAGAAACTAAAAAAACAACCCCATTTATCACTGCACCAAAAAAATTAAGATACCTAGGAATAAACTTAACTAAGGAGATAAAAGGCCTGTACTTGGAAAACTATAGGGCATTGAAAAAAGAGATAGAGGAAGACATAAACAAATGGAAGAATATACCGTGTTCATGGATTGGAAGAATCAATGTCATTAAAATGTCCATACTACCCAAAGCAATCTATAGACTCAGTGCAAACCCACAACGAACATTATACCTAATGCTGAAAATACTGCATGTTTTCCTCTAACATCAGGTACAAGACAAACCTCTTCACTCTTTCCAAGTCTATTTAACTTTACACTAGAGGTTCTCATCAGAGAAATTAGACAAGAAAATGAAATAAAAGTCTTCCAGATTATAAAGGAAAAAGTAAAACTATCTCTATTTGCAGCTTTCATGATTTTATGTAAAAATCCTAAGGAATGTACACACAAAAATAGCTATTAGAACTAATAAACTAGCAAGTTTTCAGGATAAAAGTCAATATATAAACATCAATTGTATTTCTACATATTAGCAATAAACAATCTAAAATGTAATTAAGAAAACAACTCCATTTACAATAGCATCAAAAATAATGAAATATTTAGGAATAATTTTAACAGAAGAAGAGCAAGGCTTGTATACTGAAAGCTACAAAACATAGTTGAAGAATTTAAATAAAACTTAAATAAATGTTAAGACTTTCCGTGTTCATGGACTGGCAGACCTAATACTGTTAAGACAGCAATGTTTTCCAAACTGGTTTATAGATTCAACTCAATCCCTATCAAAATCATTGCTGCCTTTTTTTGCATAAATGATCAAGCTGATCCTAAAATTTATATGCAACGAAATGTTTGCATGTCAAGTCTTGGGAAACCCACCCTTCCCAATTTTAATGGCCAAGAGAAGTCAACAAAGATGCCTGAGGAAGAGCATCCAGGGAGGTGGGAGGAACACCAGGACAGTGTGATGTCATGTTACTTAGAGGAACAGAGGCTTTCAAGGAGTGTGTGGTCCTCAGGATCCATTGCTGCTGGGAGGTCAAGGAAAATAAGGACTGAAAGTTGTCCATTGGATTTGTGATAGGGAAGTCATAGATGTCCTTAGCAGGAACAATTTTGTGAGGTGATGAAGCCAGAATCCAAATTGGAATGAATTAAAAATGTAGACAGGGGTGAAAATGAGATTACAAATACAAACACTTTTTTCAAAGATTTTGGTAGTGAAGAAGAGAAAGGAAGGGGGATTAAAAATGGAGGTGGAGTAAATGGAAGCTATACTAACATGCTCCAAGAACAAAGCTGGAAATACAACTAAAATGTAGAAAAACCACCCTGAAAAATCTACTGAAGACTAGCTGGAGAGATAACCAAGGACAGAAAGTGGAGATGTAGAGAGACTAGTAGGAAATACAGAGATGTGAAAGGGGTAGACAGGCTCCCACAGACAGCAGCTGAATGCCTGGAGGGATATCTCAGCTGTGTGGGGATCCCACTGATAACTCTGCGGTCTAAACCCCAAGCTGGGCTCCCCAGGCCAGAGCACCAGAACTGAGAACAGTGCCCACATAACATCTTGCTGTGAAAAGCAGCGGGGTTGCTGTCTGCCAGCAAGAGACAGCTGGAAATGCAAGCACCCTCTTAAATGGCCAATGCACAAAATTATGTGTGAAGCCACTTACTTTGGACTCCAGCAGAAGGAGGGCAGAGTGGACTGGAGCTGTGTGAGGAACATATAGGGTTGGGGGCTCTGGGATTGGAGCTCAGAGGGCAACCACCCAGCTTTCCTGTGCTTGGTCATTCCCTCACACTGTGGAAGACATCTTTCTTCAAGGACCTTTGCATAAGCAGTATTTGGCTGGGGGAAAGGCAGTTGCCACACCCTTTTGGAAGACCACTGGCTCCACCCTGTGGTCAATACCCTGAGACTAATCAAGGCTGATAACCATCAGACTGCAGGCAGAGGGTGATCTTTGGAGGCTTTGAGTCTTTGCCTTATCTCCTTCTGGGCCCAGGGCTAGGAAAAGCAGACCCTGGTGCACATCTTGGTCCTTTCCAAAGGCACCGGCCCCAGAAGAGTGAGCCACAAGCTCTGGGTTGCTGATAGCCCCAAAGAGGATATTCAGGGTCAGTCAGAACATTGTCCTGCACTAGAGATTGGGAGTCATAGCAGATCTACCTAATACATAGTCATAAACCCAAACAGGCAGCCAAAATGGAGAGACAAAAACAACTCCTAAATGAATGAACAGAGAATTTTTATGGCTATCATCAACAAATCAACAAACGACAAGTGCTAGAGAGGATGCAGAGAAAAAGAAACCTTATGCACTGCTGGTGGGAATGCAGACTAGTTCAGCCACTGTGGAGAACAGTATGGAGTTTCCTCAAAAAATTAAACATGGAACTGCCATTTGACCCAGTGATCCCATTTATAGGAATACTAGGGGCCCGGTTCACAACATTTGTGCACTGAGGGGTGTGGGGGTCCCTCAGCCCAAACTGCACCCTCTCCAATCTGTGAGCCCTCAGGGAAGCCCTCTCCAATTCAGGAGTTTCTGTCTGTCTTTCAATCATATGAGCGAATTGTCTGAGACCCCAAGTCAGTTTGGTTTGTTGCTCACAGAATAATAGAGGTTTTTGTGTGTTTTTTTTTGCTTCATTGGTGGAGATTTTAGGATATCTTCCCTTTAATTTTTCCTAGACACTCTGATTTTACTTATGTCTCTCACCTTTGCTTTCCCTCCATCCCCCACTGCAACAGTAGCTTGCTGCAGGTTCACTTTGCTCTAGTGTCTAGGACAGTGGTTCTCAACCTTCCTAATGCTGCAACCCTTTAATACATTTCCTCATGTTGTGGTGACCGCCAACCATAAAATTATTTTTGTTGCTACTTCATAACTGTAATTTTGCTACTGTTATGAATCGTAATGTAAATATCTGATATGCAGGATGTATTTTCATTGTTACAAATTGAACATAATTAAAGCATAGTGATTAATCACAAAAACAATATGTAATTATATATGTGTTTTCCGATGGTCTTAGGCGACCCCTGTGAAAGGGTC
>NW_005370875.1:842949-843302 GCF_000412655.1 Myotis brandtii | reverse complement strand
TAAGCTATTTTCTGCAGTTCACTTTTATCGCCGAAAAGTGCTTCAAACTGCGGTCTTGCTTTCTGATTAAAAACGTTTGAGTTCATCACGAAGCTCAAAAACACGTTTTAAAATTTTTCCTCTCTACAACCATCTTGCTTCCGTGTGAAATAGCAGAGCATTGTTCACTGCATCCAACTCGTTTCACAGTTGTGAAAACAGTTGACTGTTTAAAGTGCTCACCTTGCCGAAACCGGTTTGGCTCAGTGGATAGAGTGTCGGCCTGTGGACTGAAAGGTCCCGGGTTCGATTCCGGCCAAGGGCATGTACCTTGGTTGCGGGCACATCCCCAGTGGGGGGTGTGCAGGAGGCAG
>NW_005370875.1:842206-842710 GCF_000412655.1 Myotis brandtii | reverse complement strand
AATCCAGATCGACATCCTAGCATAGCTGGAGCACCATCTATGCAAACACCACAAACCTTTTCCCAAGAGATCTTATGCACTTTCAGAAATGAACCAACTGTGTCAAATACATCACGTGCAGTAGTTGTTGTTTCAAAAGGTTTGCAAAAAAGAAACATCTTTAAAGTCGCCATCATTAATATACCTCACGTAAACCAGTAACTGAACAGTTTGCAACGTCCGTAGATTTATCAAGCTGGATACTAAATATTGGAAGTGAAGCAGATTTAATTTCCTGGATTACCTGATCAAGAATATCAGCAGACATGTCATCTATTCTTCTGCGGACACTGTCGTTAGAGAAGAAAATTGCACTCAATTTCATAACAAATTCGTCTCCGATCATAACTCGAACAATGTCTTTGGCCACTGGCAACAGTAAATCCTCAGCAATGGTGTGAGGTTTCATAGCTCTGGCGATTCTGAGTGCCACCAAATATGAAGCTTCAACGGCTGCTACGTTTT
>NW_005370875.1:822297-841979 GCF_000412655.1 Myotis brandtii | reverse complement strand
TAAAAAATCCTCACTATATTTTCTTTTCTTAACGTTCTTCTCTACACAATCCATTGTCATGGGATGGTTTGCTAATGAAAATAATATATAACAATAGCTTTAATAATACAAAAGATGATCTATGGCATAGTTCAGTCAATACAATTCATTAAAGTTTCCTATGATTTACCATTCTCTGTGTTGTTTTCTTGACATACCTGTTACTATCACAAGGGGGCAGTATTCACATCAACCACAACTGAATATAAAAATACCAATCAGCATCCAGATTAAGTTCCCATGGTACAGATATATATTTTTTTGCAGTAGTTGATGATTTTACAGTACATGATTTTACATTTACCCAGTAATTATAATTCATGAAGTGTCGTTTTACCTCCAATACTGCTGCTTTCAACACAGCAGCTGCTTTCTACACAGTAGCTTCTCTCTACACATGTATGACTGGTCCGCATAAGTACATTATGGCACCAACCCTGTCACATACACCTGTATTTGTAAGGGGTGTATGTGATGGGGTTAGCGCGATGATGTCATCACACCAGGTACTCATATGTGGGCGTATCTGCATGTAGGCAGACCCGCCTGGAGATGAATAGAGGAGCAGTGTCTCAGTTCCTAAGACCATCGAAAATATGTGTTTTCCGTTGGTCTTAGGCGACCCCTGTGAAAGGGTATTTCGACCCCCAAAGGGGTCGTGACCCACAGGTTGAGAACCGCTGGTCTAGGAGATTCGTCTGTCACCAGAACTACAATTCCCAGCATTCCTGGTGCTCCCCGCACTCTGGGCTTCTGCTTCTGGTCCTGAGCTGCCACCAAAACTACTATTCCCAGAATTCTTGGTGCTCCCCATGATCTTGGTTTTTTCTTCCTGCTCTGTCTTCTTCCCACAGCTTCCCACTCTGCCAAGTCCTCCAAGCTGCCAGCTCTCCCTCTCTGCTCTTCATCTGGTGACTTGGGGAGCCAATTTCCCCAAGCCACTCCACTCTCTGCCAGTTCTCCCGCTCTGCTCTCCACCTGGCGCCTGTGTATGCGAATTAACCTGCCATCTTTGTTGGGTTAATTTGCATAGTCACTCCTGATTGGCTGGTGAGCGTAGCGGAGGGGTGGTCAATTTACATGTTTCTTTTTTATTATATAGGATAGGATATCCTAAGAAACCAGAAACACCAATCAGAAAGTATGTATGCACCCGTATGTTCATAGCAGCACATTTTATAATAGCTAAAATCTGAAAACAACCCAAGTGCCCATCAGCATATGAGTGGATGAAAAAAAGCTGTAGGACATTTACACTATGAAATACTATGAAACTATAAAAAAGAGGGATCTCTTGCCCTTTAGGCCAGCATGGAAGAACCTGGAGAGTATTATGCTAACTGAAATAAGCCAATCAGAGAATGATAAGTGTCACATGATCTCACTCATATGTGGAATCTAATAAACAAAATAAATTGCTGAAAAAAGTCAATCCAGAGACACAGAAGCATAGAACCGACTGCAAAATCTCAGAGAGAAGGTGGGGGAGGGTGGGTCGGTGGGAAGAGATCAACGAAAGAAATTATGTGCATATAAAGATAACCCCTGGACACAGAAAATAGGGTGGTGAAGGCCTGGGGTGTGGTGAAGGGAGGGGTTAGGCTAGAAAGAATCAATGGAGGACATATGTAATTATTTCAACAATAAAGATTTACTTTAAAAATAAATATAAGATAAAAGAATTGAAGCATAATGGAATGTGGGACTGACTAGGAGTGTGTGTATGTGTGTGTTTGCACACCTTCATGCATGCTTGTTTACACTAAAGAAGGAAAAGGTCTAAATTTGAATATATGTTGATAAAGATATGAGAAAAAGGACTAATTGATGGTCTCCCTTTCCTCAGAGGGAGTCAGTGGGAGAAGGATGGCTTTGGAGGAGTTGGGAAACACCTCCAACTGTAACAGGAGGGGAGAAGAACTGGCAGAGGGACATTGGCCAAAAGACACATAGATTTGATTGTGGGAACTTGATGGGTTATTTTCTATTTAAAAAATATACATATGTTTTTATTGATTTTAGAGAAAGAGAAATGGAGAGGGAGAGAGAGATAGAAACATCTATGAGAGAGAAACATTGATCAGCTGCCTCCTGCACGATGAATGTAGGAATGTCTAAGACCTTCAAGCAAAGTCCTAACTAATAATTGGATTTCTCTTGAAAACAGTTGAATATGCGAGCCTCAAGGATTCTGGGTGCTTTGCTTTTTATGGGCATGTAAAACTGAGCACAGTACATAGACAAAGGAGAAGAAACTGGTAAAGGAGAGGTTGGAGGTCTGAAGAGGGGATTCCAGAACAAGGTCAGAGGGGAAGCAGGAAATTGTGGAGTTGAAGACAGAGGAGCCTTGCCCTTCTGGGACAGCAGGAAATAAGAAGGGCGACATGAAAACTGAGATTCGAGGCTGTGTAAAAACAGGAAGGAAACTTAGAAGAAAGTCAAGGGGCTCAGATTTCATCCTTTAAGAACTGTTTAAGCACATGGGATATGTTATCTCCTTTGACCTTGGCAACCACCATGTGCAAAGGCATGTCAAATTCATGTTACAGACCAGTAAACTTGAAGATTAAGAAACCTGCCCCCACTCTTCATCTAGTAACTGACAGAGGTGAGCTTCGAAACCAGGCCTATCTGATGTCCAATCAGGTGAAGTGTAACCAGGTCCCAATTTTAGTGTCCTCCACCTCATTCAGAGCCTTCCCACCATCGCATCCCAGACCCCTTTCAGCGGGTACCTACCAAGCTTCCATCTTCAGCTCAGGACTGAATAACCACACCCTCCCCCAGGATGTGCCAGGGGCTCCTCAAATTCAGTGTATTCTAAACTAGACTTTCCTCCCTAACCAAAATACACCTGTTCCTCCTCTCAGGACTAGCTTGATAATTTGTAGGATCCATACAAAATGAAAAGGCAGTGCCCTTGCTCAAACATCAGGAAAGAAATGAAATCAAAGGAACTAAGATATAAAGCTTTATTCCCTCCACCCCACGGCTGCAGCTGTAATTGCTCATCATTGACATTACTTTGAGGGGTGGGCAGCCACAGGAGGCGAGATACCTGCCCTAAGACCATGAATCAGAGAGAACTAGGCAGGATGGGAGAATAGGGTTGGGAGCAGATACATATCCTCATGTTGAACTCCACCAAAGCATCCCTAGTCAGCTAACTGAGCATTTGGAAGGGGTGATGTAGTTAACAATTAGGCCCAGTACACAACTGGAAGGTTGGGTCGACTAATGGTGCAGTGCTGATGTGGAGAGTAGGAAGCATTGGTAAGAATCACACAGGAGTGAGAAATGTTGATGAGTGCCTCCTTGGCTGCAGGAGAAAATGAAAATCTCCCATGCTCTGGCCTATTTGGCTCAGTGGTTGGAGCATCAACCCTCAGATTGAAGGTTCACGGGTTCAATTCCCAGTCAAGGGTGAGAACTTCAGTTGCAGCTTCAATTCCTGGTGCCCCAACTGGGGCCGCTTGCAGGAGGCAACCAATTCTTTTATCTTTCATATCGATGTTTCTCTCCTTCTCTCTCCTCCCTCTCCTCCCGTCCACTCTCTCTAAATATCAATGGAAAAAATATCCTTGGTGAGGATTAAAATAATTTTTTTTGCCGGTCTCTGTAACCTTTATTTTATTTTTATTTATTTATTTTTCAATCTTTATTGATGAAAGTATTACATAGGCCGTCCTTTCCCCCCCATAAACCTCTTCCAGTCTGCTCCCATACTCCCCTTACCTCCCCCCAAAAATAAAAGAAATTTAAATAAAATGTCCCCGGTAACTATAAGCCAGACATGTGTTTTTCTTCCTTTAATATCACCAAGGACCCCAAAAGGGCCACAGTACTAGAAATGGAAACCAGACCCCAGTTACCCTGAGGAGAGGGCCCTCAGAACATGCAAATCTCTCCCACAGGCTGGTCAGCTGTGGCCTCAGAAACAACTGCTGCAAGGACCTGGCCTCCATGCTGGGTGCCAGCCCCAGCCTGAGAGAGTTGGACTTGCGGCACAACGAGCTGGGTGACCGTGGCATGAAGCTGCTCTGCGAAGGGCTCAGGCAGCCTGCCTGCCAACTCAAGCACCTGGGGTAAGGCCCTGGGGTCATTACTGGGCAGAGGACAGGGAAAGGGAGGGAGAGCGATGGAAAGGGGTGTGGGAGCCCTGAATTGGATGGGGAAGTAAAGGGGAAGAAAAATGCATGGGCAGCCTGGGTTCCCTACCGGATCCGCCACTGACTTAGGCCATGAGACGGGCAGGTCTTCACCTGAGACTCGGTTTCTTCATCTGTATAACAGGACTATCATACCCACCTCATAGATGTGATGAAATAAAATGCATGTAAAACTAGAGCAGCGCTGGGAACAGAGTTGAGAGGCTCCAATGAGAACCACTGGTGAGGCCACATGTTCAGAGGATTCCTGCCCCGATTTACTTCTCCATCCAAGGCAGGCCTTCCATCCTTCCTTCTGTCCTTTCTTCCTTCCTTCCTTCTTTCCTTCCTCCCTCCCTTCCTTCCTTCCTTCCTTCCTTCCTTCCTTCCTTCCTTCCTTCCTTCCTTCTCTCATTCATTCATCCACTCTTTTATCCTTTCATTCATTTCATGACTCCCATGTGCCAAGCACTGGACCAGGCACTGAGGAGACAATATTGAGCAACAGACACAGACCCTTCCCCCTAAAGCTTACACTTAAGCATTGGCCCTTCTTGATTCCTTCCTTTCTTCTGTCTTTCCTTCCTTTCTTTCTTCCTTCCTTCCTTCCTTCCTTCCTTCCTTCCTTCCTTCCTTCCTTCCTCTTTCCATCCTTCTGTCCTTCCTTCATGGTCTCTTTCATTCACTCATTCATCTTTTCATTCATTTCATAACTCCCATGTGCCAAGCACTGGACCAGGCACTGAGGGGACAATATTGAACAACAGACCCAGGTCCTGCTCCCTTAAGTTTGCACTCCAGTGAGAACTAGACAGATGTTAACACACAGTGTGTATCTCTGAGCTTCGTGCAGTTTGTGAAAGGAAAGTGCACTGTGTTATGAGAGTGTAACAGGGGATGATGGAATTAGACTCAGGGGCAGGGAGGGCCTCTCTGGGGAAGTGACATCAGGCCGAGACCTGAAGCAGAAACAGGGGTTGACCAGGCCCAGTCAGGGGGAGTAGTCCAGCCTGAGAATAGCATGGGAGAGACCCCAGGACAGAATAAGGCTCAGAGCTCTGGAGAGCGGTGTGGCTGGGGTACAGTGACCCCAGCCCTCATTTCTCATGCTGTCTCCCGGCCACTTCCTGTCACTCCCCCCAGCCTGAAAACAAGTCCACAGCCAGTTTCTGACTGATCATTTCCTTGCAGCTTCTGGCTGGGGCCTGTCTCACACGCACAGAGCTGACAGGGCTCCAAAACTCTGAGTCCTGACCCCTCAGTCTTGGCTGAGGCTCCTGCCGGCTCTCAGCCTTTCCTCTGAGAGTCCTCCTTCCTCAAACCTAAAGCAGCAGGAGGTGAACACTCTACATGTGGGTCCTCCAAGAGCCCACTCTCACCCTTCACAACCAAGGGAACTCCATCCTCTGGGGCTGGCATCTTCCCACCTCAGTCCCCTCCCCTCTGAGCATGTGTGACTGTCACCATCTCCTATGTCACCACCTCTCCAGAGCTGAGCCTTGGCAGTAGGTCTGCATCCATGCCCTGCTCACCTGTTACTCCTCACCTCTTGGTTGCCTCAGAGCAGCTCTAGGACGTCCTGTGAAGGTTTCTGCCTCCCTTCCTTGGGCCCTGGGACTGGGATGAGAGGGACAACCTCTGCATCATGGTCCCATACTCTCCCCAGGTAACAACAGCTCTGACAGCAGGAATGAGGAAGGTGTGCGTCCTGACAGGTGCAGAGTCTTCACACCTGCCTTTTCAATGGCTCATAATAGGCTGAGCAGGTCCCTCCCTGTTGGAGGTGAGGGCAGCAGCCATCCCAAATCCAGCGGAAACCCCAGAGCACATGGTGTGTGAGAATAGAAACAGGCTCTTTCTTTCCAGGAAGCCCCCTAGCCTCTAAGAAGGAAATCCCAGGAACTACTTCTGTGTGGTCATTTGAGCCCATGGACACTGGTGGTTCTCTGGTGGATGCTGTGAAGTGCTGCCCAGTTCGCTTTCAGGGAAGAAGACCGAACCCCCACCCTGGGAGTGGTGCCAGCTACAAGGATGGCCTCTGCCAACTATGGCCATCTCACACAAGGTCACCTCCCCTCCCTGGGGTGGCCTGCATCCAGTGACTGGGGTAGTGGTATAAAGACCCTTCTCTCAGTACGGACAGTTCTGGGGGGTCATCCCCACAACAAACTTCCCACAGAGTCAGCTGTGTCCCTGGGGACTCCATCACAGCCCAACTTGTCCCTCGACCCCAGTGGTTCTCAACCTGTGGGTTGCAATCCCTTTGGCGGTCAAACGACCCTTTCACAGGGGTCGCCTAAGACCATCCTGCATATCAGATATTTACATTACGATTCATAACAGTAGCAACATTACAGTTATGAAGTAGCAACGAAAATAATTTTATGGTTGGGTCACAACATGAGGAACTGTATTTAAAGGGCCAGAAGGTTGAGAACCACTGCACCCAGTCTTGTTACCTCCCTTTGCCCTGGTATTGACCCAAAAACACTCCCTAATAAACCTCCTAACTCTACTTTCCATCATAGAACGTGTTTTCAGGGAACCCAACCTACAACAGGTTCCTGCAGGACCTGGAAGGTTCCATGATTCTGGGCCCTGACACTGTTCAGATCATATGGGCATCCCAGTACAACCAGGCTTCTTTTGTGCTTGCAGGCTGGACCAGACTCGGCTGAGTAAGAAGGTGCAAAAGAAGCTGAGGGTCCTGCAGCAGGAGAAGCCTCAGCTGGTCATCAGCAGCAGATGGTAAGGGGGAGACACAGAACTCCCTCAAGCTGACCCAGTCCCAGGGCTGACTCCTAAAGGCTGTTCCAGGAACATGGGCCAGAAGTGGGGTGGGGTGAGGTTGGAGGCAGAGACAGACAGAACCAGGAAGAAGCCAGGAAACCACAGCAGCCAGTGAGGTTGTTTATGTGTTTGTTTCTTTAGTTCAAACAAGATTATGCCCTTCTCTGTTTAACCCTTCCATGAGATGATAAGGAGGTGAAAAAAATGAAGAAAAGTGTATGAGTGAGTGGTTGAGATTTGGAACATGAAAAGCAATGACCATGAGGGGGAGATAAGGACAAGCAGAGAGCTACGGAAAGGACAGAACACCCTCATGCAATCTCCACACATATAAACACCCATGCACACAGCCCAGCTGAGGGGAATCCTGGGAACAGGAGAATACGATTTCCTGCTGGGAATTTGTTGCAGCTGCGTAGGCTTTCATTTTGGTATATTTTGGCCTGTGACTGCAAAGAACATCTATGCCCTGGTTCCCATTCCTCTGCCTCAATTAGTCTGGCAGAAGCCATTAGGAGGCCTTAGGAAGAGCCATTCCACAGGGGACAAGCATTCCCCTCAGACCCACAGTGTGTTGGGCACCGGACCATGGACACAGGCCCAACACCTAGGAATTAACTCAGCAGGGACACAGGCCCAGGTGATCCACAGCATGAATCCTTGTGCCTGGGATCAGCGTGAATGCTCTCATGGCCTATTTCCAAAGGACTTGAGCTGAGTTATGGTAGCTGGGCTTAGCTGGGCCAAGAATGAGTAGATTCCTGGCAGAGGTAGAGCCTCTGATCTCAGCTCCTTTGAGGAATGGGAGGAGGGCAGGGACCAGAAACACTCCTACTCAAAGTGTGGACCATGGACCAGCAGTGTCAGCATCAGCATCACCTGAGAGCTCATTAAAAATGCAAATCTCAAGCCTCACTCCAAACCTGCTGAATCAGAATCTGTGTTTTGACAAGGCCTCTGAGCAGCATTGGATTAGAAGTGAGTGAGCAGGGAGAGTGGCAGAGGTGAGATTGGAGCTGAGGGGTGGCAGGCAGTTGGGAGGACAAAGAGGCCTTTGGGCCATGTTAATAACTTCCGCTTCTACCTCAAAAGCAATAAAGAAAGAATTCAGGGCTTCAGTAGCTACATGATGACTCAGGTTCAAATTGAAGATCAGCTGCTGTGTAGAAATGGCCTGGAGAGGGACAGAAAAAAAGAGGGCACCTTTAGGGGGAGGATGTAGTGGTTCGAGCCACATATACCAGGGACTTGGCTGGAGGTGGAGGCTGTGGAGGTGGAGAGAAGCGACAAGAAAGGAGAGCTAGACTAGAGCCAGTGACAAGGTGGCTAATCAACTCTCAGAAGGAGCCAGGACTACATCCCAGTTCCTGCGATGGAGGGAGGATGGATGGGGGCCATCATGAAGACAGGGTCTATGAGAGAATGTCAGATGAAGGCCATGAGTTCAAATTCAGAAGGGTTGAAATTAAGTGGGGATGTCACGTAGACAGCCCCAACTTCCTCCAAGATCTCAGGGAGAATGACCAACTCTGTGTCTAGGAATTCAAGTGAAACAATCACTAAGATGGTCCCAGGTGGAGGACAGACGAGTGATGGCACATCTCCACCCCAATGGCAGAGATCAGAATCAGGTACTTAGAAGGGGCCAGGCTGGGAGCATTGTTAACTGGGACAGGGGTGAGGAGGATATGGAAGGCCATCCCCTCCATGCTCCTGCCTCTGGGGTGAGCCATGGCAAAATTCACCACTAGAGAGGCCTTGCTCCATGCAAGATCTTCCACACCTAGAACCTGGCAAGATCTCTGGTTTCCTCCCTCCCAGGATCAGGGCCTGAGGCTGCTCCTCTCCAGCTCATGTCTGGCATCTCTCAGTCTCTGATCCACGCTGGGCTTCTGAAGCCTGGGAATCCCTTTCCATCACTGCCCATCCACCTTTGGAACCATGTTCTTCTCATAAGCTACCTTTCTGGTGGATGAGGGAATAGAAATGCCTTCTGTACCAGTGGGTAGGGGTGGCATCAGGGGACAACAGGGTTGGGCCTCCTCAGATAGCAGGTAGGCAGGCCCAGGAGCATGGACAGAGGCAACTAACACACACCTTCCAAAGTCCAGGCAGAACAGCCTTGAGCAGAACCCCTCCATGTTCTAGCTTAAGGGGTAGGAGAGGCCAGACAGGAGACTCTAAAGCTGACCACTGCCCTGTCTGTTCCTCTCACATAGAAGAGATGGAATCCTCATATTGGCCTTATCCTAGACTTCAGAGGAAACAACCAGTGGAGCCTCTAATGAGGCTTAATGACTTCTGGGGCCCCACAGGGCCTGTGGCTACAGAGATGGTTGACAAACACAGGAGGAGTTGGTACCAGCTAGTGAGGGACTCTACTGTGCCAGGCTGGCCCCCAACCCCGCCATCCCCACAGTGATTCCCCACAGACACTCAGCACCCCAGTCATAGCCATGTGGGCCCACTCTCATTGCTAAGCCACCAGGCAGACAGACCAGGGCTGGATTAGTGCTTTTATTATTGAAACAGATGTTTTATTATGCAAGCAACAAAGAAAAAGAGTCCAAGGGACTACCACTTACTCATTACTCAGCTACAACAACCATTTTCCAAAATCTGTTTCAACTATTTACTTTTCCTGTCTTTTGTTATTATAGTACTTGAGGCCCGGTGCACAATATTTGTTCACGGGTAGCGTCCATAGCCCTGGCCGGTGATCAGGGCTGATCTGTGGGGCGAGGTGTGGGGTGATCGGGGGGACCCCTGCTGGCACCTGCTTTGGCCTGCCTGGGGCCTGTGGGATGGGGGCAAACCCTGCATTGAATATCTGCCCCTTGGTGGTGAGTGCACATCATAGCAACCAGTCATTCCACTGGTCATTCCGATTTGCATATTAGGCTTTTATTATATAGGATTTTGTTTTATTTTTTAAATACTTTCATTTTATTGTATGTCGTGTATACCTCAATCAAGTTTTTCTTTTGTTTTGGTTTGGTTTTTTATTGATTTCAGAGAGAAAGGGAGAGGGAGAGAGAGAGATAGAAAGGAACATCAATGATGAGAGAGAATCATTGATCAACTGCATCCTGCATGCCCCCTACTGGGAATCGAGCCCACAACATGGCAGGTGCCCTTGACTGGAATCAAACCCAGGACCCTTCAGTCCATGGGCCGATGCTCTATCCACTGAGTCAATACAGCTAAGGCGTTATTATAGTATTTTAAATACAAGATATCAGGTGATCTTGTCCGTATATATTTTGTGATGCATTTTGAAGAATATAAATAAAGACCTTTTCTCCCATAACCAAAATGCCACTGTCATATCTAAGAATGTTTACAATAAGTCATTTTCATATCATCTAATACCCATTCTGCATTCAATATGCTCAATTGTCCAAAATGTGTCCTTGCAGTAGGTTTGTTCTAATCAGGATCAAAAAAAGTCCACTCGTTGTATTTGGGTTGGTATATCTCATAAATCTCATTTAAATCTCTTTCCACTTATATGTTTCTGTCTTATTAACATCCACTGTGTGCAAAGTACCATACCAATAACAACCAGCCATGAGTTGTGCCTCCCAAGGGTTTCCAGTCATAAGTAATTAACATCTATAATCTTACTCCTGATCTCTTACATAACACATTACCATTCGCTGTCACAGACATGATCTCAGCTGGGTGATAATATTACTCCCAACTTACACACACAGAAGCTGGCATCCCAGGAACCCGCTCTATACCAACCAGGAACCTGGGGAAAGTTTCTGTAATATCTCTGTAAGTGTTATTTTAAGCTCAAGTGGTTATCATTAATATCACCATATAGACTGCATTAATTGTTGAAAAGTAGGACCTTTAAAAATAATAACTTTCCTATTTTATTGTTCCTAACACTATTATTATTTTCATCATCATCATCATCATCATCATCATCATTCTAGAAACAGTTAAACATCTGCAGTCATATATTAAGCCGTCAGCATACATTAGGTCACTTATTACTCACAACTCTATGAGATGGTGCTATTATTACCTTTACTTACAAATAAGAAAACTGAGATTAGTCAGTTCCAATGACTTGCTCAGGGATCCACAGTAGAGAGCAGAGGGGCTACGACACAATCCCAAATCCCTCTGTGATATGTTTGAGCTTGCAGCCACTCTACTAGCTATGCAGTGCACAGCTTAGGGTGGGATATTCAGTACATACTCAGGGGGCTTGTGTAGAGTAATTAATTCAATGTCTACTTCTCTCTGTATTCCCCAGAGTTCACTTCCCCATGGGTGGCTCCTACCCCTGGAACAAATCCAACAGAAACCCCAGAACACAGGGCCTGTGAGAGTGGCTCTTTCTCTCCAGGACACCTAGCCTCTAAATCCCAGGACCTACTCCTGTGTGGTCAGTTTGAGGCCATGGGGCCTGGCTCTTCTCTGGTGGATGCTGGGAAGTGCTGCCCAGGTCCCTTTCAGGAAAGAAGATGTAACCCCAGTTCCTGGGAGTGCTGCTGGCTACAGGGATGGCCTCTGCCAAATCACGCAAGGTCACCTCCCCTGCCTGGGTTGGCTGGCATCCAGTGACTGACTGGTGTAGTGGCATAAAGCACCTCCTCCCAGGATGGAACATCCTGGAGGGTCATCCCCACATCAGAAGTCCCACAGAGTCAGCTGTTTCCCTTGAGATTGTATCGTAGCCCAACTTATCCCTCTGCCCATTCCTGCTTCCTCCCTTTATTTGCCCTGCTTGACCCAAGAACATTTCTGAATAAACTTCCTAACTCTATTCTCCATCTCAGAACCTGATTTCAGGGAACCCAACCTACAGTAGTTCCTACAGGACCTTGAGATCGTGTGGGGGTCCCAGGTAACCAGGCTTCCTTTGTGTTTGCAGGCTGGCCATGTCTCCCAGTAATGAGGAGGTGACAGAGATGGAGGACACCCAAATGCATATGATACATGATCTGATCAGTGAGCTGTTAACCGACGATTGGTAAAGGGGGAGACACAGACTTTGCTCAAGCTGACCCAGGCCCAGGGCTGACTCCTAGAGGCTGGTGCAGAGACATGGGCCAAAAGTGGGGTGGGGTGATGTTGGAGGCAGAGACAGACAGAACAGGAAGAAGCCAAGAAAACACAGCAGCCAGAGGGAGTTTGTTTGTTTGTTTGTTTGTTGCAAAGAAAATGATGTCTCTCCTCTGTTTAAAGCCTTCCACAAGATGATAAGGAGATGAATAAGTGAAAAAAACTGAATGGGCGATATTTAGAACATGGAAAGCAACAACACGAGGAGGAGACAAAGAAAAGGAGAGAGAGCTTTGCGGGGAAAGACCACCCTCACTCAGGCTCCACACATATAAACACCCATGTACAGAGCCTCGCTGAAGGGAAGCCTTGGAAGGAGGAGAATGCATCTTCCTCTGGGGCATTTGGCATGTTTTGACTTGTGACAGCAAAGTGCACTTATGCCCTGGTTCTGACTGCTCTGCCTCACCTGCCATGGCAGGAAATGCCTCCTAGGCTTAGGAGGAGCCATTCCTCAAGGAACAAGCATTCCCCTCAGACCCACAGTGTGTGGGGCACAGGCCAATGGACACGGGCCCAACTCCTAAGAATTAACTCAGCAGGGGCACAGGCCCAGGTGACCCACAGCATGAATCATTGTGCCTGGGATCAGCGTGAATGCTCTCATGGCCTATTTGAGTTCGTCCAAAGGACCTGAGCTGAGTAATGAAAGGTGGGAGGGTGTAGCTGGGCCTCAAGTGGGTAGATTCCTGGCAGAGGTAGAGGCTCTGATCTCAGCTCCTTTGAGGAATGGAAGGAGGCCAGGTACTAGGAACACTGCTACTCAAGTGTGGACCATGGACCAGCAGTGTCAGCATCAGCATCACCTGAGAGCTCATTAAAAATGCAAAGCTCAAGCCTCACTCCAGACCTGCTCAATCAGATGTGTTTTGATCTGAGCAGCATTGGATCAGAAGTGAGTGAGCAGGGAGAGTGGCAGAGGTGGGATTGGAGCTGAGGGGTGGCAGGCAGTTGGGAGGACAAAGAGGTCTTTGGGCCATGTTAATAACTTCCGCTTCTACCTCAAAAGCAATAAAGAAAGATTTCAGGGCTTCAGTAGCTACGTGATGACTCAGGTTCAAATTGAAGATCAACTGCTGTGTAGAAATGGCCTGGAGAGGTACAAGAGAAGAAGAGGGCACCTATAGGGGTAGGACGCAGTGGTTCAAGCCACTGATACCAGGGCTTTGGCTGGAGGTGGAGGCTGTGGAGGTGGAGAGAAGCGACTAGAAAGGAGAGCTAGACTAGAGCCAGTGACAAGGTGGCTAATCAACTCTCAGAAGGAGCCAGGACTACATCCCAGTTCCTGCATGGATGGAGGGATGGATGGGGGCCATCATGAAGACAGGGTCTATGAGAGAATGTCAGATGAAGGCCATGAGTTCAAATTCATAAGGGTTGAAATTAAGTGGGGATGTCACGTAGACAGCCCCAACTTCCTCCAAGATCTCAGGGAGAATGACCAACTCTGTGTCTAGGAATTCAAGTGAAACAATCACTAAGATGGTCCCAGGTGGAGGACAGACGAGTGATGGCACATCTTCACCCCAATGGCAGAGATCAGAATCAGGTACATTGAAGGGGCCAGGCTGGGAGCATCATTAATTGGGACTGGGATGAGGAGGATATGGAAGGCCATCCCCTCCATGCTCCTGCTTCTGGGGTGAGGCATGGCAAAATTCACCACTAGAGAGGCCTCGCTCCATGCAAGATCTTCCACACCTAGAACCTGGCAAGATCTCTGGTTTCCTCCCTCCCAGGCTCAGGGGCTGAGGCTGCTCCTCTCCAGCTCATGTCTGGCATGTCTCAGACTCTGATCCATGCTGGGCTTCTGAGGCCTGGGAATCCCTTTCCATCATTGCCCATCCACCTTTAGAGCCATGTTCTTCTCATAAGCTACCTTTCTGGTGGATGCGGGAATAGAAATGCCTTCTGTACCAGTGGGCAGGGGTGGCATCAGGGGACAACAGGGTTGGGCCTCCTCAGATAGCAGGTAGGCAGGCCCAGGAGCATGGACAGAGGCAACTAACACACACCTTCATAAGTCCAGGCAGACTAGCCTTGAGAAAGACCCCTCCATGTTCTAGCTTAAGGGGTAGGAGAGGCCAGACAGGAGACCCTAAAGCTGACCACTGTCCTGTCTGTTACAGAGGAGAGCTCCCCTCAAGTATTACAGAAACCCTACTGTCTGTCATCTCATGAACCTCTGGGGAACCAACCAGTGGAAACTCTAATGATGGATGATGACTTCTGGGGACCCACAGGACCTGTGGCTACAGAGATGGTTGACAAACACAGGAATCTGTACCGGTAAGTGACAGGACTCTGGTCTGCCAGGCTGGCCTCCCCACTTCCGCCATCCCCACACTGGATCCCAACAGACACTCAGCACGCCACTCATGATCCATTGGGTCCCTTCTCATTGTTGAGCCACCAGACAGACCGACAGGGCTGTATTAGTACTTTTATTATGGAAACAGAAGTTTTATTATGAAAAGTTGCAAACAACAAAGAAAAATGTTCAAGGGACTACCACTTACTCATTACCCAGCCTTAACAACCATTTTCCCAAATTTGTTTCAACTATCCACTTTCCCTTTCTTTTGTTGTTATGCTATTTTAAATACAAGATATCAGGTGATTTTATCCATATATGTTTTGTGATGAATTTTGAAGAATACAAAATAACCATAATACCATTGCCATAACCACAATGCAATTGTCATATTTAACAACATTTACAGTAAGTCACTTTCATATCATCTAATACCCCATCTGTATTCAATATGCTCAATTATCCAAAATATGTCCTTGTAGTAAGTTTATTTTAATCCAGATCCAAACCAAGTCCACTCATTTTACTTGGTTTGTTATGTATCATAAATCTATTTAAATCTCTTTTCATCTACACATTCCTGCTTTATTAACATCCACTATGTGCAAAGTACCATACCAGTAACAAGGAGCCATGAGATGAATATGGAGCCATGCCTTCCAAGGGTTCCCAGTCTTAAGTAATGAACATCTATAATTTTAGTTCTGATCTCTTACATAGCACATTCCCATTCACTGTCACAGACATGATCTCAGCTGGGCAATAATATTACTCACAACTTACACACAGAACCTGACATCCTAGAAACCCACTCTATACCAGCAGGGAACCTGGGGAAAGTCTCTGTAAGTTTTATTTTAAGTTCAAGTGCTTATCATTAATATCACCATGAAGATTGTTATTAATTATTGAAAATTAGGCCCTTTAAAAACAATAACACTTGCCTGTTTCATTATTAATAATAATATTATTACTATCATTATTATTCTCATCATTATCACCATTATAGAAACAGCTAACCACACCCACGTAAGTATTAAGCCATCAGCATACATTAGGTCACTTATTACTCACAACTCTAAGAGATGGTGTTGTTATTACTTTTACTTAAAAATAAGAAAACTGAGATTAGGGAGGTTCAATGACTTGCTCAGGGATCCACAGTAGGGAGAACAGGGGCCCAAGAATCAAACCCAAATCCCTCTGGCTGTGACATCCGAGCTTGCAGCCACTCTACTAGATACACAGTGCACTACATGGGGTCAGGCATCCAGTAGGTAGTCCATGAGCTTGTGTGGAGTAATTAATTCAATGTCTACCTCTCTCTGCTATCCCCAGAGTTCACTTCCCTGTGGCTGGTTCCTACCACTGGCCCAACGTGGGTCTCCACTTTGTGGTGACAGAGCCAGTGACCATTGAGATTGAATTCTGTGCTTGGGACCAGTTCCTGGACCAGATTGTCCCACAGCACAGCTGGATGGTCGCAGGGCCTCTTTTTGACATCAAGGCTGAACCAGGAGCTGTGGCAGCTGTGTACCTCCCTCACTTTATAGACCTCCAAGGTGAGTGACAGGGAGGAGTGGGGGAAGGTGATGGTAGTGAGAATGGGCTCGAAATGGCTTCCAATGGCAATATCCTGAGGGAAGGACTTGGGGCTTCCTTATACTGACTAAGGGGGTGTGGTGTTGAAGAAGTGGAGAGTGCTTTCTTTCTCATTCCACAGTGCTCTGGGCATCTTTTTTGAAACATTTTTGTTCCCAAGCATCATAATCATTTTTGCCTGAATTACTTGAAGATTCCCCTCAATAGAAAGTGGTCTCCTCAATAACAATAATAGCTATCATTTAGTAAGTTCTCTTCACATAGATCATATTACTCAGGGTCTCAGCAGGAAACATATGATGTATCAGTTGAGATTTTTTAGAAGACTCTTCAAAGACTAGTCTATTTGCAAGTAAGGCTAAGTGAACAAATGAGAAAGGTTGAGGTACCTGGAGAATAGCAACAAATGGGAAGCCATTGCTACTCTTAGAGGCAGGGAGAAGAAACAGTGTCACCAGACTCCATATGAGAACTCAAGCCACAAAAGTAGGGCATCTCAGAAGGAGACTTAGTCATAAAGGGTAATGTTATTATCTCAACACCTCCCAAGACTTCCCACAGATAAAATTCTGAAAATATAAGCTTACAAGCAAAACCTTAGAAACAGGGAACAGGCATCATAAGTAAGAAGCAATAGAAACCTCAGGTTATATCAGGCCTATAAAGAAGTCAGACATTTAAATTATCAGAAAAAAATAAGTATGTTTTTTATGCTTAAAGAAATCATTTTTAAAATATGAGCAAGAAGTATTAAAATGATGAATCAAGTTTGAAACAAGGCTACATTGACAGAAAATATAATACAGCATAATTAAGAAAAGAATAAGTGACATGGAAGATACTATGAGAAGGCCTAACATACATCTAATCAGAATTCTAGGAGAATATTATAGAGAGAATGGAGAGGATGTTATATTCAAAGAATTACCAATAAATTTCTAGAATTGCTGAAAGATGTGATTTCTAGGAAGGAAACATATCCAAAGCAGGAGACAGGGATACATGGAAATCAGTAATCAACCCATTAAAGTGCATCTCCAGAATACAGACATCTAAGAGCAGTTTTTAACAGCACCCAGAAAGGTGCTACAATTAGGATGACAACTGATTTTCAACAGTAACAATGAAAGGCAGAAGACAATAGAATATTCTCATAGTAATGAGGAAATAATTGTCAATCAAGAATTGTAACCACAGAAAAATTATTGTTTAAAAAGTAGGTAAAATAGACATTTTATTATTTCTTCATTAAGTTTATTTTTTTCCAATATACCAAAAAAATCTTCTATTTGTAGATACAAAACAATTAGCCATTTACATGCAATAAAAATTAATATTTCAAGAAAAACGATCTTAAATATAATAATACTAGAGGCTCCGTGCACAGATTTGTGCACAAGTGGAGTCCCTCAGCATGGCCTAAAGAGATCAGGCCAAAACTGCCGTCCAGCACCACCTGCCACTACTGCCTGCTGCTCGTGTTCATCCCGGCCCCGCTGCGCCTGCATCTGCCACTCAGTAGACTCGCTCCACTGCGGACTCTGTGAGCCCTGTGTCTGGTACCCCTCAGTCAGCTGATCAGCACTTCCACTGTGGGAACACACTGACCAGCAGAGGGCAGCTCCTGTGCTAAGCATATGCCCCCTGGTGGTAAATGCATGTAATAGCAACTGGTCAACCGGTCGAATGGTCAACCAGTTGAACGTTCGCTTAGGCTTTTATATATATACTAGAGGCCTGTTGCACGAAAAGATTCGTGCAATAGGCCTTCCCATCCCCTGGTTGCCTGCACCGGTTTTCCTTCTGCACCGGGGACCCAGGACTTCGCTCCGACCAGAGCCGCCTTCAAAGCCTTCGCTGCTCTGGCCGGAGCCGCCTTCAGTCTTCGCTCCGCTCCTACATATGCAAATTAACTGCCATCTTTGTTGGTGGTTAATTTGCATATCTCACTGATTAGCCAATGGGAAGCGTAGTGAAGGTAGGGTCAATTACCCTGTTTGTCTAGTATTAGATAGGATACTACAATCCTGATGCACAAAATTCATGCAAGGGCCTCAACCCTCACAGCCACAGCGGTTTGCCTCAGCCTTCACTGCCACTGCAGTGGCTGCCCCTGCCTCAGTCCCTGCCGCTGCAGCGGCAGCCTCTGCCTTGGCCCTTGCAGCCCCTGCTTCATCCAGAAGGACGTCCAGAAGGATGTCTGGAAGGACGTTCAGCTGTCCAGTCTAATTAGCATATTATGCTTTTATTATTATAGATAGATTACATGCAATAAGCATTAATATTTCAAAAAAAAGATTTTAGATATAATAATATTACCAAAACTGTACTAACATCGTATATCACTAAAGTTGTAGGAAATATTAAAAATCTGCAAATAACAGGATTACTTCCATTATATTCAAGAATCTTTTTTCCCCCCCCCCCCCCGCCCCAGCTCTATTTTTGTTCATCAGTTTATGTAGTTCATTATATTCCACAAATGAGTGAGATCATGTGATATTTATCTTTCTCCAAATGGCTTATTTCACTTAGCATAAAGCTCTCCAAGTCCATCCATGCTGTTGCACATGGTAAGAGTTCTTTTCTTTTTTACGGCAGGGGAGTATTCCATTGTGTAGATGCACCACTGTTTTTTAATCCACTTAGCTGCTAATGGACACTTTAGCCTGTTTCCAAATTTTAGCTATTATAAATTGTGCTACTGTGAACATAGGGGTGCAAATATCCTTTCTGTTGTTGATCTCTCTGTTAAAGTCTTCTAGAAGGTATTTTTTATATATTTAGGAGCTTCCATATTGGGTGCATATATGTATGTTTACCAGGGTTATATCCTCTTGTTGGATCGATCCCTATAGTATTATGTAGTGACCTTGGTTGTCTCCTGTGATGGTCTTCATTATAAAATCTATTTTGTTGAATATGAGTATTGTTACTCCAGCATTTTTTTCTTTCCCATTCGCATGGAAAATTTTTTTCCATCCCTTCACTCTCATCCTCTGTGTGTCTTTTGTTTTGAGGAGGATCTCTTGTAGACAGCATATAGTTGAGTCATGTTTTTGTATCCATTCAGCTACCCTATGCCTTTGATTGGAGCATTTAATCCATTTAGGGTTATTTTTGATAGGTACTTAATTTGCTGCCATTTTAATTCTGTATGGTTAGGTTTCTCTCTCTGTTTCTTCTCATTTAGAAGTCCCATTTCTTATAATTCAGGCTTGGTGGTGATGTAATCCTTTAGCCTTTTTTGTCTGAGAAGGTCTTTATTTGACTGTTTATCCTGAATGATAGCCTTGCTGGATATAGTAATCTTGGTCTCAGATCCTTGCTTTCCATTACCTTGAGTACTTCATGCCATTCCCTTCTGGCCTGTAGAGTTTCTGAAGACAAATCAGGTGTCAGCCTTATGGGGACTCCTTTGTAGGTAACAGTTTTCTTTTCTCTTGCTGCATTTGAGATTCTCTCTTTGTCTTTAATTTTTGGCATTTTAATTATGATGTTTCTGGGCGTGGGACTGTTTTGGTTCTTCTTGTTTGAGGTTCTCTGTGCCTCCTGAACTTGTGTGACTTTTTCCTTTACCAGGTTAGGGAAGTTTTCTACCATTATTTCTTTTTTTAAAAAATTAAATCTTTATTGTTCAGATTATTACAGTTGTTCCTCTTTTTCCCCCAATAGCTCCCCTCCACCCGTTTCCCACCCCACCT
>NW_005370875.1:820945-822153 GCF_000412655.1 Myotis brandtii | reverse complement strand
CCCCCCCAAGCATAGTCAGTCCATTCCCTTTCTATGCCCCTGATTCTATTATATTCACCAGTTTATTCTGTTCATCAGATTATTTATTCACTTGATTTTTAGATTCACTTGTTGATAGATGTGTATTTGTTGTTCATAATTTGTATCTTTACCTTTTTCTTCTTCTTCCTCTTCTTAAAGGATACCTTTCAGCATTTCATATAATACTGGTTTGGTGGTGATGAACTCCTTTAGCTTTTTCTTATCTGTGAAGCTCTTTATCTGGCCTTCACTTCTGAATGATAGCTTTGCTGGATAAAGTAATTTTGGTTGTAGGTTCTTGCTATTCATCACTTTGAATATTTCTTGCCATTCCCTTCTGGCCTGCAAAGTTTCTGTTGAGAAATCAGCTGACAGTCGTATGGGTACTCCCTTGTAGGTAACTGATTTTCTTTCTCTTGCTGCTTTTAGGATTCTCTCTTTGTCTTTTGCTCTTGGCATTTTAATTATGATGTGTCTTGGTGTGGTCCTCTTTGGATTCCTTTTGTTTGGGGTTCTCTGCGCTTCCTGGACTTGGAAGTCTATTTCTTTCACCAGGTAGGGGAAGTTTTCTGTCATTATTTCTTCAAATAGGTTTTCAATATCTTGCCCTCTCTCTTCTTCTGGTACCCCTATAATTCTGATGTTGGTACGCTTGAAGTTGTCCCAGAGGCTCCTTACACTATCTTCGTATTTTTGGATTCTTTTTTCATTTTGCTTTTCTGGTTGGGTGTTTTTTGCTTCTTCGTATTTCAAATCTTTGACTTGATTCTTGCGATCCTCTAGTCTGCCGTTGGGAGTCTGTATAATATTCTTTATTTCAGTCAGTGTATGCTTAATTTCTAGTTGGTCCTTTATCACAACCTTGAGGGTCTCATTAGATTTCTTGAGGGTCTCATTAAGTTTACCGGCGGTTTCTAGAAAATAATTAAAAACCTTAAAAGTGTGGTCTTGTACTATATATCCAGTAGTTTGCTTTCCTCCATTTCTGTCATTTGTGTCCTGTTTCTTTGTCTCCGCATTTTTTTAGGCTTCGCTGTGTCGATAGAGTTGCTTTCTGTGCTAGGTGTCCTATAGGGCTCAATGGCTCAGCCTCCCCAATTACCTGAGGTGGACACTCTTGGTGCACCCCCTTGTGGTCTTTGTGCACAGTCTTGTTGTAGTTAAGCCTTGATTGTTGTAGGTAACAC
>NW_005370875.1:807967-820818 GCF_000412655.1 Myotis brandtii | reverse complement strand
CCTGAGTGTGTCCTTTATGAATCCGAGGAGCTGCAATCTGGATGGTCCCACTCTGACCACCGGGCACACTGGCTCCTGTATCTCTAAGGAGGTGCTAATCTAGCCTCTGCCTGAGGCAACCAGTTTGAGTCAGCTGTGATGCAATGCAAGTTGCCCTGGGGCCTTGGGCCAGCTGCAGATTGTTAGGTAATTATCAGATTGCAAAGGGCCAGGCCTTTCATATGCAAAAGCCTCCCTGGATGGCTTGGGCAGGACGGGGTCCCAGGAGATCAACAGGGCTGAGTGAGCAGTTATGGCTGCTCTCAGTCCTGCCCTCAGAGGCCCTGCTTCTCAGTGTCCTGGCAATCGCTGCAAGCTCCTCCGAGAGAAAGCTGCCCTCGAGTTCCGACTGATGCCAGACAGTCCAGTTTCTCCCGTATGAGTCTGGGTCCCCAGAGACTCGCCCGGAACTGGAGCTCAGAGTGTGAGACTCCCTCGCGATTGAAAAAGACAACCGTGTCCTCAGCCACCAGCCCTCTCCGCATGCGTCTCCGTACTTCTGTATTTTACTCCCACACTGCGCCTCCTCTGAGTCTTGGTATGCTTTTC
Organism: Myotis brandtii; assembly: GCF_000412655.1. Taxonomy (NCBI): domain Eukaryota; kingdom Metazoa; phylum Chordata; class Mammalia; order Chiroptera; family Vespertilionidae; genus Myotis; species Myotis brandtii. Next base: position 820,230 of record NW_005370875.1, on the reverse strand, counting down.
TCTTTCCTTCTAGTTGTAGAATTTCCACTCCATCAGCCTTCCTGTGGTTCTGGATGATGTCCGTTCTGTCTTTTAGTTGTATTTTTGAAGTTGTTGTGGGAGGCACCAATTTCCGGTGTTTACCTATTCCGCCATCTTGGTTTCTCTTCTACCATTATTTCTTCAAACACCTTCTCTATGCCTTTCTCCCTTTCTGCCTTTTCTGACACACCTGCTATTCTAATATTGTTACCTTTCATGTTGTCCCACAGCTCCCTTAAGCTCTTCTCCTGTTTTTTAATTGTGTTTTCTTTTTTGGTTCTCTGATTGAGTGATATTTTCAACTCTGTCTTCTAAATCATTGATTTAATCCTCAGCTTCCCCTAATATGCTATGTATTCCTTCCAATGTGTTCTTTATTTGTGTTATGTCATTCTTAATTTCAGACTGGTCTTTTTTCATAGTTACTATATCTTTTTTCATGCTGTTGATCATCTTTTTTTTTTTTTTTCCACAAATTATGCAGTCGAGTTTCCCACATTTGGGGAAATCGCAGGGGTCAGCACATCCGGAGTGCAATGGATAAGCCTCGCCCTGGGAAAACCACCTTCGTGATCATGGTATCTCCCCTGCCAGGTAAGTATTGTGTTGATCATCTTTATCATCATTACTCTGCACTTCATTTCAGATAAATTTCTTATCTCTGCTTCATTTACTCTTCTTCTGGAGAATTCTCTAGTTCTTTCATTTGGGGGTTGTTTCTTTGTTTCCTCATTTTGGCTGTCTATTTGGGTTTGTGACTATGTATTAGCTAAATCCTCTACACCTCTCTATCTCTAGTGCAAGACATTGTTAAAGGCTGATTCTGACTAATTAGATCAGGCAAAAACTCAAAACCTCCAGAGGCCAACTAATAGGATTCCAACTTGAATTGCCCCTCAGGCAATTGTCTTCAGGTGTGTCGAGAGTTTTTTCAACAGTGGGGGGAAGTTGCTTCTGTCTGGAGGCTAATTGTTATTTTTAATGTCTTAAATGGCCTCAGAGGAAGGTGTTTTCCAATAGAGTGTCAACTGTCTTCCCCTCAGGCAAGACAAATGTATATGTGGGAAAGATGTCCTTTGCTGTGTGAGGGAATGACTCAGCCCAGGAAACTTGGGGTGTCTGCCTTCTGAGATCTATCCCCTGAGTCCCTAGTCCTGACTTCTGCTCTCACAGCTCCAGTTCATTTCACCTTGCCTCTGCCAGAGCGCAGGGTGGGTGGCACCACAGAGAATTTTGTGCATTGGCCCTTTAAGAGGGTGCCTGAATTTTCAGCTGTCACTCCCTAGCAGATAGCACCCCACTGCTTTTCACAGCCAGATGTTATGTGGGTACTCTTCCCAGTTTTGGTGCACTCTTCTGAGGGTGTGGGGGAAACTTGCGGATTAGATCCCAGAGGTCTCAGTGGCAACCCCCAACAGCTGAGATATCTCTCCGGGTCTTCAGTTGCTGTCTGTGGGCACCTGGCCAGCCGTTTCGCACCTCCGCCCCTTCTACCAGTCTCTATGTAGTCTCCACTTTCGGTTCTAGGGTATCAGGGTTCCCTCCTGCAAGTTTTCCATTGATTATTCAGGAAGTTTTTTCTGTATTTTAGTTGTAATTCCAGTTTGTTCCTGTTAGCATGTCTGTGCAGCACCCACTTACTCTGCTGCCATTTTTAATCCTCTAAAATAGACGTTTTAAAACAAACTAAAATCAAGGTAGCTTTCCACGAACAAATCCTTAGTGAAGGAAATTCTAAAGGATGTACTTCAGTCAAAATGATCATATAGAAAGCATGGGATGCAAGATGAAATTATCAGCAAAGATACTGAGACACATCTGGGTAAATCTAACAAACCAATAACTAGATAAAGCAACAATAATAATGCTTGATGTGTGGGGATTTGAAAAAGAGAGAGAACAAAGTGACAACAACAACAATAGCAAGTTGAATGTTAAAGAATCCGAAGATCTTAGTGTAGTTCACAAGAGGGTGAAGGCTGCACTAGAACTGCCATCTGGGTTAAAATGCTGAAATATTTCAGTACTGATTAGGAAAGATAAATTCTCCACTTTTTGAGACCACAAGTGACCTGACAACATAATCCAGTATTGGCCACACAGACAAGTAATGGGGCCTGCGCATGTGTAGGCATTGATGGGGTGGCTGAGGCAGCATCTCTCCACATCACCCAGGGATAGGCAGCAAGGTCTGAGCCTATTTGGTAGTAGGAGCAGTTTTGGTGGCAGGGGCTGAGGCACAGGCTTTCCAATCCAGGTCATAAGATGCACACCCAGCCAATGCTGGTTGCCAAAGACCTAATGTCTATCAATTTAGTGAGAAAGTTAGAAGAACCTGATGCAATTCTTCATATCAAATCATGACTTAGACAGAAACTGATGAAATTATGATGGAATGATTTAATAAACAGCTCATGCTATAGCTTATATCAGTTGAAAGCACTTTTTTGATATGCATAGCTTATTTATATAGTAAATGGGGATATACTAGTAATTATAATGCTTCATTTATAGTCATGTACCACTTATCAATGGTTTGGTCAATGACGGACTTCATATACAATGGTGGTATTCTGTATAGCCTAGGTGTGTAGTGTTCTGTACCATCTAGGTTTGTGTATGTGCACTCTGGTGTTTGCACAATGACAAAATTGTTAAAAGATGCTTTTCTCAGAGTATATTGCCATAGTTCAGCAGTGCATGACTGTGTAGATTGATATATTGATTTAAAATGCCATTCTAGTAGTTGAATGTATTTAGTATCACTGCTAGGTAGAGGCATTGATTTACTTGAGGCTCTAAGTATGGGCATTAAAATATATAATATTTATATGTATGTGTGTGTGTGTGTGTGTGTGTGTGTGTGTAAGAAGAATTTACAATCTGATAGAAAAATAAATAGAATGAGAAAGCTAAAAAAACAAAGAACTGACCAGACCCAAAAGAGACTAATTTGTTGAGACCAAAGGTTTAGTAAAAAATTCAAGCTACTCATCAGGAGGAGAGCTTGGGTGCAGGAGCAACAGAGGCCAGTCCCAAGGGTGCAGAGGGAGATGAGAAATAGGTCAGGCTCTGTAGAGGCCCATTCACATGTGAAAAGTTGAGGAGAAGGTGCATAGGGATCACACAACAAGCTGGGACTGGTTAATTCTTCCCACCTGACCATCTATACAGTGATTAATAATGCCACCACAACAAATATTTTGCCCATTCTTCAAAGTGAGACCTTGGCCCCAGGCATCTCCAAGTGCTTTGTCAGGGAGATAGGGGGTTGGCCAATAGAGTCAATAGATTCTGGCTCTGCCCAGGTCTGTTATTGGCTTGGGATACTCAGGGCTACAAAGCCACTCCCTGCTCTACACCAGGGTATTCCAGGAGGAAAATCCTCATGTCCAGGGGTGGGCAAACTTTTTGACTTGAGGGCCACAATGGGTTCTTAAACTGGCCCGGAGGGCCGGAACAAAAGCATGGATGGAGTGTTTGTGTGAACTAATATAAATTCAAAGTAAACATCATTACATAAAAGGGTACGGTCTTTTTTTTTAGTTTTATTCATTTCAAACGGGCCGGATCTGGCCCGCGGGCCATAGTCTGCCCACGGCTGGTCTAAGGCCTGGAGTCAGAATGTACCAACAGGGCCCAAGAGGACAAGATGTGCCTTAGCTCCTGCTCCCAGCTCCCAAATCATACTACTATCTTGAGGGTGGGTGAGTTGGCCCTTCCCTGTCATGAGGACACCCTAGCCATGCCTTGGTCAGTCTTGTACCTCCTTCTGGTGGGCTTAGGAAATGGGATTTACCCAAAGAACAGGAATCTGTTCAAGCATACACAATCTAGCCTAAGCTTTTGAGACGGAAATCCATATCTGGACAGGAGTGAATTCACCTGGTGGCACTTTTCTTTGAGGGGTCCTGGGACTTGGTTAATAATTACAACTATAGACTGTTACTGAGCATTCTGTGTCCAATATCATGCAAGTCAGCTACATATATGTTCATGTCATCTTGATTGATATACCTACGAGGAAATTAAAGCTCAGAGAGGTGAAGATACTTGACCAGAGTTGAGATTGTAACCCAGGTGTATTACCACCAGGAAAAGAGCTACACCAATACTCACCCCAGGTTTACCCAAGCCCATGTCCACCAGCGTTCTCTAGGCCAAATTCTGGACCTCACCCTTTAACCAGTCAGGACTATTCCTTTGGGATACTATACAAAAAGCAAGAGGCAAAATGCACAAAGTCTCCTTGTAGCTCACTGTGCTGAGCCCAGCCAGGAAACCACGACCCCAGGAATCCCTGTCGCCTGCTGTCTGGGCTGAAGCTTCTTGTTGTCCTGGAAACAATGACCTCAGTGACTAATAGTGACCTCATTTAGGAATTTGGCACTAGCTGCTTTTTATCCTCATTGGTGAGGTCCTACGTGCAGTTCTTAACCCTCTCAGTCCTAGGCAAGCCAGGACAGCTGGTCACCTTAGCAAGAAGGCAAGTTGAAAACACACCCAGCACCATCCAGAATTCAGTCAAAATTAGTGTGGCGCAGAGTTTAAGTGCCACGAAGTATGGTCTGAGAGCAGGGATCTCAGCCCAGGGCTGTGGCTGACTCGTGACCTTCGAAAAAGCATTTCCCTCCAGGAGCTTCAGTTCCCCCATCTGACATGTGAGGACATTCCAGTTCTGTGGAGGGTAAGGTAACATCATCCAATTAGTGTTACCAAGGCAGTGCAAAGTGCACCACCTCTTGGAGAAGCAATTTGGCAAAATCTGGCATCCTTTCACACACTTTCTTATCCCTTGGGACTTACAATTCCAAGGTAATAGCTCAAGGGAAATAGAAAAGTTCTTTGCAGAAACATGTACATTGCAGGACTATCTATCATGGCAAAGAGGTGGAAGCAACCTCAACACTAAAACAAGAAGCAGTGAACTAGGGATGCTACATCCACTAGGAGGGATCAAGTACTGCAGTCATTAGAAAGGTCCACAGGCTCTTGGGGAAATTTAAACCAGCTTGGGAAAGGCAAAGCTACATGGCCAACATGAAAAGGTGTTGCGGCAGAGAAAGACTAATGGAAAAGGGAAAGATGGTAATAATAGTTGTACTGCTTGGTAAGATCAAATGTAAATATTTCTGCATTTTGTCAGATGGTGTAAACCACTATGATATTATTTTTCACACACACATAAGAAGAAATTAATAAATGAGAAAACTTTAGCTGTAGTCTCCACAGCTGCTCCTGGGATTAAATCAGTCAGCCATGTGCTGATTGTTGCCCATGCAGACCAAGGGCCTATGAACCTTGCTGGATGTCCCTGTGCTGCCCAGAAATGGCCTGCACTGCAGCAATTTCCAGGCAACACAGGGATGGAGCCAGGACTCCTGACATTTAGGCCAATGTATCTCCCACTACCAGCCTTCATCTCTCAAGCTCTCCATTGTGGTGACAATGTCCACACCTGGTAAACTGGTCAGAGATTTTGGCTGCAATCAAAGAAACCAATTTTGGCTGATTTGGGCAGAAAAGGAATGTATAAGAATATTATCGAGTAGCTCACAGACTTTAGAATGTATCTCCCACTACCAGCCTTCATCTCTCAAGCTCTCCATTGTGGTGACAATGTCCACACCTGGTAAACTGGTCAGAGATTTTGGCTGCAATCAAAGAAACCAATTTTGGCTGATTTGGGCAGAAAAGGAATGTATAAGAATATTATCGAGTAGCTCACAGACTTTAGAAACAATTAGACACAAGCATTAAAGGAAAAGAAGACATTGACCAAATAATGCTGAGAAGCCAAGAACACAACCAAATCCCATAGAGGAAAAATATGGAGAAGCTAGGCTATTGTAAAGGTTTGGCTTAAGTGGCTTCTCGCAATGCTCCCACTCTGGAAAACCTACTGCCCACAACCACAAAAGGACCCAGACCCAGGATGCTGCCTTCCCTGCTGGGTTCCCCAGATAGGCCACTGAGTCTATGCCTAAGGACCCCACTGCCCCAGGCATTACATGACTCAGTGAGGGCACCAAATGCTCACCTTTCAAATTTATTCCTTTCAGGGCAACATGTGGACATATCCTGGTTCCAAGTGGCCCACATTAAAGAGGATGGGATACTCATGGAGAAGCCAGCCCGTGTGGAGCCACATTACGTAGTCCTGGAGAACCCTAGCTTCTCCCCCATGGGCATTCTACTGAGAATGATCCACACAGCCCTGGGCATTCCTGTCATCTCCAACGTGTTGCTCTACTGTCACTTTCAATCCGAGGAAGTCAACTTCCATCTCTACCTAATCCCCAGCGACTGCACCATTCGAAAGGTTGCCCCAATAGCTGGAAAGGGCAGGCCAGGATGGGCTGACAGAGACATGACATGCATCAGAGAGCTCCCTAGATGGGTCAACTGGGCTTAAGTATGGGACATGGACTGGTCTCCTGTCCCTAAGGCCTTTCCTAACTGGGCTCACTGCTTCACCACTCATTGCTAGACACCTTTTGCAGCTTCTTTCCAGGAGTCAGAAGGATGGGAGGGGCTCCCTGCCCAGAGCTGCACCCACTCCTCCATTCTCACTTCTTCTCTAGCAATGCCCCAATTCACACCCTGAACACAGCACTGGCCAAGTGTGGGGATCTCTGTGTAGCAGTCATTGGGGTGGGAGAGTTCATGGGTGGTATAACCCCTTCACCCACATAAGTATGTGGAAACACCACCTCACTTTGTTCAGACTAGATTCCATAGGGTGGAATCTCTGGATTAGACCACAGAAACCCTCCTTTATTAATCAGCATCCGTATGCCCCTTAGGCCATAGATGATGAAGAAAAGAAGTTCCAGTTTTTTCGAATTCGCAAGCCGCCCCCGCTGACACCACTCTACTTGGGCTCCCGATATACTGTGTCTGGTTCAGACAAGTTGGAAATAATCCCTAAGGTGAGCAGTCTAAATATTCCCTCCTCCCTGAGAGGTCATGCCTGGGAATAGCTGTGAGGCAGGTTTCAGAGCTTCCCCAGAGGCAGGCCCAGTTAGGGTTGGGCAGACAGCGAGTGGAATTTTGGGTAAGCAGGAATGCTTCAAAGATTGGGAGAAAGGAGGCTAGTAAGAGGCAGGTTCATATTCAGGGTAGGGATAACAATGGGGTTTGACTTAGGGGAACTGAAAGTGTTGGGCTATAGGGTGTCCATGCTCTTCAAGCAAACCAACAGGAACACATCTGAAGCTGAACACAGTGGGATTATTACTCATTGCAGTGAGAGAACGCACACCAATGGGAACCGTGGGGCTCCTCATATCAAGAGATGCAGAAAGAACCTATTTCACGATTTGGGGCTTAGTTGGGTAATTTCCGGGAAGGTCTAAGGAAATGAAGATTTGGTCTAGATCTGGTATTGTCAGAAGGCAGGGCAATTCTATGATTGGGAACCTCTACACATTTTCTCTCTGGGAAGGGCAGGCACTGCAAGTGTGAAGGTATAATTGCTGAAATAGCTCATTTTGAAGTGGAATGGGGCGAAGTTTGGCGATTGTGAGGTTGTATGTGTTCAACAGGAGGATAACACAGCAGAGATGGCAGCATCAGATTAGTTTGTAATAACAACGAGGTCTAGTTGTGAGCATCGCATTAGGTTTGGGCATCAGGGGCTGTCTTTTATCCTTTCTCAGTCTCCCCTTTCACCAAAGGGAATGACGTCAGGACACTGGACATTCATCCATGATATCCACATGGTCACCATTGCCAAGATTTGTTGCCTAGGGTCAGATTTTCAACTGAATGGTAGTTTGTAGTTCAACCAGAGTCAATCTTTTTTCCCCCCTTCTGTTCTGAGATGAGTCCTTGGACCAATTTTAGTGATAATGACAGATGGTATACATTTCCAGCAGGAAGGAGAAAGAATTATATAACTTTTTTAAAAATATATTTTATTGATTTTTTTACAGAGAGGAAGAGAGAGGGATAAAGAGTTAGAAACATCGATGAGAGCGAAACATCGATCAGCTGCCTCCTGCACACCCCTGCTGGGGATATGCCTGCAACCAAGGTACATGCCCTTGACCAGAATTGAACCTGGGACACTTGAGTCCGCAGGCCGATGCTCTATCCACCAAGCCAAATTGGCCAGGGCGAATTATATAACTTTTAAGTTGAGAAACATGAATCCAACCATGACTACCTTAAAATTCCCTCTGTGTCAGATCTTAACAAGGGATGAGAGACATGATTCAGTCATTCACCACACATTTACCCAGTGCCAACCCTGTGCTGTCTTCATTTGTGATCAAGTTCAGTGAACAAGACAGACAAGGCTCTGCCCTTGGGAAGATGACATTCTGGTGGATGAGACCTACATCATTGAAGAAATGGACCAAGAACCATGAAGTGCTGTGAGGAAAACACAACCATGCCATTTAAGGGAATGATTTGGACTACTTTATACTGGGTGGTCAGAGGAGGAACCTTTGAGAAGTAATATGTAAGCTGAGACCTGAGTGACAAGAAGGGTCCTGGGAGGTGAATATTTGTAACAGAGCACTTTAGGTCCAGAGGATAGAGGAGCAGCCACCCTGATCCCTCCACATGACAAGTGGGAAGTCAGTGTGGCAGAGCTTACTGAGTGTAGCAAAGAGAGAAGTAAGCTGGGGTCACACAAGAGACAGAGGTTTCCTAGGGCCCATCAACTCTGCTGCCCTGATGTGGAGTTTGGATTTTGTTCTAAGTACAATGACTAGATCTCAGAGGTTGTTGCTTGGTAATACAAGACCTGCTTTAGTTTCATATAGATGCCTCTGGCTGCTGGGTAAGAATGGGTGATAAGAAGACAAGAGTGAAAACAAAAAACAAATCAAAAGACCATTGCTATGGTACCAGCAGGAGCTGCAGATGCCTTGATTAGGGAAAAAGCAGCTGAGATGAAGATAAGTTGATGGATTGAGAGTATATGTTGCAAGTGCAGTCAATAGAACTTGACTTATAAGAGAGAAAGCTGAGGAGGAGGAGAACAAGAACAAGAACAAGAACAAGAACAAGAACAAGAACAAGAACAAGAACAAGAACAAGAACAAGAACAAGAACAAGAACAAGAACAAGAACAAGAACAAGAACAAGAACAAGAACAAGAACAAGAACAAGAACAAGAACAAGAACAAGAACAAGAACAAGAACAAGAACAAGAACAAGAAGAAGAACAAGAAGAAGAACAAGAAGAAGAACAAGAAGAAGAAGAAAGAGAGAAAGCTAAGAATTAAAGGTGATGTCTGAATATGGAATGTGGATATTCAGTGGTGGTAGTGCCATTTACTGCATGTGGGGAAACTGGGAAGGGAATGTTTTTGGAAGATAGTTGGGAATCAAGAGTCATCTCGAATGTGATTTAGAAAAGGGGATGGATACAAATTTTCTGTTGATTAATAGTGGGTCTATCTGGGAGATGGGAGTGGCCAGGGAAAGATCAAAGGGGGGTTGCACGGGGGGGGGGGGGACATATGTAATACTTTAAACAATAAAGAATTTAAATTTATAAAATACATAATAGCCCTAGCTGGTTTGGCTCAGTGAATAGAGCGTCGGCCTGCAGACCGAAAGTCCCAGGTTTGATTCCGGTCAAGGGCACATGCCTGGGTTTCCGGCTCAGTCCAACATGCAGGAGGAAGCCAATCAATGGTTCACACTCATCATTGATGTTTCTATCTCTCTATTTCTCTCCATTCCTCCCTGACATCAATAAAAATATTTTTTAAAAAAATACATAATACTTGGTAATGATAATAAACTACTATGTTACTGTCTTTTTTTTTTTTTTTTTAAAAAGGTATGTCAAGCTTAGGATCCATTAAGAAGACAGTCTTTGGGCTGGAGAAATTAGAATTTGGGTTCAAGATGGGGGAGATGGAGGAAGAAGGATCTGGTTCAAGATGAAGGGAGAAGGATCTGGTTTAGGATGTGTGAGCACTACATTATGGGTGAGTCCTGACTCATCCATGGGATACCCAGCCATGTCCTCTTCCTTCTGAGTCAGGATTTGTGGAAAATGAGGAAGAGAGCAGTGCCTGAGGTGGCATTAATTTCAGTAGAGATCATCCAAGGGTCCCCTGGGCCAAGAAAGTGTCAGGTGGGGAGGCACCTCACTTGCAGGATGAATGGTGGCTTCTCACATCACCACTGTTTCTACAGGAACTGGAGCTCTGCTATCGAAGCCCTGGGAAAGCCCAGCTCTTCTCTGAGTTCTATGTTGGTCATTTTGTGTCGGGGATCCGGCTGCAGATTAAAAGCAAAGATGATGAGACTGTGGTATGGGAGGCCTTGGTGAAATCAGGTAAAGTCAAGACAAGTCAAGGGAGCTCAGTGGTGGGAAACAGAAAGTCAATAAAAGAGTCTGCCTCTGTGTGTGTGTGTGTGTGTGTGTGTGTGAGAGAGAGAGAGAGAGAGAGAGAGAGAGAGAGAGAGAGAGAGAGATATCACAATTTGTTGATGAGAAGAAATAGCCCAGAGAAGTTATGTGATTTTTTTTCTAGTTACATAACATTTGGTGTGACCAGAATTTTAATTAAAGTTGGTCTGACTCTAAGCTCCATTCCCTCTTCCGTGCACCATGGTGTCTCTATACTGCCCTTGATTTAACAGATTTTTTTAAAAAATAAATGTATTTTTCATCATCATATACTGTGTTTTTGTCGCTCGAATGAATTTTATTATTTCTTCAAATTTCTTTTTTTTTAAATACATTGATTTTTTTACAGAGAGGAAGGGAGAGGGATAGAGAGTTAGAAACATCGATGAGAGAGAAACCTCAATCAGCTGCCTCCTGCACACCCCCTACTGGGGATGTGCCCGCAACCAAGGTACATGCCCTTGACCTGAATCGAACCCGGGACCCTTTGGTCCACAGGCCGACGCTCTATCCACTGAGCCAAACCGGTCAGGGCGCTTTAACAGATTTTGACACCCATAAGACATTTGGCAAAATTTCTCATAATTGATTGGATATGAGATGAAAAAATAAGAACTAGACAGTTATATGGTTGTATGAATTAAGCCAATTATTGCAATAGCACATGCACTAACCTGGATCATACAGGTATCTTCAAAGTAAACAAGAGGGAATCAAATAATGAACTTTCAGGGATGAATGTAACTTTACAGTGTCTTAAACCAGCACCAACACACCCAAGAAGCAAAATCCCTCAAAAGTCCTTCTAGGGCCCGCTGGTGTTGTTCAGTGGGTAAGAGTCAATCCATGAATCAAGAGGTCGTGGTTCGATTCTCTGTCAGGACACATGGCTGGGTTGTGGGCTCGATCCCCAGTAGGGGACATGCAGGAGGCAGTCTATCAATGATTCTCTCTCATCATTAATGTTTCTAACTCTCTCTCACTCTCCCTTACTCTCTCTGCAATCAATAATAAAAACCGGTTTTAAAAATAAAATTCCTTCCTGAAAAAAGCATATCATGTTCAATGTTATAAAGCCTAGTGAAAATGGCCCTCACCAGTGTAGGTCAGTAGTTAGAGTGTCAGCCCATGGACCAAAGGGTCGCAGTTTAATTCCCTGTCAAGGGTAGATACCTGGGTTGCAGGTTCCATCCCCGGCCCCAGTCAGGGTGCATGTGGGAAGCAACCAATCAATGTATTTCTCTCACATTGATGATTCTCTCTCTCTCTCATTCTCTCTCTCTCTCTCTCCCTCTCTCTCTCTTTCCTTCCCTCCCTTCCACTCTCTCTGGAAATTCATTAAAAAAATATCCTCAGGTGAGGATTAACAACATCAAAAATATATATAGTGAATCTGCCTCCTGAGGTGCTACAACAGGCTTTCCAGGGAGGGGAAAGATAACGGTCTTTACTCGTCTTGGCTCGGGTGCAATCACAGGTGTGGACTAACCAGCCCCTGCATCAGACCTCCTTTGAATGTCACTCTGGCACTTACTTGCTGGGTGATCTTGGGAAAATGACTTCACCCTTTTGAGTGTCAGACTCCTCATTTATAAAAAGAGGGTCATATGGCCTAACTTGTAGGATTGTTGGAAAGATTAAATAAATTACGTACTTCAAGCATGTCAAACTCAAAGGCTAACATGGGCCAAATAAACAAGGTTTAAGTTTAAGTGGGCCGCAAATAAAGAAAAGCTTCAATTTTCATAGAAATGTAGGTTTATTTCAATAGAGACATGCTGAATACAAAGGACTAAAATAAATGAGTAATCATTAACATAAAATAATAGAACATTTTAATAAAAATTAATATTTTTTC
>NW_005370875.1:795536-806292 GCF_000412655.1 Myotis brandtii | reverse complement strand
CTGCAAGCACCCCCAAGAGAAAGCTGCCCTCGAGTTCTGACCAATGCCAGACAGTCCAGTTTCTCTCGTATGAGTCTGGATCCCCAGAGACTCGCCCGGAACTGGAGCTCAGAGCTTGAGACTCCCTCCTGATTGAAAAAGTCAACCGTGTCCTCAGCTGCCAACCCTCTCAGCATGCGCCTCTATATCTGTTTTTTACTTCAGCGCCGCACCTCCTCTGAGTTTCGGTATGCTTTTCTCTTTCCTTCTAGTTGTAGAAATTCCACTCAGCCAGCCTTCCTGTGGTTCTGGATGATGTCCATTATGTCTTTTAGTTGTATTTTTGAAGTGGTTATGCGAGGCAGCAATCTCCGGTGTTTACCTATGCCGCCATCTTGGTTTCTCTCAAAAGCTTTAATTTTCATTGAAATGTAGGTTTATTTCAATAGAGACATGCTGAATACAAAGGACTAAAATAAATGAGTAATCGTTAAAATAATAGAAAATTTTAATAAAATTTGATATTTTTTGAAGAACATTAACTTACCAGACACTGAATAACTGCACAAATTAATAAGTGTAACACAACAAACCTATTTTTCTTGTTCTCCGATGAAATATTTTTTCCTGTTGTGCACACCAAACAAGTCAGTACAAGACTAATGACATGGCAATCAGCTGCTAAAATATTCGCTGCCAGTATTAGTGGAGAGAAATGGTGCGCCTGTGTGTAAGGTGTGTAAGGGAAATGAATGCAACGTAATTATGTAATCAGTCATTAGCGAACATTGTAGTTCATCATTAATAATTATGTATAACAGGATATTGTAAAAATTAAGTTACAAAATTTTTATTAAAACCTTTCTTACATACCATTATATTGGCTGGGCCTCAAAAAAATATTCATTGTTGGCCTGCAGGCCATGAGTACATCCTTGATGTACATGCATATCTCATGCAGTGGTCCTTATAAATCAGGGATGGGGAACCTTTTTTTTGCAAGGGCCATTTGAATATGTATAACGTCATTTGTGAGCCATACAAAGTTATCAACTTAAAAATTAGCCTACTGCCCTAGCCAGTTTGGCTCAGTGGATAGAGCGTCAGCCCATGGTCTGAAGGGTCCTGGATTTGATTCCAGTCAAAGATATGGACCTCGGTTGCAGGCTCTATCCCTGGACATGGTCGGGGCCCATGTTGCTCTCTGTCTCTCCTCCCCCCTCCCACTCTCTCTAAAAATCAATAGAAAAATATCCTCAGGTGAAGATTAACACACACACACACACAAACACATAAAATAGCCTGCTATTTTTGGTCAAACATTTAATTAACTCACCCCTAATGTGTTGGCAGAGCCAGACCAAATGATTTCATGGCCTTATACAGCCCATGGGCTACCAGTGGTTCTCAACCTTCCTAATGCTGCAACCCTTTAATACAGTTCCTCATGTTGTGGTGACCCCCAACCATAAAATTATTTTTGTTGCTACTTCATAACTGTAATATTGCTACTGTTATGAATCGTAATGTAAATATCTGATATGCAGGATGTATTTTCATTGTTACAAATTGAACATAATTAAAGCATAGTGATTAATCACAAAAACAATATGTAATTATATGCATTAGGAAGGTTGAGAACCACTGGGCTAGACGTTCCCTACCCTTATTATAAATAGTAGCAGTATTATAATTTATCCTTATGTTAAATGACCTCCTTAATCCTGCTCTTTGGAGCTGACAAAAGAATTTATCTCCACCCCCATGGGAAAGCCCTTCAGGTACCTGAAGATGGATCCTAGCCTCCCTTAAGCCTTCTCCTGTGCAAGTTAAACATCTCTATTTTCTTCCATCATTCCTCTTACATTTTGGATTTTAACATCTTTGCCTCCTCAGTAGATGTGCCCATTTGAGGACGAGTCAGGATAGACTCTAAGACTGTCCCGTCAGCATGGAGGACATGGGACACCCTCCTCCCTCCATCCAAGTGAACCCGCTGCTCCCAACACCAGAACCGGAGCTCCCCTGTGCTTGGCTTCCCTCCCACACTGTCAGGTCACACTGAACGTGGGTCCGCTCAAAACATGCCGTGTCCACAGTGGCTGCTGTGGACTCCCCCTTCCTCTCCATATGCAAATAATTATTTAATCCCCTTTTTGTTGTTGTTTGTGTTTGTTTGTTTCCATTGAAATTTACCTATTATTCTGAGGTACTAAGAGTTTCTTGATGTTAATTCTTGATTCTGACACCAAACTCCAAAACAAACAGTGTGGGAGTCAAAATGCAAAAAAGGTCAAGGAGGTAGATTTACGCTCAGAATAAGATCTCATCTTTGAAGATATCTAGCAAAGGTCTCGGCTATTTCTCCACCAGAATTCGATTCAGGCCAAGACAGAATTAAAACATGTGCAAAGGAGTGTAAATGGGAAAATTGGGCCTCAGTTTCCCAATAAGCATGAGGAATGATTCATCAACATTGTCTCTAAGGGCACTTGCAACCCTTAATCCTTATTCTATCAGAATTAGTCTGTAACCGATACAGATCCGAGGGCATTGGAAACTAAAGAGAAAATAAACAAATGGGACCACATCAAAATAAAAAGTTTCTGCACAGCAAAAGAAACCATCAACAAAACAACAAGAAAGCCCACTACATGGGAGAACATATTTGCCAACATTATATCTGATAAGGGCCTAATCTCCAACATTTATAGGGAACTCATACAACTTAACAAAAGGAAGATAAACAATCCAATCAAAAAATGGGCAAAGGACCTAAATAGACACCTTTCAAAAGAGGACATTCAGAAAGCCAAGAGACATATGAAAACATGCTCAAAGTCACTAATCATCCGAGAGATGCAAATCAAAACAACAATGAGGTACCATCTCACACCTGTCAGAATGGCTATCATCAACAAATCAACAAACGACAAGTGCTGGAGAGGATGTGGAGAAAAAGGAACACTCGTGCACTGCTGGTGGGAATGCAGACTGGTGCAGCCACTATGGAAGACAGTATGGAGTTTCCTCAAAAAACTGGAAATGGAACTCCCATTTGACCCTGTGATCCCACTTCTAGGAATATATCCCAAGAAACCAAAAACACCAATCAGAAAGGATATATGCACCCCTATGTTCATAGCAGCACAATTCACCATAGCTAAGATTTGGAAACAGCCTAAGTGCCCATCAGTAGATGAATGGATTAGAAAACTGTGGTACATCTACACGATGGAATACTATGCTGCTGTAAAAAAGAAGGAACTCTTACAATTTGCAACGGCATGGATGGAGCTGGAGAGCATTATGCTAAGTGAAATAAGCCAGTCAATGAAGGAAAAATACCACATGATCTCACTCATTCATGGATAATAGAGACCATTATAAACTTTTGAACAATAATAGATACAGAGGCAGAGCTGCCTCAAACAAATTGTCAAACTGCAGCGGGAAGGCCGGGGAGGGTTGGGGGGCAGGAGGGAAGGGGGTAAGAGATCAACCGAAGGACTTGTATGCATGCATATAAGCATAACCAATGGACATAAGACACTGGGGGGGTAAGGGAGGCCAGGGGATTGTCAAGGGCGGGGGGGAAAAAGGAGAAACATGTAATACTCTTTGTAATAATTTAAGCAATAAAAATATATATATATAAAAAAAAAGAATTAGTCTGTAGCTTGTTCTCAGAATAAATCTTAAAAGAGAAAAATGGGTAGGAGTTTCAAGGCTTATTGTTTGTGTTAATAACTACCATTGATACTGATGCTTATTCATATCTCTTTTCCTCCAGGAGACCTCAGACCTGCAGCTCCCCTGATCTCTCAAGCCCTGACAGGTCTAACAGCTGTTAGAGGCCACAGGAACCATGGCAGTTCTGGAGTGTGCTACCTGGTCCTGGAGGGAGGGAGGAGAGAAAGAAAGGGGACTCATTAAACCTCACAAGGGTTCAGTCCTGGGAGAGGTGTGTGCCCCAGGGCAGAGTTCTCCCCCATCCCTTTTATTCCTGCCCATCATGGCTCTGGCACCTTCCACTGAACAATCTCAAATGTCTCCATCATGAACCTGACCCCCACCCTTAGCTCAGCAGAATGCTAGGGTGGAAGGTGACATGAGGGAGTGCAGAGGTACCTTTCTGGTGGTCCAGGAAATGTGTGGGGATCAGGGAGGAGCCAGGGATGCAGATAAAGGGAGTGAAGAGTTAGGCTGGAGAATTAGAGGGAGAGGATGTGATGGAAACCCTTTCTTATTCATTACTGGCCTCACCTTCACCCCCAGATGCCCCTACTTTGCTGCACTTTGTGGAACAGCATCGAGAAGACCTGGTGGCTCGAGTGACATCAGTAGACATAGTCCTGGACAAGCTGCATGGACAGGTGCTGAGCGAGGAGCAGTATGAGAGGGTGCGGGCTGAGCCCACCAACGGACAAGATCTGGTGGCTCGAGTGACATCAGTAGACATAGTCCTGGACAAGCTGCATGGACAGGTGCTGAGCGAGGAGCAGTATGAGAGGGTGCGGGCTGAGCCCACCAATCCGGACAAGATGAGGAAGCTGTTCAGCTTCAGCAAGTCCTGGGACTGGGCCTGCAAAGATCAACTCTACCGAGCCCTGAAGGAGACCCATCCTCACCTAACTGAGGAACTCTTGGAGAAGTGACGCAGTGGCAGCGACTAGTGGGGCTACTGACCAGCTCGGCAGCTGAAGTCTGAACACCTGCTTCTGAGTCCTGGCTCTGACTGTCCAGGCTTTGGGTCCACGTTTCTTCATGTCTAAACACATTGCCATCACCCAGCCAGAGAGGCTCAGTTGGTTGAGTGTTGTCCTGTTCACCAAAGGGTTGCTG
The DNA here is from genome assembly GCF_000412655.1 of Myotis brandtii. Lineage (NCBI taxonomy): Eukaryota > Metazoa > Chordata > Mammalia > Chiroptera > Vespertilionidae > Myotis > Myotis brandtii. Next base: position 801,468 of record NW_005370875.1, on the reverse strand, counting down.
GTTCAATTTCTGGTCAGAGCACATACTTGGGTTTCGGGTTCAGAAGGCAACTAATTGATTTTTCTTATCTCTCTCTCTCTCTCTCTCTCCCTCCCTCCCTCCCTTCCTCCTTCTCCTTCTTTCTAAGCATGCCCTCAGTGAGGATAAATATATAAACAAACAAACACATTGCCATTTGAGTTGCCTTCTTGCCCTAAAGTTATGGATCATTGGTAATACCTTTGCTGGGCATTATATGTCCATGCTCAGTGATGCCACAGGGGCTCTCAGACTGCCTCCCTATTATTAGGGACCAGTAGATATTTGTATATCATGATACATTCTTCATATCATGATACTACATTTATGTATCATGCTACTACACTACAGTAAAGCAGAATACTGGGTAGACAGAGGGCCTAAGATTGAGAAATATGTGGGAGACGTTAGATTTAGACTGTACTGTGTATTGACTTGTGAGACAATAGAGAGGGCAGCACAGGAAGCCATAAGTTCTAATGGGAAGACAAGGGCAGACATTGGGCAGGCCTGCTATTGGAAAAGAGGGAGGCAGGAGCAGGAAAGGATGATCCCAGATAGTGATGGGTCAATAAGAGGCAGAGAAGAGCCAGGAGGAAGGACTCTAGGTCCTGCAGGGCCAGCCCCTACTAATTAGAGCCTGAGTGTCAGCAGCCATCCCCTCTGCACCCCTAGAATTTCCCTGTAACCTTGCTCCCATGACACCTCACCCCCTTCCGAACAGGCCTGGGAAGGCATGTTCCGACCCGGGCAAGGATCCTCTTCTTTGGTCAAGGGAGGAAGGTGCTGGGTCCTCCCTGACTGGGCATCTTCAGCCCAGGGGCATGCAAAAATGAGCTCAGGGCTGGTCAATGCGCAGAGAAAAGAGCTTTATTGCTCAGGCTCCCACAAGACAATTTCCGCACCACACAGCGTCATTTGGATACAAACCTGGCAACACTGATAAAGCCTCTAGCCTCTAACTGGGCAGCATCGTGTGCATCCGTTAACAATTGCACCAGCACAGTTAATAAAGTGACCCTCTCATATCCACTCCCTCAGTCAAAACCAATGACCACATTCCCGCTACTTCCCTGATAGCACCCTGTGTCAGTGCACCCTCAGGGCCTACTACAGCAGCAGGCTCAGGGCAGACACTGAACCAATGTTTGCTGAATAAGCAACGAATGAATTCTCAAGTGACAGTGCTCTTTTACAAGTTGTGTAGGTTGTCCCCCACCTCCACTGTCCCCCACCCCGTCAACACACACACACACACACACACACACACACACACACTCACACACACACACACACACACACACACACACACAGGCCAATCTTCCTTCCCTCTGCAGAGTTGAGTCCTTCTCCTTCCCTGGCCTCCCCTAACAGGAACACCACCTTCCACCTGAGCTACTTTAGCTCTTGGATTTCATCATCCAGGCTCCTCCCAACACCGGTAAAAGGTTTCCCGCCACAGTCTGGAGGACCCCAGCCAGGACCCCCATCTGCGAAGCCCGGAAGCTAAGGGCCTGCGTCCCAGGAGGTCTGCAGCCTCTGGTCCCGCCCTCCAGAACTCAGTGAGGAGCGTCCCTTCCTGGCAGGACAGCTCCTTGGGCGATGGGCCTCTGCACAGCTCCCAAGTGAAGATGGTGGCTGCAGCGAAGCCTAAAGCAGGAAGAACGCACAGTCGGGGTCAGCCCCAACCCATGGGAACAGGGCGCACCACCCTGACAAAGGCCGCTCACTGTGCCCTGCACTCGGGGAAGTCCCTGAGCGCTCAGGCCCCCACCTCCCGCGCTCAAAGACCTGTCTGCGCAGCTCTGGGCACAGCTGCCTCCCCCTGGGCAATGCCCAGCCCGGGCCAGAGCGTCCACCCTCTCCACGGGCCTCTTTGGAAGGCCGCGGGCAGTGGTTGGCTCATCCCTTACAGAACAGTCTGGAGGCTGTGCGCGCCCTAAACACACAATGACAGGTTCCCTGCGCGTGCCCCCACCTCACAAAGTGGATGGGTCCGCGGACGTTATCCTATTATAGACGGGGCCCAACTGCACCCCAAGATTCTAAATATTGGATCTAACTGCCCTCTCCTCTAACGTTCAGGTGCAAACATAGATCCTTATTTTATTATTGGCAGCTGCTTCGACATTCCTACTGGTGGACAAAGGTAGTGACAAGCAGAGAAGAAAAGTAACAAACATTAAAAGCTAAAGCGCAGACCTCGGAGCAGGGCGCCGCGTGTGAGGTCCTTCCCAGACTCTGGGCGGGGCGGGGAACACAGTGACACTGTTTGGTGTTTTTTCATGTTTCTGTGGGGCTGTTGCTTAGTTGCGCGAATATCTGGCTCCAAGGAGAAGACTGGGAGGGGGCAGCGGGGCTGAAGAACTGGGAACCGGGCTGAGTTGCAGCCCTGGGAGCTCCACTTCACAGCAGCGTTGTGGGAACCTGTAACCGGGGGGTGGGGAGGGGATTTGGGGGGATGGAGCTTTCCGTAGAGGAGCAGGAGGCGGGCGGGGCGAGGTTAGAAAGTACTGGGAAGTCGAGGTCTTCCGAAGAACCATGAGCTGCTTGCAGGCGGAGCCAGGTAGCAGGACGTGAGACCGCTTCTCCTCTGCTTGGATGGCGCCCTGCCCTGGCGCGGGAGGAAGGTGGGAGGAGGCGGCTTCTCCAAGCAGCCATGGGGTGGGGCCTTGAAGGTAATAGGTAGGAGTTGAGGTCTTGGTGTTGGCACAATAATGCAGTGATTCTTAATCTTTTGGGGAGTAGTGACTCCCTTTAAAATGTTATAAAAGTTATGAGCCATCGGAAAAACAAAACGAAACAAGTTATGGACTGAGTGTTCAATATTTTGACTTCAGAAATTTGTCTTTGGTTCCGTCTGGCACAAAGGGCTCTCTCTGGCGTTGAGCTGATGGAAGGAATAAACCATCTCTGCTTTACATCATTACAACCTGAAAGTACTTCCACAGTGCAGGGACAGCAGGGCCTGGCGGGCTCCACCCCACCCTACCACAGAGAGCTTTTCCTGAAGTGCCTGTGGCATTAATGTGTGTTAAGGTGGCTCCTGTGGGCCTGTGTCCTGTACGGGATCTTAGGTCCTCAACAAAGAACATGCAGCGATGCTCTCTGAAGCCCATCAGCGGGGCCGGGGAGGGCTGCAGCACCCTCTGAGTGTGTAGCCTGGGGAGGGAGGCCCTCTGTGCTGAACCTGGTCAGTAGCTGAATGACTAGCAGGGAATCTGTGCATTCAAATCGAGGTGCTGTGATGGAGGAATCTATTGCCGGGCCCCACAGATATTGCTCCCATCAGAGAAAAAAAAATTCCTCCTGAACCACATATCATTCCATTTCTTAGAGCAACGGTTCTCAACCTGTGGGTCGCGACCCCTTTGGGGGTAGAGCGACCCTTTCACAGGGGTCGCCTAAGACCATCGGAAAACACATATATAATTACATATTGTTTTTGTGATTAATCACTATGCTTTAATTATGTTCAATTTGTAACAATGAAAATACATCCTGCATATCAGATATTTACATTACGATTCATAACAGTAGCAAAATTACAGTTATAAAGTAGAAACGAAAATAATTTTATGGTTGGGGGTCACCACAACATGAGGAACTGTATTAAAGGGTTGCGGCATTAGGAAGGTTGAGAACCACTGTCTTAGAGGGAATTCAGCTCCATTAATCTTATAGGACCACCATAGGATATGCGGTCCACTGCAGACTGGAACATTGTTATGTGGCACCTGACCATAGTGTGAATGTCTGACCGTATCTAAAAGAATAAATGATAGTACCTCCATACAAATAAAATTCTACACAGACCATTTTAGAAAGTGCCATATGTACCGACTTGGAAAGAAGCCTACAACATATTGTAAAATGAAAAAGGGAAGTTGCAGCACAATATTTATAGCATTAACACTCACTTTGGATTTTACAAGCCATATTTAATAAAAATAGCTAATGATGTACTGAATTTATTCTTTGCCAGGCACTTATCTAAATATTTAATCCTTATAACAGTCTCATGAGATAAGTACTACTATTCCATTTTTTCAGATGAAGAAACTGAGGCACCAAGAAATGAAGCAATTTTCCTAAGGCTGTGGGGATGGTGAAGTGCTGGAGCCCAGAATCGGGCCTGGCAACCTGACCCCTGAGCCGGCACCGTCAACCACGTGTCAGGAGCTTAGGACCAGGACTCGGACTGGGCTGGGAAAGGAAGGGCCTTTCTCTGCCCCCTTCCCCCATTTACGCATTGTTTGATTTGTTACAATGAACATGTAATTGGAAAACAAAAATTTTATAAAAGCGCTCAAACATGTGGCATCCTTGCCTGGGATGGGAGCCAAGAGAGGGTGGAGGGAACCACAGACGTTCTCAGGCTGGTCTGAGCTCAAACCTGACTTCGCATTATTCCCCCAACGTGCACCTTTCTCCTCAGCCAGCAAAGGGAAAAGAGAAAGGGCCTGACTTCGGTGTAAGACAAACTGTCTTCCAGCTCTGTCCTGGCACTGGCCAGCGGCGTGGGCTTTGCACGGCATCATAGCCACTGTGCCCCCTTCTCAGCTGCAGACACTATCACCACCATCAGGGCTTCCTGCCAGGCTCAGAGAGCAGGACTGGCAAGCAGCAGGTGGTTGCTGAGGCTGCTCCGCCCCCTGCTCTCTGTAGCTGTGGCTCCTGGGGACCCAGCTGCACTTGAATTCAGGCAAAGTCTTGGGCTGACCTCATCTGGGAAGGTTTTATTGTCCCCATGGCATCCACATCCAACCAGGTCCAAACTCAGTTTAGAGGAAGAGGGTTTCACAACAATATTACGAATTCAAAAACCCAATGACTCCCTGAGTCTCCCCCTAATTTCAAGTCCCCTCCCATCTCAAAGAATAAAAGGGCAGGAAGAGAGGTTTCTGTTCCCGTTTTGCCCTGTGATCCAGCCTCAGCCCGTGGTGTTGTGAGTCTGGTGCAGTGTTTGAAGGAAGTCATTTGCCTCAAGGTTCCTGCTCAGGGGAACCATCAGGCCTTGCCGCTAAGCTGGGACCAGGAAAGACCAAGCCAGACACGGGGTCCTGCCCGCCCTGAGGAACCTGCTCTGGAGGCACCTCCAGGAGAGAGGGGTGGAGAAGATTGGGGAGGGGTTTCAAAGTCTCTACTTCAACCTTACTATAACTTTCCTATTAGTCCTTCAACTAGTGCTCATTATCACCTGCATAGATTGGATTATCCAGAGAATTACTCAAGACTCCTCCACCCACCCACCCCCAGCCTTTAACTGCATTCTGGCCTCAGGCTGCGCACGATTCCTTCTGAGGGCCCTTACTGAGCCCATGTGATCTCTGTAATCTCCTGGGCAGCTTCGTTCATCGCCATAGCGCATTCCTACTGATTCTTCATTTAATGGCACACTTTCTGAAGCAGCAGCGATGGTGCCAAATGGCACTTGCATTTCCAGGAAAGCAGCCAAACTCATTAAGTTAATAAAGGAGTTTAGCTGTACGGAGATGCCCCCTCACATGCATCCTGCAAAACTCGAGCTCTTGCTGCTCTTCGGACCATTAGACCTCTGTCTGCACCTGCAAAGCACTCCTCCCGCTGAGTCACAGGGAGTCACAGCGGTGTACCCACCAGGCTGGGGAGTGCCGAGCACTTCCTGTGCAAGCTGGCGGGGCACACCTCAGAGCCTGGCACCCCCTCTCTCCATGCCAGAGGGAGCCCAGTGGAGCCCCCATGTTCCTGGCCAGTGATGGGACAGGCCCATCAGTCCCTTTGGTTGTGACAGCAGGATTGTCCGCGTTCACTGCACAGCCGGGGGTGGCAGGAAGCAGCATCAGATCCACCAGTACAACAGCTGCCTGCAGAGTCGCTGGCCTCAGTCCTACTCCTCTGCCCTCATGCCTCCCCTTTGCAGCCAGGTGATGAT
>NW_005370875.1:783330-795134 GCF_000412655.1 Myotis brandtii | reverse complement strand
CCCTCCACCCACCCCACACTCCAGCTCCCAACACACATCCTGCTCCCTCCTCACCTCAGGCCTTTGAGCACCATTCTCACAAGCCTTCCGCACCTTCCCCTCCCCCCACCCCACTTCCTCCTCTTTTCCTGGGTAACTGCAACAGATCTTTCCAGACCTCACCCCAAAGTCCCTGCCTCCCAGAAGCCTCCCCTGGCTCCCAAGTGGGCCTGGGTAGGTGCTTCTTCTTCGAGCTTCCACAGCAACGGGCATGCCCCTGTGTGAGAACACTTACCACACAAAATCGTGAACATCTGCTTTATTGTCTGTCTCCACACCAGGGCGTGAGTGCCCACCATTCCCTTCCCAGGAGCTGTGCCTTTTCCACCTCTGTGTTCCCACTTACCTGGCACCTGGAGGCATGAAGTCAAGGAAGACACTCCCGCCAGGTAGCATGGTCATCAGCGTCCTGCGTGTTGAGTCCTTGTCTTTCCTATCTCCTGGGGACCTTTGAGAAACACCGTTCTCTTCTGGTGCCCAGTTCTCTTTCCCGCGCTCCCTCTTAGCGCTTTCTTTCCTGCTCTCTCCTTGTTCAGTGAGACTCATCCTGACAATCAAACTGAAGCTTTAAATGTGTTCTTTTCTCCGCTCCAGGGGAAGCATCCTTCCAGTGGCCACTCCACCTCCTCTCCAGCCCCACTCCCCGATCTCAATCCCCACACCTTGACCTTCTCCAGAGGTAGGAAACAGTCTCTTCACCTCCTGTCATTCTGCAAAGGAGCACGGACCGTCCCTGGGGCCAGCCCTGGTCCACCCAGCCCCGGTCCTGGCTCCCAACAGGTCCCCGAAGGTCCATGATCCCTGCTGCAGCGGGATGGCCACATGACAGGCTCACTCCCCTTAATGATCCTACGCAGATCACTTGTGGAGTTCTGCCAGCCTCTCAGGAAGGGTTTTGTATTTCCTATTGGCACCAGCTCTTGGCATATGGAATTCCTGAAGTTTACTTCCCTCTGAGTGTGTTTCAAACATCCTTCTTCCAAGTGTCAAGGCACAGGAGGAAAGGAGCATCCTGGAAATAGTGGCTATGCAGGGGTGTGGTCTTGCACCACCGCCCTTACCTCCTTCTGCCAGGTTCCAAGAGCCTCCTTCATGAGAACCACAGGGCACGTGATGATGGTTTAGTCAAGGACCCAGATCTCCAAAATCACCCAAAGGGAATCATAGGCATATGCTACATAAGGCATATTTATGTCATCGTAAGACAGGTGATGGCTGGCTCTTATAAGGGCCAGTAATGGCTGCCTTGCAGAAATACTGTGGTCAAGGCAAGGGACCCTGGTAAGTAGAAGCAAGGACAGAGATTGAGCCAGGACCCCAGGTCTGAACACTCAGCTGGTCTAAGCAAGAAGACTGGAATGGCCAGGGTCCAGTCGGGAAACTGAAACCTCTCTGGTATGTCATATACAGAAGATGGGCCACAGTGGGATGAAAAGGCTAAATAAGAATCCAAACAAAGATGGTGAAACAACACAAAAATGAGCAACAGCAGGATGCCGGCATCCCCCCAGGGCTGTGGGACACGAGAGGGTGGGAGTAGGGGGGGATGGTGGATGGTGTAATTCCACACCCAGAAGCAAGGGCCCTTCAGCGTGAACTAGGACCACAGCAGAGGCTGTCTGGCAGGAGGTGAGATCATGGGGGAGGGACATCCAGCAGGAATCAGGAACAGTCTGGCAGATGGAGCCAAAGCCAGGAAATGCCCTTCTGCCCAGAGCAGAGAGAGAAGCAGAAGTGCCCTGACTTCTCCCTTCCTCCCAGCTCTAAACTCCTGCCAAACCTAGACAGAAGCCATTGGCAAGGGCCTGGGAAACAGCCTGCAAGAGAAAGGCAGGGATGGATCTGAAAGCAAAAGACAATGGCAGTCCAGGGACCAAGGAACAGACACACCCCAGTAGTTTGTGTGCCCCCTCTGTTTTCCTTAGGGTTCCATAGCTTTCCTTCGTGTCCTTTCTCAGCTTTTGTCCTTCTAGACTCAAGAGTGTGTCGCCACAGGGAAGTCTCTGTGTCCATCCTTTGGGCTTTATATATTGTACATTTTTCAAATTCTTATTACACACCAAATACATGCCGAGCCACCTGCTGGGTGGTAGATGGAAGAGAATATGTAAATAAATAAAACCAACTGTGTGTGTGTGCTTTTAAATATAATTTCAAGTTGATTTTGAGAAAGAGAGATAGAAACATCGATGTGAGAGCCAAGCATTGATCAGCTGCCCCTGCACTCCCAACCAACTGAGCCACACCAGCCAGGGCAAGGTACAATCCTTGTTGTCAAGGAGATTGTGGTCTGAGGCACAGGAGAGAGAGATAGGCACACAGTTCTCTGTAACAATAATTAAATGATTTCTGTGAGGCCAAGGAAGGAACTGTGCTTGGGGAAATGGGAAAGGGCTTCCAGCGAGAGGCGACATCTGAACTTCGATGAGACAGAGTTCACTAAGTAGGAAAAAGGCATCTCAGAGGGAGGGAACAGGCTCACCCCAGGAACTAAGTGGGTAACAGGATATGGTGGCTCCTGGGCACTGAGAAGACACAGCGGGGATGGGGAGCACCTGGGAAGGGCGTATAAATAAGGCCTGAAAGATGACTGAGCTCAGAGCTCTTTGCATGCGCACCACAGTGGGGAGTGATGGGAGAGGTTGTGGCATGAGTAGGTTTGTGTGCTGGAAAGATCTCTCTAGCTGCCTACATGGAGGATGGGTTCGAAGTGGTAAGATCAGAGGCTGGTAGAAGAGTTTAAGAGGTGACCATCACAGTCATCCAGAGAAGAAACGATGAGGCACAGGGGGCATGGAGAGAAGGAGCAGACACTAGAAATGAAGATGGCTCACCGGACAGATTAGTGTGCGGGATCATGGAGAGACAGGGCGCTGGGCACAGGGTCTTTCACGTGGCTTCTGCAGGCTCTGCATATTTCCAAGGCGGTGAGGAGCCCAGAGCAGAGCCCAGAGTCCTGGGAATTGTGACCTCGATTTGTAAGAGAAGGGGGGAGCTTTTCTTTCATGCTCAATGCTCTGCCTGGTGGTACCTGGCCTTGGGATCCTTTCTGCTGCTGGTGCAACGTGGGCACTGACATCAGGGCTCCGGGTGTCATACCAGAGCTTGCAAGGTTTGAGTCATTTTCCCCAAGTCACTCCCCATACCCACCTCCCGGTTCATTTATTTCGGTGGCTCTGAAATTGCATCTCTTCACCCACTGTTTTCTGAGCGGGACAGCAGAACACTAATTTCCTCAAAGCCTGTTTGCCAACCTAAAGTCTCTGGTCTTAGGTTCTACCTTTCGTTCCTGAGTCTAACCTCTCTCCCGGTCTTAATCCTGTATTACATGAGGATCTGAGAGAGCATGGAGCAATGTAGAAGACTGAAGACTGGTGTCTTTTGTCAATACAGATGTGAGTGAACAAATGCAAGTTAGAAATGATTGGACATAGCATCCTTCCTGTCCTACTCCTCAGAGAGTGCTGATGGAGCCAGTCCAGGGGCCAAGCTTAGAACCAGGTCTGCATTTCCCAGGTCCTCTGAACAGTCCTGCACAGCTAGACATTGTTCATCTTTTACTGAGCAGTTACTTTATGCCTGGAATTGTGCAGGACACTGTAGTACTCAGTGATGGAAAAAACACACACCCTGCCTCATGAAACCATTTCTGTTGAACTATCATCACTTGGTGGCCTACATCAAATTTTGTCAAGAAAAGAAAACCTTGAGTCCTGGAGCTAATGACCAGTTGGCATGGGACTGGTAGCTTTCTCAGGAGGCTTAGCAAGGCTGTCACAAGGGTTCTTATTAATTCTCCATGCTTAAGCCCAGATGGCTGAGGATTTGGCATATTCTGAAAGGCTATTAGAAGAGAATTCCATGCTTACCTCTATGTTTAACTCATTTTTGCAATTAGTCCCTCTCACAGCTAATCCCAGTTCCTCCTGCTACAGCTAAAGTCCTTTTGCTTTGATTGACATCAATGGGGCTTGTCACATACACTCAGAGGTGTTGGGGTCCAGCCCCAACAGGTCCAGGGGTTCCCCATAGGTGTGGACAGAGTTGGCGAGGAAGGAAAGACATGGAGGCAGTGTTCAGGTGGTCATCATAGCTGGGTTCCTTTTAGCCAGGTTCCTCCTTTTATTGTCCTCTTACATTTGTATTTATACTATTTGATCTTTTTTTTGTTGTTGTTAAATACAACCTGGGGCAATATTTATTAATTAAAACTATCTTATAGTTTACAAAGAAGCTAAATAACAACAGAAGTATAATTGACCTTAAAATGCTCAGTGAGACTGAGGCTTCACATCTTCTTCAGAGTTCTGAAGTGTTCTCAGGCAGGAGGCAGTGGCACGGCACAGGCTCACAGATGCGACACCGGCGGACTGTGCAGGACTCGGAGACCAACGCCCCAAATTCCAGCTCCAAGGCAAGTCCTCAGTTTACCGTCGGGAGAATCTGTTCTTGAAAGCTTTAATTGTCTTAGCCATCAGGGGGGCAATTTTCTTCACAGTCGGTTTCCTAGAATCATAGGAAACGGTGCTGCTGACCACAGGCACCAAGTGGGCACTGCTGGTGCTGGAGCCGTCGTAGGCGGGCTCTTTGCTGCTGCCACTGTTGGAGGGAGCTTGGCTGCTTCCTATGGGGTAGGGGGCTGGCTTAATCCCGATTTTCTCGGGCACAGCTGCTCCTCCTGTTCCAAACTTCTCCTGCCTCCTTCGAACATCACGAGGTGGTTTGGCTACAGAGACCATCTTTGTCTGTCGGCCTTTGGGCTTATTGGCATGTGCACATCAGATATTCTTTGTCAATAATTGTAGCCGCTGCTCTCGGGCATCCTGAAGCCTCAAGTACATCTCCCGCCATGACTCATACTCTTCTGGCCTTTCTTCCTTAAAGTCTCGGTGACAATGAACTTTACATAATTGATCTGCTTTTTCAATTAATACATGATTGTATTCCTCTATGCGATACAGCTGATCAGGGGTACACCTCTCCAAAACAGGTTCAAGAACAGAATACGGGATGCCTCCCACGTCAAAGATTGAATCAATGTTGTTTTGAAGTACCCGGATGCACTGCTGGTGCAAGGTCATCATTTTGGGGAGATAGGCACACTTGGAACCAGAGTACACCTGCATCTTAGAATGCATTCTTCGTCCAGTGAATCCAACTTCCTCCTCCTCCTGGGAAGAAGAGTGTGCTTTTCGCTTTGGTTGGAAGGAGGATATCAATTCGAGGGAAGGAAGTGGCCGGTCATTGGCCTGTATCACAGGTAATGAGATGCCTGGCAACACATCGATGGGAACCTTTCTCGGCTTGGCTGCATCGGCTCCAGCTGCCTGATGCTTCTCTGACTTGTTTTCACTCACCTTAGGCAATTTCTGAACTGTATCCGAGCTTTTACTAGTGCTTTTCGAATCATTTTTTTTAAGTGCTTTTTCTCCAGTGGTCGCAGTTGAGGTTTTCACAATCTTTTTCTTTTTCTTCCGGGGCTGGTCATAGCTGAGATATGACTCAAAAGACATGGTGGGCTGCTCAAATTCATCATCCATATCCGTCTCCTCAACTCTAGGGAGGGAGCCCGCTGACTTTCTATCTGAATGAGTTTTCACTTTCCCTTCTTGAGTCTTTAGGTTGTTAGAAACCTTCTCTTTTGCTTTGGGCAGCAGGTCTCCGGCCCCCTTTCCTCTGTCTAGGCTGTCTAGATCAGGGGTGGGCAAACTTTTTGACTCGAGGGCCACAATGGGTTCTTAAACTGGACCGGAGGGCCGGAACAAAAGCATGGATGGAGTGTTTGTGTGAACTAATATAAATTCAAAGTAAACATCATTACATAAAAGGGCGCAGTTTTTTTTTTTTTTTAGTTTTATTCATTTCCGGCCCGCGGGCCGTAGTTTGCCCACGGCTGGTCTAGACTTTGCTTGTTTTTGTCTGATTTAGTTTTCTCTGAGTCTTTGTGCTTTTGCTTTTTACGGTGGTTGTCTGAAGCAGTCTCCAAGGGGGATAAAAACTTCTTGGAGCTGCCCTCTCCGTCCTTCTCTTTCTTGATACCACTAAAGGGCACTTTCTCCTTTGTGCCATCCCGAGAGGTGCCTCCAGTTTTCCTCTTTGGCAATGGCCTTGTGGGATTTCTCTCTGCTCAAAGGCGACTTCTCATCTCCCCTGGCATCCACTGGACGTTTTTCTTTATAGAATGATTTGTGCTCCTTGTTCTGACTCACAACCCCTTTCCCCCGAGGCTCACCCAGATGTCTTTCCTGGCTGGCCCCGAGTCTGTCCTGAAAGGCATTACTGTGGCCCTTTCCAGATTTCTGGTGTGGAACAAAGGGCTCATGGTCCTCATCTGGGGACCTGTAATGGTCCACGGACATCTGATGAGGACTGCTGGATGATGGAGGGGACTGCACATGGCCGTAATCGGAAGATTCATGATCTGAAGAGTAAACTGGTGAAACCCTGTGGCCCCTCTTTCGCTCATCTCGTCTCTCCTGACTGTGAGACACTTTGTGAGGTCTTTCGAACTCTGAGAGTTTTCTGTGTTTTTTCTGTCTGTGATCAGGACTATATGGTTGGCTACTGAAGGCTTTCCAGTTTTCTTGATAGTCCCCCTCTATCTCCTCCTCCTCCTTCTGAAGAACATCCCTGGGGCGCTTTCGGGAATCATTCTTCTCAAAGTCCTGTTCATCAGGGTCAGTGTTTTGCTCCACAGAAACCAGCTTCTTCCACTGGGCCATGAGGTCCCTGGCAAAGCTTCCCACGTTCACGTGTTTTCATAAGCTATTTACCGTCTTCCCAATGCCTGTCTCCACAAGAATGTCTACCGTTATAGGCAAGGCGGAGAGCTTCTTTAAATATTTTAATAGCTTCTTCGGGTCCCGGTTCGCGGTCAGCCTTGCCTGCAGCTTCTCCACAACTTGGAGCGCCGACTCCCCGGCCATCGCCATTGCTGTCACTGGCGTGGCCTCCTTGCTGCGGGAACTTTATACTATTTGATCTTAATCCCATCAATTCTATTCCAAAGGTCAGGGCGTTTCTTATCTCCATTCCAAGGTTACTCTATTGTTCTATTAAACTACAAGGAAGTAACTGAAGGAGGTTATTCTAAGTAAAGATTATGTAGCTTAAGCGTGATTGTTCCTAGTTAAAATGATTAACTACCCCTCTGGCACTTAGTTAAAGGGTTTACTGATAACAATCCTCACCTGGGGAAACAACCTTTCTTGGAGAGGTGACCTTGGTTAAAACACATAGTGCTTAAGAAGGGGAGCAAACATATTAAGAACAGTATGCCATATATGCCAGGTCCCTTGAAACATCCCTGCAGCGACTGCGTCAAGCAGCCAGGGTGGATCGCTTCCACAGAGGTCATCCTCTGACTTCTGTATTTTCCAGCTCAAAGCCTCCAAGGGGAAGGAGTGGGTGACAGTCCACTAAATGCAATGGACACAGGCCTCCCCCGTGGTGAGGGCCAGCACAAGCTCAAGGTGCACCTCTGTCCTGCATCCCAGCTGCCTTTTAACAGTAGCCTTGGAAGTGATAAGGGATAAGTTTCTTGGAGGTGGATACACTCACCTGTCACCCTGAGAGTTCACCTGTCAGCACACTCATAGTTGAAGGGGGCGTGGGGATGAGGCCATGGGCTTTAGGTCTCCCAGATCTAGTCTCATCTGCAAGCTGGAGACCATGAGCCCCATCTTAGAAAAGGGTTGGGAAGATGCAGTGAGCCAGCTCCACAAAGTGCCTGGTGAGAAGCAGATCCCACCAGGACCTGCTATCATCTGCCCCTCCCCCCACTCCCAGACCTGTCATGAGAAACCTCAATGCAATTGTTTTATGTACTCACAGCCCATCTGGTTCTGAAAGGACTCAGTATACAAATTACCATGCATATACTAGTAAAGTAAAATAAAAATTGAATTAAGTTGCTACATTTATCAAGCGACGTTAAAACAAGATTACAGAGGCATAAGATAAAACCAAAAGTAAAGGCAGCACATGAAGCATGTGCTTTAAGATGGCATTTCGTAAATGTTTTGAGAGGGGTCAAACATTGGACTTAAAAGCTTCGTAAAGGACAACCTGAAGAGGCACAGTGGCCAGCTGCTTTATAAAGTGCTTGAAAGAGAAAAACAATTGAGTTCCCAAAAGAACTAATTTCTGAGCCAAGTTTGTTAAAAGTTTGTTCCCTTCATCCAGAAATTGCTTTTCTAGGAATCTAACCCTTACAGTGTTATGCCCAGATTTCAAGACCCCAAAAGACACCAGTAGGGATCGCCAAGTCCGATGCAAAAGCATAGAGTCTTTTATTCAAGCCCGGGCTTGGTCCCCCTCTGCCTCCATTACTGGATGCGAGAAAGAGCCCCAAGTCCCAAGAGACAAAGAATTTTATAGGGCTTGGGGTCAGGGGGTAGGGGCACACTCTGACCACTGATTTGGCCAATTCCGGTTGGTTGAGTGAGGGCCGGGGGCTAGTGACGCAAGGGCAGGGTGCAGTTAGGGTCTGGTTACACAAAGACAGGGGGGTGTTCAGCATACTTTCAGGCTTGAGTTTGTTTTCCCTTGCATTCCCATTGGCTGAGATAAGGGCAGGCTGAGTAACTGATACATTGTATGGAACACAGCTATCAGTCCTGTTCTGTCCTTTCAACAGGTACTCACATGTATGCACAAAGACATATATGTGTGCAGACTAGCTGTTAACAGCTAAATACAAATGAAAGCAAGCTAAATTACCATTGAAGTGGACTGATTACATCCATTTTAGTCCATACAAACTATGGGATACTCTACAAATACAGAGAGGAAAAGGAATGACAGGGCCATATGTATTAACATGAAAGGGTCTGCAGAATAAGAGAAAAAGAATCAACCTTCAAAAAAAAATCATGTCCTATATCTGTAGTTTGTAGAGAACTATAACCCCATTTATGTAAAAATGTTAATGCTGGTTTCCCCTTGGGAGTGGATAAGATTGTAGGGAAAGTTAAAGGGACATTTTTACTTTTTTTTTTTTCTTAAATATATTCCATTGATTCTCCTACAGAGAGGAAGGGAGAGAGATAGAGAGCCAGAAACATCGATGAGAGAGAAACACCGATCAGCCGCCTCCCGCACATCCCCCACTGGGGATGTGTCCACAACCCAGGTACATGTCCTCGACTTGAATCGAACCCGGGACCCTTCAGGCCGCAGGCCGACGCTCCATCCACTGAGCCAAACCGGTTTTGGCAACATTTTTACTTTTTACTCTACATACCTTTATATTTTACTAGAGGCCCGGCACACAAAATTCATGCACAAGTACAGTCCCTAGACCTGTCCTGTGATCAGGGCCATCTTCCCTGGCCACCCTCAGCTGGCCCCACCCCCCTCCACCACCCACCCTGGTTCCCCATTAGCCATCAGGTGATCGGTGCCTGATGGCAAGGGAAGGAACTAAGAGGTTGGCTGTTCCCACCTGCTCGCCGGCCCCACCTCCACTGTGGGTCACCCTCTGTGTGTGGGGCAACCGGCAGGGTGGGGGCCTTAGTCTGGCGCTGCCCTTGTCCCCTGCCACCGCGCCCATTCCGCGTTCTCCATTGGGTGATCAGAGCCTGCCAGCCAGGGAAAGGGACCAAGAGGTGGTCAGTGCGCCTCACAGTGACTGGTCCAGTGGTCATTCTGGTCGTTCCGTCCTTAGGGTCAATTTGCATATTACCCTTTTATGATATAGGAATTTTTAAACCTATTAATTTGATTTAAACAAAAAAGGGAAACTCATTTTAAAAGTTACATATAATTAGCTGAAACCGGTTTGGCTCAGTGGATAGAGCGTCGGCCTGGGGACTGAAAGGTCCCAGGTTCGATTCCAGTCAAGGGCATGTACCTGGGTTGCGGGCACATCCCCAGTAGATAATCGAACCCTTACAGGTACTCATACGTATGCACAAAGACATACATGGAATTTTTAAACCTAATAATTTGATTTAAACAAAAAAGGGAAACTCATTTTAAAAGTTACATGTAATTAGATGGTGTATTACATTAATGATATATTTTCTGATTTTGATTATGGTTATGTAAGAAAATGTTGATACTTGCCAAAGTCCTTCCAGGTCAAAGGTCCTGACATCTACAACTTAATCTCAAATCATCAGCAAAAAAATAAAATAGTAGTAAGTATACAGAGAGAGTTAGAAAGCCAGTATGTCATAATGTTAATAATTAGAGGATCTAGGTTGCCGGAAGCCGGTCCATCCTTGCTGCTTGACACAGTCGCTGCAGGAAAGAAACATCTGCACAGCATATGTTTCAAGGGACCTGGCATATATAGCATATTGTTCTTAATATGTTTGCTCTCCTTAGCGCGTGTTTTAACAACCAAGGTCACCTCTCCGAGAAAGGTTGTTTCCCCAGGTAGGGATTTTTCCCTGAGGTTAGGGAGGGGATACAACCCCTTAACTAAGTGCCAGGCGGGTAGTTAATCACTTTAACTACAAACAATCACGCTTAAGCTACATAATCTTTACTCCCTGGAATGGAGATAAGAGACGCCCTAACCTTTGCAATAGAAATTGACAGGATTAAAATCGACTGGTATAAATACAGATGTAACAAGACAATAAACATCAGATCCTGATCAGATCCTAACCAGAACTTGGCCAGAACTTTGCTGGAGATCCTGGCTAGAGGTCCTGACTAGGCTGCTGATAAACTGAAGGCTGTCTCCGTGTCATTCCTTCTTCGCCGATTCCGTCCACACCTTTGGGGACCCCTGGACCTGCTGGGGTTGGACTCCAGCACTAAGTAATGGCTAAGTGGGAGTTCACTATACTACTCTTGCAATTTTTCTGTAACTTTGAAATGTTTTCAAAGTAAAATGAGTTTCTAAAAGTCATGCATGATTTCTTCCTTCTAGGGTGGAGACTTCGTGTGTCTTGCTTGGGTTCTAGGAAGAGACCCTCATTGGTGGGTCCTCTTACCCATGTAAGACAGGCACCAATCATTATTCTTGATTGAGACTTAAGTGCAGGTAAGAAGGCCAAGTGAGAATACTTGTGACATGGTGCGTTCTGTTTAAATGATATAAATCTGTTGCGGCCTTTGGAAGAACTACACCTGCAGGTTAGGTTAGAGAAGTGAGTTGGGTGTTTGTCCTTAATCTGCCTTGTGACCACTTTGCACCTGTATTGTTGGTTCTTGGAAGATGGCAATGAGGAGAGTAAAAGCAAACCATGCTAAAGGGAGACCCCAAGTCCTGATATTTTCTTCAGACTGGACAAGAGATTAGAAAGAGTATGAGAAGGCACAGGGGAAGGGAGGAATGGATGGACTAGATTGTATTTTAAACAAAAAATTTCAGCTTTTGGTGTTCGGTGCACAATGTACCTAAGCCTGAAATACACAGACATTGGGGAAATTAATTGTCAAACGACTGGGATTGCCTTGCTGGGCTCATAGGAACAACCACATGCTTTTGTTTCCTCTCCAGAAACTTTTATTGGTATGAACAGTTCCTAGCTCTTTTTTTTTTTAATTAAATCTTTATTGTTCAGATTATTACATTAGTTACTCTTTTTCCCCACCATAACTCCGCTCCACCCAGTTCTCACCCCACCCTCCGCCCTCACTCCCCACCCACTGTCCTCATCAATAGGTGCACGACTATTGTCCAATCTCTTCCCTCACCCCCACACTCCTTTCCCCCCCCCCCCAAGAATAGCCAGCCCATTCCCTTTCTATGTCCATGATTCTATTATAATCACCCGTTCATTCTGTACATCAGCTTATTTATTTAC
>NW_005370875.1:774160-782238 GCF_000412655.1 Myotis brandtii | reverse complement strand
TTAAGCCTTGATTGTTGTAGTTATCACTGTGAGGAATTGACCTCTAGGCCAATTGGCTGTGAGAATCAGCTGTGTCTGCAGTGGGAGAACTTCTGTGCTGGAGACACCCCTCTGGGGCTAGACTTGCTTCGATGGGGCTTTGGTGCTCCAGTTCCTAGCTCTTAACTGGACTTAGAACTTTTAAAAGAGTAGAAACCTTACCTATTTGAGTTTGAAAAATGTTCCTGCTATCAATCAGAAATAATCCTTTCTACTTTTTTCTGGCTTATCCTTTGCAGTGGTTCTCAACCTTCCTAATGCCGCGACCCTTTAATACAGTTCCTCATGTTGTGGTGACCCCCAATTTCATTGTTACAAATTGAACATATTTAAAGCATAGTGATTAATCACAAAAACAATATGTAATTATATATGTGTTTTCCGATGGTCTTAGGCGACCCCTGTGAAAGGGTCGTTTGACCCCCAAAGGGGTCGCGACCCACAGGTTGAGAACCGCTGCCTCAAAGGGTCCTCCACCAAATGTAGGAGGCTGTTTCAAGGCACAGGAAGTACTTGACTGCCATCTACTGGCCAGAGTGAGTAGCTGTTTAGAAAGATAAAGGAAATAGTTCCAAAGGTATTCAATATATGCAGTTTTTACTGCTCTGATACTGTGGGCCAGGCACTGTGTTAGGCACAGGAAGTGCAATGGCAAACAAAGTAAGAAGCCTGTCTTCAAGGAGCTAGCCTGGCATTCTAATGGCAGCTGAGAGTGACAGAAAGTAAACAAATAAACAAATCAATCGGGTCAAGGTGAGAAAAGGGCTGGACAGATAAATAAAGCAAGGTAAGGGGTCTAGTAGAAGCTGGGGGAAGGAGGTTGCTGCTTTTTAGGAGGTGAGGTGATAAGCCTTCTGTCTGGGGAAAATCATCCCAAGAAGATGCAAAAGCTGGGGCAGAAGCCCTGAGGTAGGAGATTTTGTTCCAGGGACAAAAGGAGTCCTGAGTGGCTAGAGCAGCGGGAGGGAGCGAGGCAGAGAAAGGTCAAGGCCAGATCACATGTGGCCCCGTGCACCATTGACAGGAATTTGGCTTTTCCTCTGATTGAAACAGAGAATATTGGAAGGCTTTGAGCAGAGAATTGTCCAGATCTGACTTGTTTTAAAGGGTAATTCTGGCCGTTGGTCCGAGAATAGACACTAGTGGGCAAGCTCAGAGCCAGGGAAAGAGTCAGGGGGCCAGCGCAGTGATCTGGGTTTCCAGGGGTGGGCAAACTTTTTGACTCGAGGGCCACAATGGGTTCTTAAACTGGACTGGAGGGCCGGAACAAACACCGGAGTGTTTGTGTGAACTAATATAAATTCAAAGTAAACATCATTACATAAAAGGGTACGGTCTTTTTTTTTTTTTAGTTTTATTCATTTCAAACGGGCCGGATCCAGCCAGCGGGCCGTAGTTTGCCCACGGCTGGTTTAGACTATGGCTGCTGGATGTGGCAGGGGATCCCTGCGCGTGATGACCATGAGGTTCTGTATCTATTTAAAAAGATAACATTGGCAGGACCAGATGAAAGATGGAATGTCAGGGTTGAGAGAAAGAGAGGAGTTGGTGTTTGGGGCCCAAACTGTCATTTCCTGAAATGAAGAGACTGTGGGCAAAAAAGGCTGAAAGGGATACGGGAAATGGTGAAATTGGGGGCTCCCATCTGGGGAGTTCAGTCTGAGATGGCTGTGATGTGCCCAAGTAAAGAGTTGGAGGAGGCTGCTGGATAAAGGCTCCAAAATCAGAGGGATGGTTGAAGCTGGAGATAGAAATGTGAGAACATCAGCCCATGGAGGGCATTCACAGTCCCAAGCCTGGGTGAAGCCACCAGGGGAGGCGTGCAGCTAGAGAATGAGAGGGGTCTGGGCACAAAGCCTGGCTCTTGGCATCCAGTGCACCACCAGCAGTCAAATTGCACATTTAGGTCTCCCTCCTTGGGCATCAGCCAATCAGGTTCAAACGTGGAAGATGGCCATAGGTACAGGGCGCCTCCACCTCTAGGCATGAGTGTGAGGGAATGGTGCTCCATTAGCACTAAAGGTGAGTATGGCCATGTCATTTGGAAGGGTTGTCTGTTGTGTTAACTAATAAAGACTTGAGGCCCTAAACCAAATTAAAAGTTCATCTAAGGTCTTAAATGTTCAAATTCCAGAGAGACACAGATTTGAGTAGCAACCCAAACTGTGGTCTGGAGAGAACAAAGAAAGGCAAAAACCACAAGCTGTAATTCTTTCACTCAAAGAAAGAATTGCTGACTGGTGTGGACCCTGAGGAAGAAGATATCTACTAAGAAGGGTGCCCTGCCTGGCCAATGTGGCTCAGTGGTTGAGCTTCAACCAGGAGGTCACAGGATTGATACCTGCTCATGGCACATATGGGCGTTGCGGGCTAAAAGAGATTTTTGTATACTAGTGAAATGAGTAGGGGCTAGGCCCTCTAAATGCCCTCAGAATTGAAGTTGATCACCACAAAACCAAAGGCATGGTGAGGGATGGGAGATTAAGGCAATTGCCAAGGCCTGATTTAATCAGCCATTCTATATCATAAAAAGATAATATGCAAATCGACTGAATGGCAGAATGACCAATTGCTATGATGCACATTGACCACAAGGGGCAGACGCTCAACACAGGAGCTTCCCCCTGGTTGGTCAGTGTGCTACCACAAGGGGGAGCACCGCTCAGCCAGAAGCCAGGCTCACGGCTGGTGAGCATAGCGGTGGTGGCAGGAGCTTCTCCTGCCTCCACAGCAGCACTAAGGATGTCTGACTGCCAGCTTAGGCCCAAATTGAATTGAGTTGTGGGATACCCAGTTGGTGTCCAGAGAGTGGGGGTCAAAATTAGTTAGGGTCAGGAGGAAATAAAACCTATCACACCCCTCCTCCAGGCCATACCTCCCACCGCACTGGGACTGAGGGCCCTTCATAGAGGCTCAGGTCCCTCTGATCAACCCACTTCCTAGGGTAGCACTTTCCATGCCTGGTAAGTCTGGCTGTAATGTCCGCCAGTGTTTACTGCCCACTTTTTAAAATCAGTATTATATAACATTTTTAGAGGTTACTAAGATCTTTTTTATTGATTTGAGCTCCTTGGCAAAACTATGATGTCCCATTTAATAGGTGAGCAAACTGAGGCTCAGAGAAGTAAATCAGCCACACCAGGAGTCTGTGTCCAGGTGAGCAATGGTCTGAAGCCCCTTAGGCCTGGGCTTTCCAGCCCAGGTCAACTCAAGGCATCTCCAGAAGCTGCTACAAACAGGGAAGGACTTAGATAACGTCACTCCTCCATCTACAGTCCACATCTCTGCTGAGTCCACAAAAGAAGAAAGCTCCCCAGAGAACTGGCTTTGCAACCAGGAGGCAGGGGCTGTTTCCCTTTCAGATGGACGATTACTAGTGGAGTGCTGAGCTAACCACAAAACCAACAGCCCCTTGGCCAGAACACATGGCATGAATGCAATGAACCGCAGAAGCCCATAAAACTATGAGAATCTGGGAGGGTCCCTGGCCTTGCTGCAGTGCCCCAACAAGGAGCTTCCCTGGCAGACTTAGGAGCCCCACCTATCCTGAGAGTTGGGCCGGGTCCCACACCCATCACTGAGGAAACTCAACCAAGGCTCTAAAGAAAGATTCACAGTGGCCCCACCCATCCTGAGAGTTGGTCCTGGCCCCACACTTAACATCCTGAAGAGCTTCAAACCTGGCTCTGTGGGCAGGCTCTAGCTCAGGGGTGGGGAACCTTTTTTCTGCCAAGGGCAATTAGATATTTATAATGTCATTCACAAGCCATACAACTGAAAAATTATGTTGCTATGAAAAAAGCTCCTAGCTTTACTGAATTTTGAGTCCCACCCGCGGTTTCCTTGGCAGGGCCAGACCAAATATACAGCCCTCAGGCCGGATGTTCTAGGTGATGGACAGGCATGTGAAGATGCGAGTACTGCAGGGTACATGGGTCTGCACCCATCACAGCAACTTTCTGACCTTATGCCCCTGGCCTCACTATACATGTGGCCTGTCTGGGTGTTTGGCTCTAAGTTCCTGTTCTGCTCAGAACTATGATGGCCCCTCCTCGCCACTGGCCCCATCCCCAAGTGGGAATAACTTTACAGCTCTTTCATTTCTGAACCTTTGCTGGGTAAATTATTCTTACCTGTTTTTCTTTCAGCACCTTGAATGTATCATCTACTCTCTCCTGAACTGTAAAGTTCTGCTGAAAATTTTGCTCATAGCTTTGAGGATCCCCTTGCATGTGATCAGTCATTCTCTTGCTCCTTTCATGGTCTCTTTGTTGTTGATTTTTGACAATCTTCTATATATCCTATCTCTAATAATAGACAAACATGGTAATTAACCATACCTCCGACACGCTTCCCATTGGCTAATCAGGGCAATATGCAAATTAACTGCCAACCAAGATGGCGGCCGGCAGCCAGGCAGCTGAAGCGAATTGTGTGGGTGTGAGGTCTGCACCTCACAGGTGAAAGGGAGAAACTGAGCTTGCCTTCCTTCATAGAAGAGAAAAACTTGACACCTCTCCCCACAGTCAGCCTCTTTTATCCAAAATGTTCCATCTCTAAAGAAACATACACCACTACGATATAATTAAGATAAGGAACAAAACTTCCATTTTGGATGGAATGAGGAGCGACCAGTCCGGTCACTGGGGGGCCGGGCAGTGGAGGACCGTGTCTGGAGAAAGGTGGTGCAGTTCTCTGACAGCTTCTCGCCCTGGCCCGTGGGGGACTGCACACCTGTCCCTCTGGCATTTGGCAAGGATTGTTTGCAGCTTAGATATGAAGGGATCCACGCCCTGACGGGCAGCCTCCTCTCTGCCGCTAGCCCCATTGTGGTGTTTGCTTCCTGTCACAGAGCGATGGTCTCATGTGTCCTGAGTGTTCTCTGTCACATGCCATGCTTCTCCTCTTGGGTTTTCCATGCCTCTGAATCTGTTTTAGGTTAAACTAAGCAGAAAGAAAAAGTATTCTGATCTCCAGTATTTGTTAGAAGAAAATTTATCTATATATATAAAAGCCTAAGCAACCGAATGTTCAGTCGACTGGTTGCTATGATGCACACTGACCACCAGGAGGCAGACGCTCAACACAAGAGCTGCCCCCTGTTGTCAGTGTGCTCCTACAGCAGGAGTGCCGCTCAGCTGACTGACCTGTCCCAGCGGCCCACCAGCCTGGCGGCAGCTACTCACTCCCTCAGTAGTCCTGCAGGTCTAATCTCCAGAGAATGGCCAGTCACCGAAGGGCTGGCATGGATGGATTGGTGCCGCCTCAGGCACAATTCAGACAGCACCACATGCCTCCTAGAAGTCAGCCTGGGGCACAAGGACTGCTTCCCCTCCCTAGATGATCCTCAAGGAAGAAATGATAAAGAAGCAGCCACCAGATGACTCCCAACAACGAGCACTAACGTCAGCGGGATGGATCTGGATCCCAGGACAGCAAGGGTGTCCCACTGCCACCCAGAGGGCAGATCACATCCCGCCCCCACCCCCGACCCGTCAGGACAGACGCCAGACACAGGGCTCATGGCTGGTGAACTCTGCTGTGGTGGCGCGAGCCTCTCCCCATCAGGACTAACTGGGCGCCAGCTTGGCAGGCACAGCAGGGTCAGGATGAGCAGGAGCAGCAGGCAAGAGCCTCAGGCGGTGTTGGCCTTCAGTTTCAGCCCAATCCCCATAGGCCACGCCGAGGGACCCCACCAGTACATGAATCCGTGCACCGAGCCTCTAGTTTTATATAATTTTGATATCATGAAATGTTATTCTTCTTTGACTTTTTCAACCATTTTAAAATGTAACAATCATTCTTAGGTCACTGGTTAGCCATCTTGATGTAGCTAGAGTTTGCCAATCCCTGGCCAAAAGTATAATATTAAAATGTAACTTATTAGAAGTATTAGTGAGAGGGGGAGAATTTTGAAAGTGTTACTAACTCAAGAGGATTTAGGTATGTTGGATGCTAGCAGAGCCATTAAAACCGGGATATTTTAAAGAACATGGCACCAAAAAGCCCTAAGCCCTCTCTTAGCACCTCAGACAGACACAGGATTCAGAGTGGGGTGGGCCATTGCCATGACCCCGAGTGGCATACTGATGCACTAGAAGAACTTCACTTTGCCAGAAATGTCCTCACCAGAGACAACAAAAGTGGATCTTTAGATCATGATTCCAGAGGTGGGGGCGGCCCTGACACCCTAGTCCTTCGGGTGAAAATTGACCCCACATACACTGCAGGTCCAGTAGGTTTCCCAACATGAACTGGGCTTCAGGAACCCCGCTTCCTCAGGAAGGTTCAGGGCTCCCCGCCCTTCCTGAGAGCTGCCTCTGTCTCTACACTCAACTTCCTGAAGTTTCTCAAACCTGGCTCAGCAGAAAGATACACAGGGGCCCCGGGCAGGGTGTCATGTGAAGATGTGAGTACCTCATGTTACATGGGTCTGCATCCAGGGCATCAGGCTGTCTGTCCTTGTGCCCCTGGCCTCACTATAGATGGAGACTGTAGATGTGGCCTGTCTGGGTGTTTGGCTCTAAGTTTCTTTTCTGCTCAGAATCAAGATGGTCCCTCCCCTCCCCTTACTTCACCCCCATGTGGTTTCCTCTGGGTGATTTCTGTTCCTCTCTTGCTGGGTGAGGCTGTTCTTCCTGGTTGGTGTCCTGGGACCAGAAGAGGTCTGAAGAGACGTGGATGGGGCAGCTCTGAGCCCAGCCCTACACTCTCAAAGCCCACCCTATGCTTTGCCTCTCCCCCTCCCCCACCTCCTGTCAGCATTGCAGCTCAAGGCTTGGTCCAAAGAGTCCAGGTCTCAGGAGACTGAGGACTGAGGAGCACAGAACAGTGAGTGTCCTGAACATCCCATCCTCCCATCCCTGCCTCCTTCACACTCATGCCTGCCTGCCCCCAGACCAGACCCAGCAACTCAGTAACTTGATCCCTTCCATTGTCTCCCAGCCCCCTCTGGACTCCTCCTTCCTATGCCTTTTCCTGCCTCTCTCCTTCACAATCCTTCTCCCAACATCATCTGTTGGCAGATGCCCTGGGGTTTACAAAAGTGGGTTCTGAATGCTGAATAGGAGTTTGCCAGGTGACCATGATGACCAAAGTATAAATGTTGCATTGGGAGGTGGTAGGGACCAAGGATGACTGCTCTTCTCTACCTGCCTGATTCCTTCACCACCCACTCCCTCCACAGCAAGCATCCCAAAGGGCTTCCGAATCCCGCTGAGTGCAAGAGACATAACCAGTGCAGCAGAGCAGGTTGGTGCAACAAAGATGGCTGAAGGAGTCAAGCAGCGGCTGGCCTGGACCTTGGAGTTGATGAGCAAGGAGCAGCTGAGGGAGTTCCTACTGCGGCTGCCTGATAAGGACCTCTGCCAGCACTCTCCTGGGGTGACCCCAGCTCAACCAGAGGAGGTGGGTGGCATGGAGGTGGCCTCACGCCTGGTGGCTCAACATGGGGAGCAGCAGGCCTGGGAACTGGCCCAGCAGACCTGGGAGCAGATGGGCCTGAGCCAGCTGTGTGCCCCAGCCCGGAAAGAGTCAGCTATGCAGTCAGGTGAGTAGACAAAACTCCCTCTGCCTGCGGTTTATCTACTTCCCACCCACACCCTGCTGAGCCTCCCACCAAACCTTACCCTGGGCAGTGACAGGGAACTGAATTGTCAAAGGGGGGATCGAGACAGACTAGACTGCAGCTAAGAGGCTTGTGGGGGAAGAATGCCAAGTGCATTCCCAGCAACCCATGGGTCCTCACGGTCCTTGGGAGGGAGCACTCAGAGGGCCAGAGAGACAAGAGGCTGACTCTCAGGAGGCACCAGCAGGAGGATGTGGGTTTCACACCCACCTCCCAAGAGGCCACTTGCCTGGTTTGTGCTATAAGCACAGAAGGGAGTCTGGGAGAAGCAAGTTCCAGTCCTGGCACCACCACATTGGGCAAGTTGCTTCACTGCTCTCTGCATCTTCTCTCCATCTGTAAAATGAGAGGGTAGGAGCCTGCCCCCTGGACTGTAGGAGGGTAAAGAGGTAATCCATGTTAGACACCTACC
>NW_005370875.1:772455-773569 GCF_000412655.1 Myotis brandtii | reverse complement strand
AGGAGGGAGAGCGCACTGGGTCCTCCATCCTAAAAGCTTTAAGAGTGGAGATCTTAGGGGAGATCCCAGGGAGGATGTCAATAGAACATTCATCAGCTTTTCAAGTGGGTCCTTTCAGGGTTGTGGTCTGATATAATAGTATCTAATCCCGCTCTCATTGGTTTCCTTCCTTTTACACTGAACATTTTTCCATCCCTTCCCTTTAGCTTATGTGTGTCCTTAAAGCCAAAGCGAGTCTCTTGCAGGCAGCATAGAGTCAGTCTTGGGTTTTATTGTTGGTTTGCTTTTACTTTTTTATCCATTCAGCCACTCTATGTTTTGTGATTGGAGAATTCAATTCTTTCACATTTAAAGTAATTACTGATAGGGAAGGATTTGTCAATTGTTTTTGTGCTTCCTTTATTCCTTTCCTCCTCTCTTGGTGTTTTCCTTTGTGATTTGATTATTTCCTTTTCTTTTTTTCCATTTTAATCCTCAACCAAGGATATGTTTTTATTGATTTTGAGAGAGGGAGAGAGAGAGAGTTGGAGGAAAGAGAGAAATGTCTATCTGTTGCCTTCCCTACATACCCAGACAGGGGATTGAACCAGCAAACTTCTGGCGAATGGAAAGACACTCCAACCAAGTGAGCCATGTGGCCAGGGCTTGATGGTTTTCTATAGTGGTGTGCTTTGATTCCTTTTGCTTTATGTTTTGTGTATCTGCTATAGGTTTTTGCTTTGTGCATAGCATGACACTTACATAAAATATCTTATGCTTATTAGTCTATTTTAAACTTATAACAATTTAATTTCAATCACATACAAAAATGTACTCTTTTACTCCCCCATATTTTTGTTTTTGCTGTCACGATTTATATTTTTAATATTGTGTCTCCATGTCCATATTATTTTAGCTAGAGTTATTTTTAATATTTTTTTTCCTCTTGGAGTTTCACTCATTAAATTTATGATTTCAATATAATAAAAAATGTGACAGAAAAAGAAAACACACAAGTAATAAATGTGTTAAACTCCTCCCTTCAGGCACTGAGCATTCAGTAAATGCTCAGTCACTGCTGTCCCATCATTGAGTTGGAGTTTACCTAAGATAAATCACACACAGTTTTGTCATA
>NW_005370875.1:760079-770931 GCF_000412655.1 Myotis brandtii | reverse complement strand
CACACACACACACACACACACACACACACACACACACACACTTGGCTATAACAGTGACTTCTTCTGTCATCTTTCACAGAGTCCTTCTTGGGGCTCAGTTAGAAGGGATGACTGACAAAACACAACTCCACAAAAGGTGAATTTTTTAACTGATTACACCTCTGAAGTTACAAAGCTGCAGGTGTTCCCCAAATTCTCAAACCCCACTCAAATCTCAGCAGAGAACTGTGATCTGGGAAATCACTTGTAAAAAGGAGCATACAAACTCTGAACCGTTTGCAGTGACAGGGGCCAACTCCACACATGTTCTCACGTGGTCCCTTAAGCTTTTACAAAGCTAAAAGTTAAAATCAAATGCCTGATTATCAGCCAATGACCCCCTGCATACCCCAAAGACATTCCAAGGTCATCATACTATCCTGCACCAGTGCCTCCATGCCCCCCTTCACCAGCTCCCAGGATTTACTACAGTCTGACAACCCCAAGCCCACCCACTCACACAGCATTAGCCAATACTTTTGTCTTTTCATCACTCTACTAGAATTATTTATACACCATCATTACTGTATAGCATATTCTGAATTTGACTATATATTTACCCTTGCCAGTGAGATATATACTTTCATATATTTTCATGTTACCAATTAACATCCTTTATTTCAGCTTGAAGAACTCCTTTCTGCATTTCTTGTGAGTCCATTCTAGTGGTAATGAAATCCCTCCACTTTTGTTTATCTAGGAATACCTTTATAGCTCTTTCATTCTGAACATTTGCTCATTCTTCACTGTTTTTTCTCTCAGCACTTTGACTATATCATCTACTCTATCTGAACGGTGATGTTTCTGCTGAAACTTGTTCATAGCTTTGTGGGAGTCCCCTTGTCTGAGATCAGTCATTCTCTTGCTCCTTTAATATTCTCTTTGTCTTTCATTTTTGACAATTTCATTATAATGTGATAAATGAAGTCCTTTTAAAGTTGAATTTCTACCAGGACCTATGAGTTTCATGTACCTGGATGTACATCTCTTCACATGTCTTGCATTTTATATAATTTTCATGTCATTAAATATAATTCTTCTTCGACTTTTTCAACCATTTAAAAATGTAACAACCATTCTTAGGTCACAGGTTGTACAACAGGTGGACACTTAGATTTGGCCAGAATTTGCCAACCCCTGGTCAAAAGCATAATGCTAAAATGTATATTGATAGAAGTATTGGTGGTAAGGGTAGAATTTTGAAAGTTTTACTAAATCAAGAGAATTTAGATATGTGGAATGCCAGCAGATCCATTAAAACCAGGATATTTTTGGAGAACATGGCACCAAAAGACCTAAGTCCTCTCTTGGCACCTCAGGCAGACATAGGATTCAGAGTATGGTGGGCCATAACCATGACTGTGGCCATATTGATGCATTAGAAGATCTGCACTTTGCCAGAAATGTTCTCAAGAGAGACAATAAAAGTGGATCTTCAGATCATGATTCCAGAGGAGGGAGTGGGCCCCTAATACCCTGTTCTCACCAAGCTACAGGTGAAAATTGGCCCACGTACTCTGGAGGTCCAGCAGGTTTCCCAAGATGAACTGGGCTTCAGGACCCCAGATGGGTCACTTGCATCATCTCAAACATTCATCTATGAAGAGAGATGAAAGTCACTCAAAATATTCTGAAGGGAAGAAGGGAAAAGGATGTAACAGTAATTCCACTTGGAATCTGACAAAGATATGACCTTGAGGTTCCTCCCAGGGGCACAGTCCCTGACATGTGCTCAGCTCATCACAGTTCATAAACCACTTTTTCCTCTGTCCAGGTGGTTTCCCCCAAAAGCCGACCCTGACACTACATTGGAGAGCAGGTGGCTTATTCAGGAACTGGTTCCCTGGAAGCACCATTAGGAGAGAGAAGTGGGAAGAGAAGGAGGAAACCAATGAAACCTGCATTGTGGGGCAACTGAGGTTCAATGAACTAGGGATCTTCAGAAGACAGTGTTATCTTTCCTGGGGTCAGGGTAATGCCACCTATCACTGGTTGAGAGTTCCCCCTGGAACTTTAGTTCCCCAGGGCTTCTGGCCTGTCACACCCAATGCCTAAGAGAGAGTCCTCAGACAGAAAACCACAGGTGCGAGTAGAAGACTATCCTTGCCATGTGGTTAAATGGGTGGGTGCATAGGAGGAACTCTCAGGAACCAATCCTATCCGCTTCACCATCTATATCCTTCTTCACTCCATCATAACTACTTACAATTTATGACTGAAAAAAACTGATGCTGAGTGGGGCTAATAGCTCAGGTCATGGAATTAATGAGAGCATACAGATTTGTCTGTTAGTTCACTCTTTATTCCCAGCCTCTAGATAAGTGCCTCATGGTGTAAGCCCTAGATATTTGCAGAAGAAATATCACCCTATGAGAATGATTTGGTCAAGTCAAAACTTAAGCTGGGATCTTCTCCTCAGGACCCTGTTTTCTCCACTGGCCTGGCAAGAATGTACCATATCAGCAGCCAGCACAATGAATAGCTTCAAGTGGGTTCAGAAAACAATTGTGGAATAAGTGGAGAAACAATTGAACAAATGTTCCATCTTTCTCTCCTTTCTGTAGGAGTCAAAGAAAAATACCAGAACCAAAGGAGAGAGAGTTCCTGCCCCACACAGTCATGGAGAAATGAGTATTTGCACCAAAAATCCACACAACTGCTACTTCTACACAGATCTCAACACAGAGGCTATGACTTCCTGCTCAGAAGCAGAAAGAATCATCAGGTGGTAGATAAACAAAGACATTTGATGGAGATTGGAGACTTATTTGGCCCAGGCCTGAGTACCCAGGAGGAGCCTCCCACTGTCGTGGTGCATGGAGTTGCTGGAATTGGGAAGTCAACACTGGCCAGGCAGGTGAGGAGAGCCTGGGAGGAAGGCAGGCTGTTCAGGGACCTCTTCAAGCATGTCTTCTACTTCAACTGCAGAGAGCTGGCCCAGTCCGAGACCATGAGTCTCGCTGAGCTCATCACAAAAGACTGGGCTGCTCCTGATGCTCCCATTGGGCAGATCCTGTCTCAGCCAGAGCAGCTGCTCTTCATTCTTGATAACTTAGATGAACCAAAATGGGACTTGAAGGAGCAGAGTTCTGAGCTCTGTCCACACTGGAGCCAGCAGCAGCAGGTGCACACACTGCTGGGCAGTTTGCTGAACAAAACCTTACTTCCCACGGCTTCCCTGCTGATCACAGCTCGGATCACAGCTCTGAGAAAACTCATTCCTTCTTTAAAGCATCCTCTGTGGGTGGAGGTCCTGGGATTCTCTGAGTCGGCCAGGAAGGAGTATTTCTTTCAATATTTCACAGATGAGAGCCAAGGGATTAGAGCCTTTATCTCAGTTAAATCCAACCCGGCTCTCTTCACCATGTGTCTCATGCCCTTGGTGTCCTGGCTGGTCTGCACTTGCCTGAAGCAGCAGATGGAGCAGGAGCAACCACTCCCACTGACCTCCCAGACGACCACAGCCCTCTGTCTGCACTACTTTTTCCATGTTCTCCAGGCTCAGTCCCTCGGGACTAAGTTGAGAGGCTTCTGCTCTCTGGCTGCTGAAGGCACCTGTCAAGGAAAGACTCTCTTCAGCCCTGAGGACTTCAGGGAACACGGGTTAGATGAGTCCAACATCTCCACTCTCTTAAACATGGGTGTTCTTCGAGAGCACCCCACCCCTCAGAGCTACAGCTTCATTCACCTGTGCTTCCAGGAGCTCTTTGCAGCAATGTCCTATGCTTTAGGCGATAGAGTGTTGAAAAGTGGTAGCTTTAAAAACATCAAAATTACACCAGACTTGAGAGATGCATATGACAGGCGTGACCTGTTTGGGAAACCAACCATATGTTTCCTGTTTGGCCTTTTGAGTGATCAGGGGATGAGGGAGATGGAGAGCATCTTCAAATGCAGCCTGTCTCGGGAGAGGCATCGCTCTCTGCTGGACTTCGCCAAGAGTGAGGTCCTTGAGAACCATCTGAACCTAGACCCATATTCTTGGCATTTGCTGCACTGTTTTTATGAGATTCAGGATGAAGACTTTATGAAAAATACTTTCACTTTCTATGGAATGAGGATATGTGTCCAAACTGACATGGAGCTCCTGCTGTTCACTTTCTTCTTTACATTCTGCCACCACATTGAAAGGCTTCAACTGATTGAGGGTGGACAGCACAGACAAGCAAGAAGGACTTCCGGTGCATTTCTGTAAGTGCTCCCCCTCTCTCCTCTCTCCAGCTCCTCTGTTGGTGTCACTGTCCTGGCCACTGGGGGCACTCTCACTAAGCCTGGCCCCTGTGGCTAAAGGACTGATGTGAACAATGACTTCTAACAACAAAATCTGACCCCCATTCTCTGTCCACCTAGGGTCCTCCACAGCAATATATGACCACGTGACCTTCCCTCCCTGCTTCTGGGCAGCCTGCTGTGGCCCTGCCTTGCACTGCTGCTTCTCTTCCTGTCTCTGTTACAATGGCTACCTTCTCTCCTGGGTATGCTTCCACCCCCATGCTGACGTCAGCTGCCCTCCACCCAGCCCACCTGCCTCTGATTCTCCCTCACACGTGCTTTTTTCATGCAACAGCTCACTCAGCTGCATCAGGCACCCCTTTGATGGCTGTTGGCTATGACATTGGTCCTAAGTTCTCCCCTGTCACCTCAGAATGTGTCTATCTGAAAAGGAGTCTTTCTTTTTCTCTACAAAACCAACTTCCCTGTTTGTTTCAATGATGCACTATTGCCCCAGGGACTCCGCTGAAACCCACTATCTGAGTATGACAGGGTAGATTTCTCAAATTACCCTCCAGCACCAGCAACACTGTTGACTTCCACATCCGGGTTCCCCACCTCAGTGGTAGCTTCGATCCTTTAGTACTTTGAGGTGCCATCTCCCCTTTAAATGATTCACTCCATAAATGTGTATTAAGAACTGATTTTACACCAGCTCCTAAAGATCACAGATTAGTAAAGCACAGCCCTGTCCACTACAAACTCAAATCTGGAAGAGAAGACAGATATCCATCCAATAACTAGAACAGCGTGCAAAGTCCATGGTAAGAGAGGCATGGACAAGGTGAAATAGTAGTTTAAGAAGGGGGAATCACACAAATGGACCTGATTAGTAGTGTCTCAGATAAAGAAATGGTAGACTTGGGTATTTTATTTTCAGACTAGAGGCCCGGTGCATGAATTAGTCTACAGGTAGGGTCCCTTTACCTGGCCTGTGGGGATCGGGCTGAAACCGGCTCTCCAACATCTCCCGAGGGGTCCTGGATTGCAAGTGTGTGGTTCTCGGATGATGCACCCTGGAATCGGGCTCCCTCCTCTCTGGTTCCCAGTGTTTCACCCGAGAACTGCAGCTGCCAAGTCACTGCAGTTTAGGCAGCTCCTGCATTGAACATCTGCTCCCTGGTGGTCAGTGTGTGTCATAGCCACCAGTTAGGCATCTGCCTTCTGGTGGACAATGCGTGTCATAGCTACCAGTAGGACAGTCAAATGCTCTGACAGTCGCTTAGGGTTATATATATATATACTAGAGGCCCGGTGCACAAAAATTTGTGCACGGGGGGGGGGGGGTCCCTCAGCCTAGCTTGCCCCCTATCACATACTGGGAGCCCTAGGGGATGTCCTACTACCTGCTCCCTGCTCCCCTTGCGGAGCGGGCCTAAGCCACAGTCTGGCCTCCCTTTTTGGGAGTCGACGGGCTGATCAGGGGAAGGCATCAGCACCATCACCGCACTGTTGCAGCCACTGCCAGTCACCGCAGCCACCAAGGTGTTTTCATCAACACGGACTCCAGTCCCTTTACCATGAAAAAATGACAACTTTCTTTAGGCATTTTCAAGAAGTGTCTTTCATAGGATATGACATTTCTTTCTTTCCTTTCTTTTCTTTCTTTCTTTCTTTCTTTCTTTCTTTCTTTCTTTCTTTCTTTCTTCCTTTCTTCCTCCCCTCCCCTCCCCTCCTCTCCTTTTCCTCTCCCTTTCCTCACCTGAGGATATGTTCCATTGATTTTTAGAGAATGTGAAAGAGACAGGGAAAGACAGAGAGAAACATCAAAGTGAGAGGAACACTTTGATTGGTTGCCTCCTGCATGAGCCCTGACCTGGGCCCTGGCCAGGGAGGAGCCTGCAACCTAGGTACATGCTCTTGGTCAGAATTGAACCCAGAATCTGCGTTGGGCAGGCCGAGGCATTATGCACTGAGCCAAACTGGCTAGGGCAGGATGTGACATTTCTTAACCCTCCAGCAGCAGACCTTCTTTTTTTTCTCCAGGAATGTGGTAAAAAAAAACAAAACCCTAGATCACCTATTTGGACTCTTATTACCCAAGTTACTAAGAATATTACCAGTGGCATACAGGGAGCTTAACCAATCAGCAGTCAGAAAACGTGTTTCCTCTGTAGTTCACACCAATTGCTGGTTTGGCCCCTGCCCAGGCCGAACGCCTCTAGTGAGTCATTAGCCCTGGGCCGGAGCACCATCAGCTCCCTGCCGCTGTGGCCATCAAGGATCACTGGCTGGCTCTGCTCCAGTTCCCGGCCGCCGCCGCCATCAATGACCGACCCAGGCTTAAAGCCTCAGGCCGAGGCATTAGGCCTGGACCAGGGCACCCCCAGCTCCGTGCTGCTGCCGCCATCAAGGATCGCTGGCTGGCTCCACCCCGTCCCCACCACCGCCGCCACCATCAACCATCGCTGGCTCAACGATCGCTGGCTGGCTCCTCCCTGACCCAGGCCTAAAGCCTCAGTCTGTGGCTTGGTGCCGACATATGCAAATTAGCCGCCATCTTGGTTGGCGATTAATTTGCATATCTCGCTGATTAGCCAATGGGAAGGGTAGCGAAGTTATGGTTAATTACCATGTTTCTCTATTATTAGATAGGACTAGAGGCCTGGTACATGACATTCGTGAACTGGGGGCTGTGGGTTTCCTTCTGCCTGACCTGCACCTTCTCCAATCTGGGAGCCCTCAGGGGAGCCCTCTCCAATCCAGGAGTTTCTGTCTGTCTTTGCAATAATATGAGCGAATTGTCTGAGACCCCAACTCAGTTTGGTTTGTTGCTCACAGAATAATAGAGGCTTTTTTTTTTCTTTGCTTCATTGGTGGAGATTTCCTGGAAGTTTTAGGATATCTTCCCTTTAATTTTTCCTAGACACTCTGATTTTACTTATGTCTCTCACCTTTGCTTTCCCTCCATCCCCCACCACAACAGTAACTTGCTTCAGGCTCACTTTGCTCTAGTGTCTAGGACAGCGGTTCTCAACCTGTGGGTCGCGATCCCTTTGAGGGTCGAACGACTCTTTCACAGGGGTCGCCTAAAAACATCAGAAAACACATATTGATTATATAATTACATATTTTTATGATTAATCACTATGCTTTAATTATGTTCAATTTGTAACAATGAAAATACATCCTGCATATCAGATATTTACATTATGATTCATAACAGTAGCAAAATTACAGTTATGAAGTAGCAACGAAAATAATTTTATGGTTGGGGGTAGCCACAACATAAAGGGTCACAGCATTAGGAAGGTTGAAACCACTGGTTTAGGAGATCCGTCTGCCACCAGAACTGCGATTCCCAGCATTCCTGGTGCTTCCCACACTCTGGGCTTTCGCTTCTGGTCCTGGGACTGCCACCAAAACTACTATTCCCAAAATTCCTGATGCTCCCCGCGATCTTGGTTTTCCCTTCCTGCGCTGTCTCCGTCCCATGGCCTCCCACTCTGCCAAGTCCTCCAAGCCTCCAGCTCTCTCTCTCTGCTCTCCGTCTGGCGGCTTGGGGAGCCAATTTCCCCAAGCTGTTCCACTCTCTGCCGGCTCTCCTGCTCTGCTCTCCACCGGGTGCCTGTGTATGCAAATTAACCTGCCATCTTTTGGGTTAATTTGCATACTCACTGCTGATTGGCTGGTGAGCAAAGCAGAGGGACAGTCAATTTACATGTTTCTCTTTCATTATATAGGATAGATTTACAATTTTGTTTTTTTCTAATATAAAACTAATGTTCTTTGTAGAAAAATGAGGACATGTAAATAAGCAAAATTAATATCAAACCCATTTCTATCTCTCACAGGTGACCATCATTATAAATTGAAGTATATATCCTCTAGTCTTATTTTTGTGAACATTATAGAGCAAAACTGAGCCACACTGTACATTTTATTTCACAGTCAGCTTCATTTCTTTATTTTATTTTAAATATATTTTTATTGATTTCAGAGAGGAAGAGAGAAGAGAGAAAGAAACATCAATGATAAGAGACAATCATTTTTTGGCTACCTCCAACATATCCCTTACTGGGGATCAAGTCTGCAACCCCAGTTGAGCCCTTGACCAGAATCGAAACTGGGACCCTTCAGTCTGCAGGCTGATGCTCTAGGGCCCTTTATTTTTATACTAGAGGCCCAGTGACGAAATTCAATGCACTGGGGGGTGGGGGTCCCTCAGCCCAGCTTGCCCCCTCTCACAGTCCAGAAGCCCTCAGGGGTTGTCCTACTGACGGCTCAGTGAGCCACAGTCTGGTCACAGAGACTTGGAGCAGGCACCCCGTGTGTGTGTGTGTGTGTGTGTGTGTGTGTGTGTGTGTCCTCTTGAGGGAGGGCCAGCCCTGGCCAGGCTGGGCCCTGAGTAGTACCACCACTGCTGCCACTGTCATTAGCATCTGGGATGCAGGCATGGGTTGAAAAGACTGAACCACACCCAGGCCTCTCTGAGCCTGAGTTTGTTCATCTGGGAGTTGAAGCAGGAGGGTCCAGGCCCCACACCCTAGACCAGGGGTGCGCAAACTTTTTGACTCGAGGGCCACAATGGGTTCTTAAACTGGACCGGAGGGCCGGAACAAAAGCATGGATGGAGTGTTTGTGTGAATTAATATAAATTGAAAGTAAACATCATTACATAAAAGGGTACAGTCTCTTTTTTTTTAGTTTCATTCATTTCAAACGGGCCGGATCCGGCCTGTGGGCCGTAGTTTGCCCACAGCTGCCCTAGACCCTTCATGGAGACATCTTTTTTACCCTCAGTCGTCTTTCCCTTTCCAGCCTGAGGGCAGCAGCATTCTTCTTGGGTTTTTTTTTTTTTTTACCTTTTTTTTTTTTTTTAAGAAGGTGGATATTTCTAGAAAAGACAAAATTACAGAGACAGAAAGCAGACCTGTGGTTGCCTGGGGCTGAGGTGGGGTTGACTGCAGATTGGCAAACAGCATGATGGAAGTGTTTGAAAGCAGTTTGTGTCGGTGGTTGAGCTGCTGTGGAAATTTATGCATCAAACAGTATGCCTGCTGTGGGTGAGATGTATGGCATGTAAGTGCCTCTTTGAGAAAGTTGTGTAAAGGCGAACATCCAAAAGGGAACCCTCTTAAAACCACAGTTGGTGAGGGATTACCACCTTCTAGGAACTTAGTAGAAAGTGTTCAGTCAATGGTTGTGAACTTGAAGAATAGTGAAGAGAGTGCTGAATTGGAAGCCTTTATTTGACCTGGGCAGGTCTAAACTCTCTCTGGGTCTGTTTCCCCATCTGTGACATCCCGAGTTGATGCCCTTGGAGGGCTGAGAGGTTCCAGGGATGGCCCCTGCGGTGGCTGCCCTGCCCAGCACTCTGTGCCTTCACCTTTGCCATGGAGCACCTCTGCCTTCCTGCCTTTGTGCGGAGAACGTCCTCCCGCCAGTCCCTGGAGCAAACACAGTCAGGAAAAATTGGAAAATCCGGATTGGTCTGGCCTCGTTTCCCCCATGCCTGGCTCCTTCCCTTGACCGGGACCAGAGAAGCAACCAGGAGACTGCCCCGGAGAAAACCCCTCAGACCAAGGGGCCCAAGCACCTCCTGGGCAGTGATACACATGGCAGGCTAGGCTTTCCTCTCCCCTCGCAGCCCTGATAGGTGAACTGAGCAGGGTAGGCTCAGAGCAGGCATCGTGTGTGTGTGTGTGTGTGTGTGTGTGTGTCCGCTGGGGGCCTGCCCCCAGCTGCAGCTGAGGCTTGGAGCAGGTGCCCCTCTGTGTTGTTCTCTCAGGCTCGGGGCCACGCCCGGCCCCTCCTCCTGCACTGGTCATGACTGTTACAGAGTCTCGACCTCATTTGCATATTACTGTGTTTTTTATATATATAGAGAGAGAGTAAGACTTTCTTCTTATGTTATGAAGTAGCCTAATATAACACTGAAAGGTTCCGAGTTGGGCCAAGGTTGCACAGAACTGACTCAAGGCTTAATGTAGTCATAATGATATTTATTTAAGGTGTCTGGGTGCAGACAGGCTGAGGTTGAAAAAGAAGTCAGCCCCAAATGGGGGAGGAAGAAGGTTTTTTAGGTTATTAGGGAGAGTTGCAGGACCTGGCTTCTGCTGACACATGTATCTGGGCTATGCTGCAAGCAGCTTCTGTTGATGCATGTATCTGGTCTGTGCAAGAGTTGTGGTCTCAGAAGTTCCTATAAGATATTCGCTCAAAGGGAACATGTTTTTGCAAAGCTTAGTCATGTAGAACGAACTTAAGTTAGAGCCCTATTTCTTGATTAACACTTTCATTCCCATCTTAAAGGGTATATATACAGAAAAAGAAGGGGGATAAGGTCGCCATTTCTCTTTGTCTGCTTCTTGCATGGGAGGGGGTGTCATGGATGCCTAAGGAGTAAATTCAGATTATTTCCTGGGATATAGGCCTATAGGGTCCCTTTACCTGGGTAAGGAAAACTGTCCTACTGTCTGGTTAATTACGACTTGTAATTTTGTTTGTATAAACCAGGTAACTAATTTAAAAATGCAGGGCACAAGGAGGAGGAGGAGAACTAGGAAGAAGGGAGGAGGAGGAGGAGGAGGGGGAGGAG